>NC_030818.1:1888437-2198125 GCF_001704415.2 Capra hircus
ACTGAGAGGTGAGCCTTTATCCTATAGGCAAAACAGAGGCTTTGGGAGCAGGACGGGGTGGCAGGATAGGTGCCCACTGATGAGAATGATTAACATGGCCAGAGATACGTAAGACAAAGGGACTATGTTAGGCAAAAACCAGCTACAAAGTTGCGGGCATCCAGGCATATAAAGTGACCCGAGTGAGGGCTAGAGAAGGACAGTTGGGGAAAAAGATACATACATGGGGCCTCCCTGGTGGCTCAGCTGGTAAAGAATCCGCCTGCAATGCAGGAGACCTGGGTTCAATCCCTGGGTTGGGAACATCCCCTGAAGAAGGGAAAGGCTTACCCACTCCAGTATTCTGGCCTGGAGAATTCCATGGACTGTATAGTCCATGGGGTCACAAAGAGTCAGACACGACTGAGCAACTTTCACTTCACTTTGCCCTTTGAAAGAAAACTTAACCTGTTACTAATGTAAAATATGTATGAGTTATCTGGCGTTGTTTCGGGGATTTTCGTTTGCTTTTGAAACACTATGTGACTGAAGCCTGTGCTATACTGATTACACTGATGAGGCTCCCCCCCAGTATAAATTCTCCCATGTATGGAGACTTCCCTGGTGGTCTAGTGGTTAAGACTTCACCTTCCAAAGCAGGGGGTGTGGGTTCAATTCCTGGTCAGGGAGTTAAGATCCCACATGCCTCATGGCCAGAAAACCAAAACATAAAACAGAAACAATATTGTAACAAATTCAATAACGACTTTAAAAATGGTTCATATAAAAAAATCTTAAAAATAATAAATTATCTGATGTTGAATGTGTGACCCACTAACTAAAGCCTTTCCAAACCCATGATATTCACAGTTTCTTACTGGTTTGAATTCTCTCGTGTTTGGTAAGGGAGGAGGTATGATGAAAGCCCACCCACTCTTAATAGAGCTTCGGTTTGGTGTGCCCTGTCTGATGTTGAACAAAATGTGTCCTGTGTCCTCTGACCAAAAGTCTTCCCACATCCATTGCACTCCTAGGATCGCTTTCTAATATATAATTCAGTACATTCTCTGAGGTTTAGTGGTGTGTGTTTTCCAGCTGAAAGCCTTCCTGCACTGGCTGAATTCGTAGGGTTTTTTTCCCAGCATGACTTTTCTGATGTTTAATAAGGGAGGCAGTGTGAGCAAAGGCTCTCCCACACTCATTACATTTGTAGGGTTTCTCTCCAGTATGGTGTCTGTAATGCTGAGTGAGAGAGGAACTCTGGCTGAAGGCTCTCCCACACCTGTTACATTTGTAGGGTTTCTCTCCTGTATGAAATCTGTAGTGTACAACGAGAGAGGAACTCTGGCTGAAGGTTCTCCCACATTCTCTGCATTCATAGGGCTTCTCTCCAGTGTGAGTTCTCTGATGTTTAATAAGAGATGAAGTATGACCAAAGGCCCTTCCACATTCATTGCATTTGTAGGGTTTCTCTCCTGTATGAAATCTGTAATGTAGAACAAGAGAGGAACTCTGGCTGAAGGCTCTTCCGCATTCGCTGCATTCATAGGGCTTCTCTCCAGTATGAGTTCTCTGATGTTTAATAAGGGATGAAATATGACCAAAGGCTCTTCCACATTCATTGCACTCATAGGGCTTTTCTCCAGTGTGACATCTCTGATGGCGCTGAAGTTCTGACTGGAAATGGAACACCTTCCCACATTCACTGCATTTGCAAGATTTCTTCCCTGGTTGGGTTCTCCGAGAGTTACTGCTCCCTGAAGTCTGTCTGAATTCTGTATCACAATTATAGTATCCTTCTCCTGTGGGAACATGGTGTTGGTTAATAGGGACTGATCTTAAACCTGAACTGGTCCCAAATTCACTCCATTTATGACCTCCCTTAAGGGTGGGAGGAGATTTTTGAGTGAGTGACGTTTCTTTCAGATGTCTCTCCTGTTTTTTGGGATGCATCCCTATCTGGTCATCCCGACCACAGGTTGCTTTCAGTCTGGAGGTCCTGAGTTCATCGCTAATGTATTTCTCCACTGATGCTCTCTGAAATAATTCTTCTTTGGAAAGTCCCTGACTTAGCATAGGTTCCTTGGCTTGAGGCCTCCTCTCCCAGTCTGGAAAAAAAAAAACAAAAAAGACAGGCTGGTATTACCTGTTCTATGTGCCCAGAGGAAGTAAAGTCCTATGATAGACGTAAGATCATTAACCTTTAAAATAATACCTAAAAGAGGGTACAGTCTCTTCCAAGAATGGTGTATGTCTGAAGAACATTTTGGAAGTGCCAAGAATAAGATAAGCAGGTAACTGGAGATTAGAAAAACCTGAGAGAACAGTGTTGGGACTCCAGTACACAAGGTAAGGGCTTCCCTGGTGGCTCAGTGGTAAAGAATCAGCCTGCAGTGAAGAGATGCAGGTCCAGTCCCTGTTCAGGAAGGTCCTCTGGGAAGGAAATGGCAACCCACTCCAATATTCTTGCCTGGGAAAGCCCGTGGACAGAGAGGAGCCTTGAGGGCTACAGTCCATGGAGCTGCAGTCGGACATGACTTAGCTACTGAACAACAGTGACACAAGGTAAATCCAAAGACTGTAAAGATGAGAGGAGGGTAGGAAGATGCCCTCCACAAAATCTTCCCTCAACACCTCAGTCCACACCACACATTATTGTGTATTATATACATAGTATAATATACATACTGTATACATTTAACATCTATTACTGCATGTAACTGTGATAGCAGAATAATTATCCCCCAAAGATGTCCAAGTCCATCTGAACATATTTATGTATTCAAATCCCAGGAACATATAAACATGTTACTTTAAATGGCAGAAGAGACTTTGCAGATGTGATTAAAGGCACAGACCCTGAGGCCAGGAGATTATCATGAGTCATTCAGGTGGGCCCAGTCTAATCACATGAGTTCTCAAAACCAGAGACAGTTCCTGGCTGAGTCAGAGAGATGTGGTGTGAGAAAGACTTGACCCATCACTTCTGGCTCTGAAGGTGGAGGAAGGGACGCACGGGCCAAGGAATGTAGTAGTCTTTAGAAGCTGGGAATGCTCCTCAGCTTATAGCCAGCAAGAAAATGAGAAACTCGGTCTGACCACTGTAAGGAATTGGTTCTGCCAACAACACAGATGAACAAGAAACAGACTGTCCCTAGACACTCCAGAAAGGAACTCAGCCGTGCTGATACCTTGATTTTAACAGTGTGAGACTCATACTTGATTCTGAATTGTGAACTATGAGATAATAAACTTGTGTTGATTGAAGCCGCTAAGTTTGTGACAATTTGTTTCAGCAACAATAGCTAATACAATAATAGTGACCCTTCTGAACAGAGAAATGACTGGCAATGCCTAAGCAGGGCTCCCACAGGCCAGATTTTAAGCCAGTAGGTCTTGTGGGGATCCTGAGGATCTGAATGTTTAACAAGCTCCCCTAGAGATTCTGAAACACACTATATTTGTAGAACACTGTAAACAGACAGATACTGATGATGAGACTAGATCCAGATGCCGGACCCTTGCCCTCATTCTGGAAGGAAACACGATCAAGAGAGTACCAATACAGAGATCAGCATCTTCTCTGTCTGTCCTCTTCTGGAGTCTTGAGGCCCAGACTGCGCTCTCAGGATTTGAGCCCTGCTTTGGGGAGCTTCAGCTCTGGCCTGAGGCTGATTCTGTTTCAAAGATGGACATGGACACAGACTGTCATCTCCTGCAGTATGCTTGGGTTGCACATAGCAGGCAGGAGAGCTTTGTGTCCGGAATTTTGTCCCAAGGGGTGGAGCCTACCACCCCGAGGACTCAAGTCACCTAGGAATTCAAAGAGATGCCATCAAGAGCTGGTAAGACGTGGTCTTTGTTCTTAGAACCACCTCTGTTGTAGTTCAACTTAATAAAGCCTGAAGTGTCTTCACCTTGATCTTCCTGACGTCATCTGTCAGGATGTCCTTGCTGGTAGCCCTTTAGTTTCTGGGCTACTTAACCATTCTGTTTGATCTGCTGCTAACTCTTTGTTCTCCTTGCTGATATAGGACTTAACAACTGTTGGTCCTTAGACTCCATCTAACACTGATCGTGTGACATCTACTGATGACGCATAGTCCCAAGAACCCTGAAGGGTGGGCAGAGATGGGCAGATGTTTATTTCTTATCCACATTACTCACAAGAAACAAAGGAAAGATAAACACTAGAGAAGAAAATGGACATCTTTTCATACCAGAACACATTATAGAAGCCTACAAGTATTCAGAATACTGGAGTGGAGGGCTCTTGGCAAGCAACTTCACCTTTTCAAAGAAAAGGGCTCCTGGCAAGTGACCACACCTTCTCAAAGAAGAGGCCCCTGACCAACGGTTTAAAGGAACTTTCCAGTCACAGTTGGCCCTTATGATGTGTACTCTTGTTTTAGCCTGACTCTCACCTGAGTGGACACCTGTTGAGATTGCTCTTTCTAAAATACAGGGCTCTTCCCCTTCCTCCAACTGGCAGATCATATATGGTTTGGACACTGGAAACCCTGGTGGTAGAGAAGGAAAAGGATCATAGTATGGGTATGTAAGAGGCCAATGCTTGTGGACAGCCTGCAACTAAGCATGGTGAAGTCATAAAGCTTCTTACTCTGATCTCGCATACAGCTGGACTTTCCTACGAGGAGAAGAAATACTGAATCTCCTGGGCCCCAAGAGAAAATAAATGTCTAATTCTGGAATTTCAGGGCAAACGCCAGCCAACAGGCCCAGACACCCCTAGCTTTTAAACACCAAGGAACTAAAGATGGCCTGATGGGCAGGCTCTGGGCTTTGGAGGAGCTGAGCTCACCCAGGGAGGCCAGGTTCTTGAAATTCTCCAGCATCACCTCCCGATACAGGTCCTTCTGAGTAGGGTCCAACTGCCCCCACTCCCACCAGGTGAATTCCACAGCCACATCCTCAAATGTCATCAGGTCCTGAAACACAGAAGACAATCTTGCACCCTCAGAGAGTACACTCATGGCCCTGGGAGGAGACGGGTGTCTGAATAGAACCTTAGGGTGTACAAAAAAGGCCAAGAGTTCCTGGCTATCACAATGCCAGGTTTTATCACCTGAAAAATATTTTAAGCTGCTCCAGGGACTGTGTCATCCTTACTACTCAGTATCCCACACAATGCCCACAGATCTCAACGTCCAACTGCTTAGAAATATAATCAGGGCCTCAGGAAAATCAAACCTTTAGGGACACTCCACTTATGTGAGAGAAATAAATACAATCCATTTCCTCAATTTTCAGAATGTCTCACAATTTAGTGACATTTAAATAGAATCAATAAAAAAAAACTGATTAAAATAAAAATAACAAACTCTGCATTCTAAGTGTATTATAGTGTCAACAGTCTTCTAATTAAGTATTTTTGAAACTTGTGGCCTAGGATTTCTATGATAATTCTTACCAAGGCCAAATAAAATCATTTGGGGCTTAGAATAACTTATCCCATAACAGCTGCCAGCATACAGTTCAGTGAAAGTATGTAAAATGGACTTACAGTGAATTAGTAAGTCTTTTGTGAGTCTGATTACTATAAATCATCTCCCCAAAAAGCCTAATCATTTTTCAGTTTCTAAATGTGCAAAGTTGAGAGTGAGAACCCCAGATCTCAGGGCCTCACAAGGTACAACCATTCTGTGGGTCCCAGCCAGAACTATCCTGTCAGCCTCTATAATGAAAATACTCTCAATTGACTTACATTGTACAATAAGCTATAAACTATGAACTAAAAAGCAAATAAGTGAAGGTAGTATAAACTCCTTTTACTTTCCCCTCAAAATGTTTAAAAGTCAAATCCCATTTAGATACTGATTCCCCAGAATAAGCCAAACTAACAATTTTATATTAAAGGCAGTCCAAAATAATCAAATGTGGAAAACTCACTACCTTAGTGACCCAAATAATAGATTGTACTATTTGTGCAAAATATTCATTGGCCCTCCCTACAGAATTGATTTTCCTACCCCACTGACTCAGGTGTAGTCAAGTCATTCACTTTCACATTTGGAATGTGAAGCAAGTGACATGAGCTACTTATGAGCAAAAGCTTTCCCAGTCAGCTTCTACAATTGCTGCTCTGAGAATGGCAAATGATCCCAGAGTGAAGATGTGGGGCAAAACCACAGCTTGCATGTAACGTGGACAAGAAATAAACCGTTGTTGGTGTAAGCATCTCAGGATTCGCTGTGTTATCACAGTATAGCCTCAACGGACGCATTTAAAAAGCTGGTACTCCAGGTGTTCTGCCATAATAAAAAAGCCTAAAATGCGTGATAGTGGCTTCAGGGCCAGGCAGTAGAAAACACTGGCAAGATGGCAACCCATATAGTTTGGTGGTGAACTTTGTGGTAAAACTTGATGCAATAACTTGAAAGAGGAACAATGCAAGCATGAGCAGGTGATGCGATGAGACAAGGAGGGAGGCATAGCGTCAGCGGTATGAGCTGGGTGTCACTGGCTACACGTGGCAAAAGCATGACACACACACACAAACTAGTCTAAGAGTTTGCTGATTTGCAAAATTAAAATGTAAGGCAAAGAAAGTGTCCAGAGGGGCTTCCCTGGCTGCCCAGTGGTTAAGACTCTGGGCTTCCAATTCAGGGGAAGTGGGTTCAATCCCTGGTTGGGGAACTAAGATCCCACATGCCACATGGCATAGCAAAAAATCATATATATATTTTTTTTCAAATATTTTAAAAGAAGAAGAAAGTGTCCCAGAAATTCCAGGACTTGCAAGGTTGGAGACAATGAATACTCATTTCCAACTGGTCAAAGACAAAATAGATATAGCTTTTGCATGACAAAAGATGATTAAAACCCCGCCTAATGGCAAGGACTAAGTCATGAGTGTGATTGTCAGACCTTTTGTTTCAGTTCAGTTATGGCTCCCAGTAAATCCTCTCAGTGGGACCGAATTGCTCAGGGTGACTAAAAGTAAGGTTTTGCCAAGGAAACCCCAGAAGCTCCACAATTAAGTCTAAAGAGAGGGGCATATTTCAATAACAACTGTGGGAAAAGCTGCTGATATATGGAGCTAATGGAAGCAAATGCACAAAACGCTGGTCAGGTTTTTCAGAGTCACACTGAAGGTGCAAGACTTGAAACAATCCTTGGGCCATCAAACTACTCAGGATAAAAAAGCTGCTTAGCCCTCAAAAAAAGTTTAGTATCATCTTCATATGCAACCAAGGGAGATACTGCAAAAGGAAGAAACTTCTGGAGGGCAGAGCCAAGAGCCAAGGAGAACACTGGACTGGGAGCTGTACTCAGACAGCAAAATGAGGACACATAAAAGACACCCCCCCCCCAATCCCAAGGCCAGGATCCTCAGTGTGTTACCACACTAATCCAGGAAGATAACAGGTGCACAGGGGCCCAGTCTCACTCAGCAGAGAGCCCTGGGGCAAGGAGACCAGCAAAAGCCTTGATGGGCTCTGCCTCCTGCAGAGCAGGAATTGGGTCCAGTTCCCTTTGGCTCCAGAGAAAAGGAAGCAAAACTCTCCATAGTTCAGGTATTTGAGAAAAACTTAAAGAGAACCCCAACTCACCTGCGGTCTGGCTTTCAGGAATAAACTGGCTGTTCCCTTTTCTCCTAGGCATCTCTCTGGAGGAAGAGCAGGGTCCTGAGAAGGGAGAACTAGGAAGGTAAAAGGAAGGTAGTAAGGCTAACCCTCATGAGATTTACAGCTCCCAGACTCCCCCAGTCAGTGTGTCGGCCCCATGGTTTCTGGGGATAAGGCTGGACCTACGGGAGCTGAGGGACAGGCTACAGGCTGCCTGTGCACACTGCTGCATGAGGCCCCCCCTTGTCCATAGGCCACAACAAGCTGTAGGTAGCTGGAGGGTGACCAGTTTGGC
This sequence comes from Capra hircus, assembly GCF_001704415.2. Taxonomy (NCBI): domain Eukaryota; kingdom Metazoa; phylum Chordata; class Mammalia; order Artiodactyla; family Bovidae; genus Capra; species Capra hircus. Next base: position 1,896,301 of record NC_030818.1, read on the forward strand.
CACTCCTTTGTGGTCACTGGATCTCCAATATGCAGGTCCTATATTAGGCCTTTTGAAAATATAAACATGGAGAAGTACTTCAAGGAACTTTAAATGTCACCTGAGGGTATAAAACAGGTTAACAAGACAAAATAAGGCCTAGGACAAGACCACATAAAGATATGGGACTTTGCGGAAGTCACACCTCTCCTTGGGAAGTAGTGCAGAGGCCAGGTCTTCCTGAGACGCTTTCCTGAATGTTCTAAAGCATCATTAGGTCTCTGAAGCATATTTTAAGAGCCCCTTTATTATAAGGCCAGGGCTTCCCAGGTGGCTCAGTGCTAAAGAATCCGCCTGCCAATGCAGGAGACTCGGGCTCAACCCCTGGGTTCCGAGAAGGAAATGGCAACGCACTCCAATATTCTTGCCTGGGAAATCCCAAGGACAGACTCTGCCCCGCCAGTGGGACTCCCTGCCCCCATCCTATGGTCCTCCTTCTCCTCCTAGACCCAGACTGACTCCCCAGAAGGGTTCCGGCCCGCGGCACCCTTGAGAGCCAAACCTGAAACTCTGGAGTCCATAGCTGGGGCTAGTCCTTTCACTAGGTCCAAATCTCTGTCATTCTGTGGCGGCCCTGCGATCCTCCCGGGGCTCAGGGAGCCGGGAGCGAGCCGGATGACACCGAGCATCCCCACTTCGCGCAGGGACGCCCAGCTGACCCGCAGGACCCAGAGCTGGGCTGTCAAACCCAGACTGGCGTCCCAGCTGAGCGCAGTGCGGCTGCGGCTGTGGCTGCGGGGGGAGATGCTCTTTCCCCTCTCGGACTCCCAGACGCCTCAGAAGCCCGGCCGCCGCCTTCCTTCTGGAGACTGGACTCTGGGACCCAGCTCCCACGGAGACCACTAGGAAATGGCCACAGCCATACCCTAGATCTCGGTGACCCGCGCTCCTCCAGAATTGCTTCTGCAGAGCTCACAGGGAACCGATGGGCCCTGCAACTCTGAGCCCAGTTCCAGGCCTCCTCAGCCCCTCGCGGGCGGGCAGACGGAGGAACACTTCGCACTCTGTCACTGGCTCAGGGCGCAATGCCCATGGCTGGCCTGCGCACCAAGAGTAGCTGAATCCACAAAGATCCAAGCAACACCCGGGTTCCAGCCCCGCCTCCCGAGACCCGTCCTGAGCCTGCGCGAGAGGAAGGCCACCACGCCGGGGTCCCCAGAACAAGCGTCGGGGGCGGGTCTGCGGGGGGAGGTCGAACGAGCGGCGCCTGCGCACTGGCAGCTTGGGAACCTTGGGTGCTCTGCTCTGGCAAATTGCAGGCTGGGCAAGTGCGCACCAGCTACCTGGACAGAGGTTTCACTCTGCCCCTAACTCCTTTTCACACAGACACACACACACAGACACAGACACACACACACACAGACACACACACACACAGACAGACAGACACACACACACACACACACACACACACACACACACACACCCCCCACCCCGCTACGGGCTAGGAACCGGAAGCAATCCCCTTATTGGAAGTGCCTTTAGCAACTGGGCCCAACAGCCGGGTTTGGGGCAGTTCAACAGAAGCCACTGGAGTTTAAAAAAAAAAAAAAAAAAATTCCTGGCCTAAACACCGAGCCTGCCAAACAAGAATTTCTAGGAGGGTCTCCAGAAATGTGAATTTCTTATAAAATGTCCAGGAGATCCTGACAGGCTGTTCCCTACCTCTCCGTCTTTCTCCCATTGCTCCCCGCCCGCCTCCCCCCAAGTTTAGGTTCAGCGAAGGATGAACCCAAAGAGAGAACTTTGGACACCTTCCTCCTCTAGAAGCGAGGATCATTTCGGACCTAAAAGAAATAGAGAAATGATCTGGATATTAAAACGATGTTTCTCCGGGGGCACTTCGACCAGAGAGGAGACTTGAGGACTGAGAGGTTGGTGAAGGAGTCTTTCGGCTTAGAAAGAAGATAAAGACCTCAAAGGCCTCAGGCCTGAAAAAAGAAGATAAAGACCTCAAGGGCCCTTGCTGAACCACCTGACTTCCAGGATGATAAAACTGAACTTTAAGTCCCACCCCATACTCCCGGCAGATTGCGTTATCCTGGGACCCTCCACCCCAGGCCGGGACCCTCCACCCCTGTTCATTCGCCTGACTAAATCTTCCCGTATCACTTCTGCAAAACTTCCCCTTAAATATGAAGCTCCCCTGATCCTGCACACGCTCGGCTTGGTCGTTAGACCGACTGTGGCCCCTCCTTGCCTGAATAAAGGTAACCTGTCTCCATTGAGGTCGTCTTCCTTCTTCACTGCCTTGTCTCTAATTATACCTTACAGTTGGGACAAATAACCTATCAGGGCAAAAGGCCTTTTCTCCTTTCTTGCTCTTTTAATGTTTCACCTTTCTGCCAGCACTTCTGGTGACACAGATGGCCAAGATGGTTCAGCAAGTGCCCAGCAAGTAAGCCCTCCTACTCCGGAGCCAGAGTGAAGAAAGGGGCAGCGCTGCCTGGGAACCATGGCTGGCACCGGAGTTTCTGTTCTCTTCTGTGCTCTGGAACCAAAAAAGGTGAGGGTATGAACACATGAGACGAGTGTCATCTCATTGGTGGCTGACATAACCAGAAATTAAACTGCTTCAGATTCTTTGTACTTTTATCCTCTAGCCTATATCTTTGCTGGTCCTATACTCTCTGCCTAAGTTGCTTTTTTCTTAAAGAAAAGTAAAAAGGTAATTACTTTGGAAAACTCAGCAGTGGCCACAGGACTGGAAAAGGTCAGTTTTCATTCCAATCCCAAAGAAAGGCAATGCCAAAGAATGCTCAAACTACCACACAATTGCACTCATCTCACACGCTAGTAAAGTAATGCTCAAAATTCTCCAAGCCAGGCTTCAGCAATACATGAACTGTGAACTTCCAGATGTTCAAGCTGGTTTTAGAAAAGGCAGAGGAACCAGAGATCAAATTGCCAACATCCACTGGATCATCAAAAAAGCAAGAGAGTTCCAGAAAAACATCTATTTCTGCTTTATTGACTATGCCAAAGCCTTTGACTGTGTGGATCACAATAAACTGTGGAAAATTCTGAAAGAGATGGGAATACCAGACCACCTGACCTGCTTCTTGAGAAACCTGTCAGGAAGCAACAGTTAGAACTGGACATGGAACAACAGACTGGTTCCAAATACGAAACGGAGTATATCAAGGCTGTATATTGTTACCCTGCTTATTTAACTTATATGCAGAGTACATCATGAGAAACGCTGGGCTGGAAGAAGCACAAGCTGGAATCTAGATTGCCGGGAGAAATATCAATAACCTCAGATATGCAGATGACACCATCCTTATGGCAGAAAGTGAAGAAGTAAAGAGCCTCTTGATGAAAGTGAAAGAGGAGAGTGAAAATGTTCACTTAAAGCTCGACATTCAGAAATCTAAGATCATGGCATCTGGTCCCATCACTTCATGGCAAATAGATGGGGAAACAGTGGCTGACTTTATTTTTCTGGGCTCCAAAATCACTGCAGATGGTGATTGCAGCCATGAAATTAAAAGACGCTTACTCCTTGGAAGGAAAGATATGACCAATTTAGATAGCATATTCAAAAGCAGAGACATTTCTTTGTCAAAAAAGGTCTGTCTAGTCAAGGCTATGGTTTTTCCAGTGGTCATCTATGGATGTGAGAGTTGGACTGTAAAGAAAGCTGAGCACCAAAGAATTGATGCTTTTGAACTGTGGTGTTGGAGAAGACTCTTGAGAGTCCCTTGGACTGCAAGGAGATCCAACCAGTCCACCCTAAAGGAGATCAGTCCTGGGTGTTCATTGGAAGGACTGATGTTGAAGCTGAAACTCCAATACTCTGGCACCTGATGCGAAGGGCTGACTCATTTGAAAAGACCCTGATGCTGGGAATGATTGAGGGCAGGAGGAGAAGGGAACTAGAGAGGATGAGATGGTTGGATGGCATCACCGACTCAATGGACATGGGTTTGGGTGGGCTCCGGGAGTTGGTGATGAACAGGGAGGCCTAGCGTGCTGTGATTCATGGGGGTCGCAAAGAGATGGACACGACTGAGCAACTGAACTGAACTGAACTAATGTTAAGAAGGTAATTAATCATCAAGTGTACCAGTTAGAGGAAGCCTTTTCCCAACTTTCTCAGCCATAATTTATTGCTTCTTCCATTCTACTCCCATAGTGTCTTGGACATGACATAATTGTAGCACACACTGCTTTGTGTTGTAATAATTCCAAATTCTGATTTGTCCATTGGACCATGAGTTCCTTTGGGGGCAGTAACTGTGTTTTATTTGTACCAATGCCTTGACTATTGTAGGCAATTTAGGGTTTCTTTTTAGTTTAAGTGTAGACTTGTTCCTGACTGTAGACTTTATCACATTTTTGGGGGTATAATTCAAGTCTTCCCTGGAGCTATAGATCAGTGGTCTTAGCTTTAGCTGCACATTAGGATCACTTGCATACAGAGAAATTTGTATGCAGGTCAAGAAGCAACAGTTAGAACTGAACATGGAACAACAGACTGGTTCCAAATTGGGAAAGGAGTACATCAAGGCTGTATATTGTCACCCTGCTTATTTAACTTATACACAGATTAGATCATGAGAAACGCTGAGCTGGATGAAGCACAAGCTGGAATCAAGATTGCCAGGAGAAATATCAATAACCTCAGATATGCAGATGATACCACCCTTATGGCAGAAAACAAAGAACTAAAGAGTCTCTTGATGAAAGTGAAAGAGGAGAGCGAAAAAGGTGGCTTAAAAATTAACATTCAGAAAACTAAGATCATGGCATCTGGTCCCATCACTTCATGGCAAATAGATGGGGAAACAAAGGAAACACTGAAAGACTCTATTTGGTCGGGGGCGGGGGGCCTCCAATATCACTGCAGATGGTGACTGCAGCCATGAAATTAAAAGACGCTTACTCCTTGGAAGAAAAGTTATGACCAACCTAGGCAGCATATTAACAAGCAGAGACATTACTTTACCAACAAAGGTCTGTCTAGTTAAAGCTATGGTTTTTCCAGTAATCATGTATGGATGTGACAGTTGGACTATAAAGAAAACTGAGCGCTGAAGAATTGATCCTTTTGAACTGCGGCGTTGGAGAAGACTCTTGAGGGTACCTTGGACGGCAAGGAAATCCAACCAGTCAATCTTAAAGGAAATCAGTCCTGAATATTCATTCAGGAAGGACTGATGCTGAAACTGAACTTCCAACTTTGGCCATCTGATGCAAAGAACTGACTCATTGGAAAAGACCCTGATGCTGGGAAAGATTGAAAGCAGGAGAAGAAGGGGATGAGAGAGGATGAGATGGTTGGATGGCATCACTGACTGGATGGACATGGGTCTGAGTAAACTCTGGGAGTTGATGATGGACAGGGAAGCCTGGTGTGCTGCAGTCCATGGGGTCGCAAATAGTCGGACTTGACTGGGCGACTGAACTTGCAGATCTTTTCAAACTCTCTTCAGAAGGAGGCCCAGGCATCAATAAGTTAAAGCTCTTCAGGTGATTCTGGCATGCAGCTACGGTTGAAAATCCCTACGATGTCTCCAACGAGGGTCCTTCCAGTAGCACCTTGGAAGGCTGGCTCCTGCATGCTCAAAATGTAGGGAGTCCGCACTGCTGCCCAACTAAATACACGTGTATCTTGAGTTCGCTCTTAAGCAGAAGAATGTGCACATGCGCAGCCCCATCCTCAGACCCAAAGTCTGCGTCTCTCCTGCCCAACTTTATAACCGACAGTTAAAAAACAACCTGACGCAGAAACACGGCCCTTCGGAAATCCTTCTCAGTAGGGATGAGTCCCAAGGCTGAGAGACATATTTCTTTAGGACGGCCCTCCCATCGGAGGTCCAGAGGGACGTGACGTCACACATAAGCAGCACTTCCAGGGGGAACAGAAGCCTCACAAGCATCCAAGACCGGTTGCTTTTTCATGACCAAGCTGCCGCACTAGCACGTAGGATTCGGTCCAGCGCCGCCAACTCGTCTCAGAAGGGTACGCTCGCTCAGATCTTTAAACGTCATATTAAGGCGCTCCCACCGCTGAGACGTCTGGGAAATGGAGTCCCCAAGGCCAAACTATGGTTGGGAGCGCGGGCGTCAGAGCGCTCTGCGCAGGCGCACTGGTTTCCCGACCCGAAGAGGCGCCGTCTTCCTGGGTCCTGAGCAGTCTGTGCCGGAGGTGAGAGCTGCGGGTGTGTGCTATTGAGCCGCCGAGAGAGCGCAGCGGCAGAGAGAATGGGATACTGAGAACTTGGGGGAGGTGCAGTAGGAGTAGAAGAGGTGAAGCGGGCGGAGCCAGCCTGTTGTGCGTGCGGCGACGTCCCTGCTCGGACAAGTGCGGACTAGGAAAGTTGTACCCGCATCCCAGTGTGTGCGTGTCTCGTGTGGGCACTGTTAGCAGTGGCCTTTCGGCGTGCCCCCACTATATGTCAGATCCCGGCTCTGCGGTTGGAAGTTTGGAGGCTTCATTCGCCCCTCCGGTACCTTCTTCTCATAACAATTGCTTAATAAACGTGGGTGGAATTGACACTAAATCTAGGGTTCCGCCCACTCCAGTTCCTCTCTTTTCCAAAAAGCGCCTCAGATTGTCTCGTTTAGCTCCCTTCCCTAGACCTCTGTACGAGTGATCAGGGGGCCTTCGTGGCGGAGGCAGGATTTGCTGTGGGAAAAAAAAAAAATACGAAAGAAGTAGCGAAGTGATAGGCAGATTTGAGAAGGAAATGCTTTTTATAAGAGTGAAGCGTAGAGGAATAGTGGGAGACAAGGATGGGGAAAAGCACACTGTGGTCAGGGCATAGAGGATCAGGACAAGACATGGTCAGCAGGATGGATTTTATGGGGCTGATCGGGGATTGACAGGAATAAAGCTAATTTTGGTGCTTTTATTCTAGAGGTCACATTCATAATTAGAGAGGGGAAGGGACTAGTGTAGGGAGCCAGTCAGGAATGCTTGGTAGTGGTCATAGTGCTGAATCAAGCTGTCATGAGCCTGAATTATGATGGTGTCAGTGGTAGGGAAAGATACAAATGACATTGCAAAAGAAGAGTCTGAAGGACCTGGTAACTTTGGGAGTTAAGAGAGCCAGGAGAGAGTTTGAATTTGGGGCACCTGGGAAAATAATAAAACATCTGCTGTAAGTGTAAGGGCTTCCTTGTGGCTCAGCAGTAAAGAATCTGCCTGCCAACACCGAAGACGCAGGTTCAGTCCCCGGGCTGGAAAGATCCCCTGGAGGAAGAAATGGCAACCCACTCCAGTATTCTTGCCTGTAGAATCCCAGGGACAGAGGAGACCGGCAGACTATAATCCATGGGGTCACAAAGAATCAGACTCAACTTACTGACTAAACAATAAGGAGAACTGTAAGGGCAGGGAAAGGAATTGATGTGGGGAACTGCATAGGGATAGATGGTTTTAAGATGCTGACAGAATGCCTAACTCGAAATACTTAGTCATTTGGAAATGCAGGATGAGTTTGGAAGAGAGATTGGGACTAGATTCAAGAAGCATTTCTGTAGAGGTGGAAAATTAAGTGCCAGGTGTGCATGGACTTTCTGCGAGACAGCAAGAACACTGTACACGGTCTGAGCTCTGGGCAGCGTGAGAAACTTGCCAAAACAGTCAAAAAGCTTCAGAGAAATAAAGAGAAGAGGACTATTGGAATCAGAGCTCATAAATGCCTTGGCAGTTTTCAAGCGTACAGTTTCAGGTGTGTGCAGGGTTTGTCCAGTACTCTGTGACCCCGTGGACTGCAGCACACCAGGCTTTCCTGTTCTTCACTGCCTTCTGAAGTTCGCTCATGTCCATTGAGTCAGTGATGTCATCCAACCATCTCACCCTCTGTCGCCTCCCTTCTCCTCCTGCCCTCAATCTTTCTCAGCATCAGGATTTTTTCCAGTGAGACAGTTCTTTGAATCAGGTGGCTAAGGTATTGGAGCTTCAGCATGAGTCCTTCCAATGAATATTCAGGACTGATTTCCTTTAGGATTGACAGATTTGATCTCCTTGCAGTCCAAAGGACTCTCAAGAGTCTTCTCGAGCACCACTATTTGAAAGCATCAATTCTCCAGCACTCAGCCTTCTCAGTCGGCAAAGAATTTGCCTGCAGTGCAGGAGACCTGGGTTCAATCCCTGGGTTGGGAAGATCCCCTGGAGAAGGAAATGGCAACCCACTCCAGTATCCTTGCCTGGAAAATCTCATGGACAGAGGAAGCTGGTGGATTGCAATCCATGGGGTCGCAAAGAGTCGGGGACAACTGAGCGACTAACACACAACACACAGCCTTCTTTATGGTCCAACTGTCACACCCATACATGACTACTGGAGAAAGCATAGCTTTGACTTTGCAGACTTTGTCGGCAAAGTGATATCTTTGCTTTTTAAATATGCTGTCTAGGTTTGTCATAGCTTTTCTTGCAAGGAGCAAGCATCTTTTAATTTCATGGCTGTAGTCACCACCTAGAGTGATTTTGGAGCCCAAGAAAAGAAAATCTGTCATTGCTTCTACTTTTTTCATCTTCTGTTTGCCATGTATCTTAATCAATGTGTAAATACTCAAGACACACATATATAAAATTGCAATTTATCCTATCAATGAACATGCAAGTTGTTTGTAGTTTACCCTAGTGATCTTTTCCCCACTTCAGATTTGTGTTGCCACTGCAGTCATATATCAAGGTTTCCTACATACTTGGATGTGTTTGGGGATTTTCTAGTTTATCAGTCTGTTATTTACATGGCTATCTTTTTCATGAAAATAAATCATTATACTGTAGAGATTTAAAAGTGCTAGCTGTTCCTGGGCTCAAATTCTGCCTCAGCCTCTTACAAAGCCTAAATTTCCTAATCTGTAAAACAGTACCTACCTTACTAATTTACGAACATGCAATTCAACTGTTCTTGTAAAGAGTACTTAGCATAGTGCCTGGTAAGTAGCAAAAGTTCAGTAAATGCTAGTTATTACTAATATATCATAAAATAATATTTTAATATGATACCATTACTATATTAACATGATAATATCAGTGGTATTCCATTGTGTGTATGAACTGGACCATACACACAAAGGCATCAAATCCTGTATTTTAGAAACTTAAGATATTTCAAGTTTTTGCTCTTCTAGGACTTCCCTGGTGGTCCACTGGTTAAGAATCCACCTTGCAATGCAGGGGACACCAATTCAATCCTTGCTTCAGGAAGATTTCACATGCCATGGGGCAGCTAAGCCTGTGCACAACTACTGAGCCCAAGCTCTAAAGCCCATACTCCACCATAAGAGTAGCCCCCACTTGCCACAGCTAGAGAAAGCTCGTGCACTGCAACCAAGACCCAGTGCAGCCAAAAATAAGTAAAATTTTTTTTTTGCTCTTCTGTAGATTAAATGAGATGACATATAGAGTGCTTAGGAGGTTGCCTCACATGGCACTCAGTAAAGGTTAGCGTTAATGATAGTTAATAAAAAGCTTTGTGTATGTTTTTCCTTAGGAAAGACTCCAAAGAAGTTGCTGGGTCAAAAGTATGTGTTTTAAGGCCCCTGATAGAAATTACAAATTCTCCAGGCCAGAATACTGGAGTGGGTAGGCTTTCCCTTCTCCAAGGGATCTTCCCAACCCAGGGATCGAACCCAGGTCTCCCACATTGCAGGCGGATTCTTTACCAACTGCGCCACCAGGGAAGCCCTTCTGGTAAGGTCAGAGCCTTATGGAATTCTAAGAATAAATACAGCTAGTCTACATGCAAATTGGGGTCCAGGCTGATGCTGGGGTGAAGTAGGGTTTCAGGGGCCAGGGATTCTTGGGGCTTTGCTTTCAATGCTTCACCACCAACATACCATCCTGTGTTAGTCTATTACAGCCTGTTCTCTACTCCGTGCCCCCCACATACTCATGGATTCTGCCTCCTGGTACCTTTGGTTCCTCTGACCCTCATGGCTACTTCTGTCCTTCATGATATACTTTCAGCTCATTGCCCACTGGTGGAACTAGGTTCCTTTTATTTTGTGAAAGCCTCTTAGGCTTTGTGTGAATCTTTGTAATTAAACTTTACTTGAGTTAACTGAGTATATCTCAGTTTCTCACATAAAGGGTCTAATTAAGACATAGCCAAATCAAGCATTTGGGGGATTCATAAGTGGGGCGTGGGGATTGTATGGTCCTGAGAAGGAAGAGGGAAAGATGTGTCTGAGGCTTGCCTAGTACTGTCCTGCAGTCAAGGCAGTGTATTCATTGATCCTTGTTATGCATTTGCCCATCTAACTTGTGGTCCTGGCATTTCTTAGTTCATGATCCTGAGGATGGATGTCATCTTTTGAAGCCAGACCACAAATCAGTCCACGGGTCAGCCTCTGGACTGCCCACCTGTGGCCTAATCAGCATGGCCCCAGGGTTGAGACTCAGGGTCATGTGGAACAAGCTGTGGCTGCCCCAGTGTTGCTCCATTAGCGCCGGGTGTTGCTGTGAATGGGGTATTTTTCTTTTGAAGAGGCTGTAGGTGTTTCCTTGACAGGACTTGCCCATATAGCCATTCATAAAACTTCTTATACTTTTTGTCTGATTAATCATGATGAACAATCTGATCTGATCTCAGATGCTCAGTCATGTCTGACTCTTTGCAACCTCGTGGACTATAGCCAGCCAGGCTCCTCTGTCCGTGGGATTCTCTAGGAAAGAATGCTAGAGTGGGGTGCCATTTCCTCCTCCTTCAGCACCACCTGGGAAGCCCCATGATGAACAATATTTAATGTGAATTTATAAAGACAATATGAGCCTTAATATATTCTCAACTGCCAGGAATAGAACTTTACCTCTAAGATCGTGGTAAAACCAAGCACCACACTGCTTTCTGCACAGCCTTGCACTCCATTTCTGGGATGGGGTGGGCTTGCTCTTGGCCTTGCTTTTCTTTGCTTTCCCTTTGTGTAGGGTGTTGAGGATGAGGGTGGGTACATAACTCACTGGTGAGTGGAGATTTCTTGCTTCATGGGTCACAAAACTACTAAACGAGACTGGTCTTTCTCACATCCTGCTTCTCATCCCACCTCTCTACCTCATTAGGACTCAGCTCTTCTCTGCAAGGACGCTGGAGGGAATGGCTGCTGTGTCTCCAACGAGATGCCAGGTGAGGTAGACTCTTGTGTTTCTGAAATACTGTTAGGCTCCAGAATGTAACCACTTTTCTTTCCGTCTTGGGGCTTCTTGGCTTCTTTGCTCAAACCCAACCAGGTGGAGAAAGGACTCCATAAGGAATGTCTCCTTCCCATTTGACTTGTGTTGGTATCTTTCAGTGACCCCTTCTTGCCTTGAATATGTGCCTGCTAGCCTGTCACCAGGGACACAGCCTCCATTGCCTTCACTCTGAATCCGCCTGCCAATGCTAGATGCTGGAGATTTGGGTTCGATCCTTGGGTCAGGGAGATTCCCTGAAGGAGGAAATGGCCACCCACTCCAGTATTCTTGCCTGGAAAATTCCATGGACAGAGGAACCTGGCAGGCTACATTCCATGGGGTCACAAAGAGCTGGACACGACTGAGCGACTAGGCACGCATGTACACACACTCACATAAAGACAGTTGGTGCAACTGGACTAGGTTTATAGATTAGATAATGTCACTCCTCTCCTGATTTTTACAATTATACTGTCATTATACAAGAGAATATCCTTGTTTTTACAAAATATACACTGAAACATTAATGAGTAAAAAGGCATCATGTTTACAAGTTACTTTAAAGAAATTTGGAGAAAAGATAGGCAAATGTGTATATTCTGAGACAAAGATAAAACCAATGTGGAAAATGTTAGCATTTGGGGATGCTGGGTGAAGGGTCTTTGTTCTATTCTTCCAAGTTTTCTGTAAGTCTGATAAAAGAGCCCCTGATACTCCGAGGCTCAGCTAGAAAGGTAGTGTGGGGTTATGCCCAAAAAGTCATGCCTCAGGGCTTTATGGCACTTTCCCCAAATGCTTCAAAACTGTTCTTTGTCAGAACCATTTTCTTTCCACTCCCCCAGCATCCTCCAAGCTATTGTCATATATGACAGTTTAGTCTGGTCCATGTAAGAGAAGGATTATGAATAAGGGAGAACATGATTATGTTTCCAGGACCCAGTGACATTCGAGGATGTGGCCGTAGTCTTCACAGATGAAGAGTGGAGGAGTCTGGTCCCTACTCAGAGAGACCTCTACAAGGAGGTGATGCTGGAGAACTACAAGAGCATCGTCTCATTGGGTAAGGAGAGCTTTCCACCAGAAGTAGACCCTGTACGGAGTTGATGTGGAGTTGAGAGGCTAATATATTGACATCTCTTCTTCTCCCACCTGAGTTGGAACCCCTGAGAGACAAGATGAAGGAGCAGAGGGATGTGACTTAGCGGTTACAGTGACAGTGGCTTTCTTAATCCTGAACCCCAGCCTGCAAGGGGTCCTTGAGCTGTAAGCAGACTGGACAACCACAGGCCCCCCTCACTGAGCAGCCTAGCCATGCACCACAGAGGGCTCACCACAACTAGAGAAAAGCCTGCACAGCAATACAGACCCAGCACAGCCACAAATAAATAAAAATTTTTTTAATGGTGAGGCAGAGCTGTGCTAATTAAAATAATAGTTTAAATTTATTATTATGTGAAAAAAATCAAGTTTACAGTTCAGCATTATTTCATTATCCAATTTTTTTAAACCATCTGAGCCACCAGGGAAGGCCTCCAGTTTTAACTTTTGTTTTTTAATTGGGAGACTTCTGCCTAAAATGATCTTTTACATATAAAAGGGTCTGGCGTGTATTACATACAATAAGTCATGATGGATTTAGAAATTACCAACTTGCAGATATCAAAATAAATCAAATAGAAATTATTTTAGATGGGGTAGCCTTATTTTCCAAATAATGCTCTCCAGTAGTTTTTTTTCCCCAAAAATTGAGATATAATTGTCATTATTCAGTTTTTAACAAAGTATATCTATAGGTATCTTTCTGTATTACAGTGAATAGAAAGAAAGAAATAGGGACTTCCCTGGTGGTCCAGGGGTTAAGATTTCACCTCACAAAGCAGAGGGCGCCAGTTCAATCCCCGGTCCGGTTTGATCCCTGGTCTGAGGGGTAAGATCCCACATGCCTCAAGCCAAAACACTGAAACGTAAAACAGAAGCAGTACTGTAGCAGGTTCAATAAAGACCAAAAATGGTCCACAGCAAAAAAAAAGAAAGAAATGAATACAAAATACAAAAGGTGATTTTTTTTTATTGTCTATGCCTCTAGTTTTCCTACAGTGAACACAATCCAATTGTTTAAGTAAAATCATACTTAATATGTTTATGTTAGTTGCTCAGTTGTATCCAAAAATAATTGTACTAAAGCATAAATAAGCAAAAATGGGCACCTACATTACACATTCTTATTCAAGGTAATCTTTTTTCATTCTCATCTTCCCTGAGGTAAGGACTCTTCCTGCCATCCTACCAGTGCTAGAGCTAGAAGCATCCCAGTCACTTCATGGGGGAAGAATAAACACATTAATTCAAATAGAGTCTATCCACTCTGACTAGATGCTACTTGTTCCCTTTTAGAACCTTAGTCTTGACCTCCATTCAGAGGTTCCTGCACTTCTGCATACCTCATGTGCACTTCCTGCCTTTTGCATTTTCTCTCTGAAATACTTAAGAGGCTGGAATTTGCTTTGGAATCGTTGTGTATTTTCATCACATATGACCACCTGGCTTGTTTCTTTCTCCACAAGCAGGACTTCCAATACCCGGACCTGATGTGATTTTTCAGTTGAAGAGAGGGGACGAGCCTTGGCTAGTGGAATGTCATGAATTTGAGGGAAAAGAAGGTGCAGAGAATGTCTCTCTAGGTAATCAAGTATGAACTGGGCAGGAGAGTTGTTTTGCTTTGTGTTTGGTATTTGGGTGCATGTGGGAGGGAGTATTGAGTATCATATTTTTCCTCAAATTCAAGTCTTCTCGTATATTTTTTATTCTCTGTCACCCACAAGTTTTCTTTTTTCCCCGTCTATACCTTGAAGTATTGTTCACCTTCATTCACCAAATGTTTACTTTTTCAGACCTGTCATGTTGTCCATTCAAACCCTTCCACTTAGCTGACACTCCTGATTAATCTGGCTCTTTCCTGATGGAAATTCTCCTCTTTTTTGAGATTTTTCACTACCAGTGCTATTCCTTGTTTCAGTCCCAGGTCTTGGTTTCTCCCTGGAGTGCAATACTATTTGTGGAAGCAAGCAAAGTGACTGTCATTACTTTTCAGATTTATCACAGTATCCATCCTTTCTGTGCTAACATTTCCTAACCCAGGAAAGAAACATGCATCTGTATTTTCTATCCATTCCAGATTGGGAGACTAAGCCTGAGATTCAAGGTGCTTCAGAAGAAGGAAAATCAGAAGGATCATTGAAGGAAAAGCTTGGAAGAAAAGGTCCTCCATCTCCGAAATTTGAAGTTTATGTACTGGATGGCAGGTTGGGAACAGAGAAGGAAAGCCCTACAGTTGAGGCCTGCAAGAAACCCCCTTCTCTGGAAGAAAGCTTGCAGCACAGGGCAACCCCTCCCAAGAAATTTCTCACTAAAGAGAGAGACCAGGAATGCAGCAACTGTGGGAAGACCTTTTTTGACCACTCCTCCCTCATCCGCCATCAGAGGACTCACACTGGTGAGAAGCCCTATGACTGTCCCGAGTGTGGGAAAGCCTTCAGCCACAGGAGCAGTCTCAGTAGACACCTGATGTCACACACAGGAGAGAGCCCCTACGAGTGCAATGCCTGTGGGAAAGCTTTTTTCGACCGTTCGTCCTTGACTGTACATCAGCGAATTCATACTGGAGAGAAACCCTTCAAATGCAGCGAGTGTGGAAAAGCCTTCTTTGACCGCTCATCCCTTACCCGCCACCAGAGAATCCATACTGGAGAAAGTCCTTATGAATGTAACCAGTGCGGGAAAGCCTTTAGCCAGAAAAGTATTCTTACGCGACACCAGCTAATCCACACAGGCCGGAAGCCGTATGAATGTAATGAGTGTGGGAAAGCCTTCTATGGGGTCTCATCACTGAACAGACATCAGAAAGCCCATGCTGGAGAGCCTCGCTACCAGTGCAGCGAGTGTGGGAAGGCTTTCTTTGACCGCTCCTCCCTGACTCAGCACCAGAAGATTCACACTGGAGACAAGCCATACGAATGCAGCGAATGTGGGAAAGCCTTCAGCCAGAGGTGCCGGCTCACCCGACACCAGAGAGTTCACACAGGAGAGAAGCCGTTTGAATGCAGCGTGTGTGGGAAAGTCTTCAGTTCTAAATCATCAGTTATTCAGCATCAACGGCGTTATGCCAAACAGGGAATAGACTGAGTGGGGTGAAAGCTTTAGTCCAAGGATCTCCACGAAAACTCAAGATAGGTCTTCCCCCTCTTAAATCCATCACCTGGTCGTCACACCTATGCTGGCTACCCCTCTCCTTTTTCTGCCTCTCTGCAGCCACAGTGTTTGAAGAAACACTGTCCATCCACTGTGTTACAGAGGTGATGTGGGATGCCGGAAATTAGGATGTGACTTTAAAGAGTCAGCATTCTGAAGACATTTGTCAGACACTAGGGACAAAGGTTAGGAGGCAGTCCTCAGACAAACCTCTTGTCCAAAGCCCCAGGCATCTCTGCACTTTATATAACTGGAGGCCACAGCTGGACAGGAAAGGCACCCTTTATGTCAGAGCACCACTGTTGTTTCCAGAAGTTCTTTTTTTATAGCCGTTAGTCCCTCTCTCAGAGGATTTTGGGCACTGACCTTGTCCTGTTGTGTCTCATCATCTAGATCTCTTAATACTACTGCTAGTAGCTAGCACTTATTGAGCGCTTATTATGGATTAAGCACTCAGCTGAGAGTTTTGCAAGAAGTAAATTATTTGGTCCTTTCAACAACCCTTTGAAGTAGGTACTGTTGACTCCCCACAATTTACAGATGAACAAACTGACATTTAAAGAGATTAAATAACTTGTCCAATGTAACAGCTAGTACAAGGAAAGTCAGGTCTTAAATACAGGTCTTCCTTCAAAATCTCTACCATAAGGCTATAGGGTTTGCTTTATTATTTATGTATGTGTATTATCTCCTCAACTAGATTGTAAGCAGAGACATGACTTATGTCTTTGTATCTCACACAGTGCCTTGCAAATAATAGGTGCTCAATAAATATTTATCTGAATTAATAACTTTTTTACTACCAAATTCTATTTAAAACACCTCTTAGAGTCACAGCCTTTCTCTGAATTTCAGTCTCACCTGTACTTTTGTCATCTTGGGCTTCTATTACTGTAGTAGTCACTCCCTGGTCTGAATTCTTTCCTCCTGTTTATTGAGGAGGGGGATATCAAGCTATGGCCCAATAATAGGCAAACCCCAACTAAACCAAGATTCATTTCTCACATAAAATCAGATGTGAGTCAGTCTTTCTTCCTCACTTTCATCATTTAGAATATGTTGCCTCCAATGTCCAGAAAAGGCAATGGCACCCCACTCCAGTACTCTTGCCTGGAAAATCCCATGGGCGGAGGAGCCTGGTAGGCTGCAGTCCATGGGGTCGCAAAGAGTCAGACACAACTGAGCAACTTCACTTTCACGCTTTGGAGAAGGCAATGGCAACCCACTCCAGTGTTCTTGCCTGGAGAATCCCAGGGAGCGGGGAGCCTGGTAGGCCGCCGTCTATGGGGTTGCAGAGTCAGACACGACTGAAGCAACTTAGCAGCAGTAGCCTCCAGTGTCATCATGGGGGATATTCTGGGATATTTTTAAGGGCCAGCACTTATATCTCATCAATCAGAACCCAGCACCAAAAGGCTAGAAGGTCAACAGGCACCTCAATAATTGGTTAATATCGACAGCCCCTGTCACAAGTTACATCTTTCCATATCACTGTTAGGTCAGCCTTTCCAAGTGACCCCCTTCCTGCCCACCATTGCCTTATTCAAGACCTAAAATAGCTCCCTGTTTAATGAAGGTGTCTCTGAATATTTAAAGTCTGCCCTGACATGACCCTGCATTACTCAACTTGAAGCCCTGACTCCCCAGATCCTTCTGTTCCCTGTTGTTTAGTCACTAAGTCATGTCTGACTCTTTTGACCCCATGGACTGTAGCCCGCCAGGCTCCTCTGTCCATGGGATTTCCCAGGCAAGAATACTGCAACGGGTTGCCATTTCCTTCTCCAGGGGATCTTCCCAACCCAGATATAGAACCCATGTCTCCTGCACTGCAGGGGGAGTCTTTACCACTGAGCCACCAGGGAAGCTCTATTTCCTGGGCCCTGCCCTATATTTTTATTTTCTTGAAGGGGAGGCACCAGGCAACTTTGACTCCAGGCATCTGCATTCCCTTTCTGTTTACTTAAGGTGAAGCTCAGAAGACCTGATTCTGAAAGACTGGAATGTAGCTACCCTGCATGAACCCTAATGGACCAAGATCCATTTCTCCCTGGGAATTGAAATCTAGTTCAAGAAACTGGATTGCCAAACAGACCCTTCCCTAATCTACTCAACCCTACTGGTCTGTCTGAAAGCAGATGAGCAGCAGGGAAGACTTTTCACATGCAGACTTTCAAAGCAACTTGAGTTAAAACCAGAGTGCAGAATCTGTTGGAGTGGATAATATGTGCTATTATTTAATAATGTCAAGTAGAAAATAAAAGGAACTACTGCCAAACTTTTGGCTGACGACTGTTCTCTGAGAGTTCTGAATCTTAATTGCCTTGTTAAAAGTAAGCTGAAGGTCCAGTATTTCCCTAAGATGCTCTGCCATTGTCAGCAAGATCAGACAAGAATGAATTCAGAATTCTAATCGACATTTGGGTAAAGTGATAATTGAAACAGAGTGGGAACATAAATTCAGCAGTTCTCCTTTTGTTACCTTTTAAAACTTGGGAGATGTGCAGAGCATTTTTAAAAGGTAAAGTACCTTTCCATCTCCTGCCAACAATTCTGAGGAAAGGGCCATTTACCTCTTAACTGATACCTCCCAATAGGACATGGAGTAATGGAGGCTTTCCATTTTGAGGTTTTAGCTTCACCAGATGGCCACTAATAAGACCAAATCTTGGAATCAGAAATTGGCATTCTGAGCATATAAGGCAAAAGACTTGGTAGTGTTTGTAGGGTTTTAGCCTAAGATTTTAAAAGTGGTTTTGAAGAAATGAAATAATTTCTCTGGTGCTTAAATAAGCCCTAAGTTTTAAGAAAGAACTGAAAACTTACCATACAGATTACCAGAAGCACTCCAGGAATCAACTCTTCAAAGAAAAGGATGAACTCTGAGATAAAGTGAATATGGTAGAGCAAACCTGTGCAGCAAAGCCTGGGGCAGATAACTGGTGGGACTACTAATCCCAGAAATTTATCTGGGATGCCAGGATGGCCAGGTTGGCCAGCTTCTGAGCTCTGCAGCACTCACTCCCTCACTCATCCCCAGGCCTGTGCTACTAAGAATACATTAACCCCCACAACTCATATGAATAACCAGAGGTGAGGAGGAGCTGGAGAACAAGGTTACCAGGTGCCAGTCACTAGGTAACATGTTGATAAAGCCAGAATCGTGATTCCTCAAGAAGTCGAAGAGAAGAACGGCTGTGGATGTTAAATTCCTAAGTGGTCTCTGCTACTGAGGCGGGACTTCTATGGTAAAAAAGCAGAAAGTAGTTGAAGTGGCCCATGTTGAGCTGAGGTGATCCTTTCCAGTTTTTCCCTCTTCCATGGTGATTCACTGGTTCCCTGTTTACCTCTCTTAATATCAACTTTCACGTCAAAGTTACTGGCCTCTGATGGCACTGGAGCTTCTTAAGGAAGACAGGGATGCTTTATTGGAACGATGTTGTGCTAAACACAAAGACAGACTAGAAGGCAACAGTGACCCTCAAATTTAAATTTAGGAAATCTAATAAATTTATAACTCAAGGTCAATCCACCGTTAAAACAATGAGGACTCACTGGGGACCAAGGGATTCCAACTCCACTCTGCTGTTTTGTGAGACGAAGATCTAATTTTTGAGATTCTACTTTTCCTTATTCCAAGGTGCTGCCTGGTTACTTGAGGTAATCTGTCTCCACCCCACCCCCACCCCAAGCCGCAATGGTGTGGAGGCGCTGTAGAGGGGAAGCGACCGAGTGGAGTGAACAGCCGTTGGGATGCGGGCGCCTACCCTCCGACGGAGCACAGTGGCCAGAGAGAAATGCTGGTGGGTGGGTGGCGCCCTCTGCCAGTTACAGTTGCGGAGCGAGTGTCCCTCTCAAGGCGGGTTTTGGCTCGGTAGCCCAGAATAGACACTGAGGAAGCGGCGGCCCCTGTGGCGTCCAGGAAGGAGCTCTCCGAGGGGCTGAGCACCTCTAGAGACCCAGCACAACCGCGAGGTTCCACGGATGCCCAGCCCCGAGCGCAGAATGCAGCCTGGCCAGCGGCCCGCGGGGTCCTCTGGGAAGCAGCATCCGGTAATGCGCGCCGCGCCCCGCGGAGGATTCTGGGAATTGTAGTTCAGCAGCGAGTTCGGGCCGGCGCCACTCGCCCCGCAGGCTCCTAGATGCCTTTGTCGCCCGCCGAGCTTACTCAGTGTTGTTCATGAGGTCGAGCCTGGGGTCCGGGAGGACTGAGTGCGTGTTCTCTTGAGTCTGAGTGCCCCGAAGGGGGGCCGGGGAAGGCCCCGGGGTGGAGGGCGCCGAGCTGCCCAGCGAGGGTCGCGCGAGCGTTCCCGGGCCTCTAGGTGGACCCGCGCGGTGGACCCCAGGCCCCTCGCAGCTTCCCCGCTCCCTTTTCCCGCAGTCGTCACCAGCGCTAGCGTGGAGGGAGTCACCGTGGAGCCGAAGGGCAGAGGTGAGGATTTCAGAGGGATGCCGCCTGCTGGAGAGAAAAAAGGAGAAAGGCTGCCCTCTGGCTGGGGCAGGCTCAGTAAGAACGCACAGAACGTCTCCTACGAGTTGATCTCACTTTGGGGTTTAAGGCCCCGACCTGCATTGCCCTCCCGGTCTTTCGGGTGCCCTGCCGTTTCTAAGTTGATGTATGCCTTCTTTGCCCACGAAATCGACAGATCTGAACATTTGGCTTTTTGATAATGACATTTGTTCTCACAGGAGCCCCGTAAGGCTGTTGTAGAGGAAGGAGAATATCCAAACGGACCCATTTGGCAGATGGGGAAAGTGAGGATTTGAGAAGTCACAGGATTTGTTTAGTACCCTGGATTTTTTTCCCACATGGCCCATTGCTTTTCTGAGAAAGCCAGTACTCAAAAAGAATTTAACTAGTCTTTCATCCTGTAAACCTGGAATAGAACAGGAATGACTCATTAAGTGAGGCAGGGATTGACATAAGCGGGACTCCGCGTTTATTTTGACTGTCACTCAGCAGATAAGAGATATAAATAAATGTCTTTAAGTGTCCAGGATCTTACAGCAACATTCTGCTGGAATTTAAAGGCAGAGTAGCGGTTTCATGCATTGGAGAAGGAAATGGCAACCCACTCCAGTGTTCTTGCCTGGAGAATCCCAGGGACGGGGGAGCCTGGTGGGCTGCCGTCTGTGGGTTCGCACAGAGTCGGACACGACTGAAGCGACTTAGCAGCAGCAGCAGCAGCAGCGGTAGGAGATTCCTGAGGCAGCCATGGTCATGGCTGTCTTGCTTCAGAGATGTGGAATTGTCCGTTGGTTCCCTGTGTTGATTCTTCCTAGGTAACAAGTAGTTGTGTCTGGCAGTTTCTGGGAGTTTACTGCAAACAAGAGTAGTCACCCTGGTTCCTGTTTCTATTTATAGGGTCACTTTCTGAGGATTCAGACCTTTGTCAGGCTGGAAACCCCAAAGAAAATGGCCTGACCACTGTGCTGCTGACCCGGGCATCCCAGGTGGGTTTAAATTTCTTATTTTTTTCTGTTCTCAGGACATGAATATGATTTCCAGCATTGTTATGGATTTGCTCAGCCCTGATTCCTGGCCCACTGGCTTCATTCTGATAAACTGATGAGTGATGAACCTGATAGTAATTGCTCCTGTCTTATGCAGAACTTTCCCTCCTGGCGTGACTTCGCTGTCTGCTTAGTACTAGATGTGCACATGCTATTCTGTGCTGTAATTGGCCTGCTGATGAGATGCAAAGGAATAAAAGCCAGTTGCCTCTGCCTCCTGAAGTTTACTGAGGAAACAAGGTATAGATAAGGAAGACAGTTAAACAGGGGCTTCCCTGGTGGTCCAATGGTTAAGAATCCACCTTGTGATACAAGGGACACTAGTTGAATCTGTGGCCAGGGAAGATCCCACGTGCCTTGGGGCAGCTAAGCCCTTGCACTGCAACTAATGAGCCCATGTGCCACAACTACCGAAGCCTGCACACCCTGGAGCCTGTGCTCTGCAACGAGAGAAATGATCACAATGAGAAGCCCTCACTCTGCAACTAGAGAGTACCCCTCGCCTAACACAATTAGAGAAAGCCTGCATGCAGCAACAAACACCTAGCACAACCAAAAAAAAAAAATAAATATTTCTTAAAAAATAATTAAACAGCAAGAAGAAATACTTATTTTTCTAAATGCAGAAAATTGTTAAATACTGAAATTACTAGTACAACAAAGCATTAGCTCCAGTTAAAAATAAATTGATCAATTACAAAAAATTTCACTTCCGACCACAGACTCTACATTGCCTTGTAAGAGTGGTGGCCACCAAAAGAACATCATTTCCTTTCATTAGTTGTGTATAAGGATTTAATTCTTAACTGTAAGATAGTAAGATTTTTAAATAAATAAACTTTTCAAAATAAAAAAGAATAGAAATAAATTACTAGTACAGACAAGTCATCATAGGCCTTGAAGAGGTTTTTCATCCTCTATTTAGGGGGGGAAGTGCTGGCATAAAAGCTGCATTTTGAAAGACAAGAGAGAGTACATAGTTGGAAAATAGAATATAGGAATATTCCAAGAGAGAGAACAGCTTTGGATAAAAGTCTCCAAGTGATGAGAGAGTCAGAGATTTTCAGAGGAAATGTGTGTCACTGTGGAGTAAGCTGGATGGAGTGTGGTGAGAAAAGCACATGCCTGCCGTAGCCAGACCACAGGAAAGTCTGCACAGGATCTTTTTTAACTTTTCATTTATTTTTTGAAATTTATGCTTGGTTGTGCTGGGTCTTTGTTGCTGCGCTCGGGCCTACTCTGGTTGCCACAGTGGAAGCTACTTTTTGTTGTGGCACACGGGCTTCTCATTGTGGCGGCTGCTCTCATTGCAGAGCACGGGTTCTAGGTGTTTGGGCTTCAGTAGTTATGGCTCAGAGGCTCGGTGGTGGTGGTGCACGGGCTTAGTTGCTCCTTGGTGTGTGGACTCTTCCTGAGTCAGGTATCAAATCCGTGTCCCCTGCATCGGCAGGCAAATTCTTAACCACTGGAAAGGGTTAACCACCCTTCCTAACCACCAGGGAAATCTCACACAGGATCTTATTCCAGAGACAGATAAAGCCCCATGAAAGTTTTTAGAGTCCCAGCAAGACAAAACATGCCATGACTGATTAAACAGAGAAGATGAGTCAAGGTGCCCTGTAGGATCTGGAGCAGGACCCTGGGAGAACAGGAGACCTTGTGATAAGGCATTGGGACTGCCCATCACCCTCATACCCGCCTCACAGCATCCAGGTGCTGACGATTTATGCAAAACTCTGGGAGGAAACACCAGTACTGATTCAGACCTGAATGGGTAGATGTCTTTCAGAGGAGGAGAAGTAGGTGACAGAGGATGAGATGGTTGGGTGGCATCGCCAACTCAATGGACATGAGTTTGAGCAAGCTCCAGGAGACTGTGAAGCACAGGGAAGCCTGGTGTGCCGCAGTCCATGGGGTTGCAAAGGGTCCGACACAACTGAGAGACTGAGCAACAACAGCTTTCAGAGGAAAGAGGGGAGATCTGCTGCCTCCTGGGCGGTGCATGATTGGTTTACTTACCCTGCGGGCCCCACCCAGGCACTCTGAGCAGCAGTTCCCTCCAAAAATGAGTTTGGTCGCTGAGGTTTTCTCAGAACTAAAGCCTGAAGGGAAGTGCTAGGTAGTCTGTCTCTGCTACTTTGCTTGCAAAAAGACACTATGAATTATATTGCCTGTGCTGAACACTCCTGAAGCATATGACCTTAAGGGACCCTAACTTAAAATGGGAATGATTTCATAGTTAGAAAATAGTGTTAGAAAAATAGTTCACTTATTTTGAGCAGAGAATATTCAAGTAGGTAGTTCTTTTAACTTTATTTCATTATGTGAATTACTTTACCAGTTGTTTTTGGAGGATATATATACATATGTGTGTGTGTGTGTGTAGTCATAATTGGGGCTTAAAATGCTGTTTTATAAATAAATCTATATGTGTAGCAAACATCTTAATATTTTTTAATATATACACACTGAACAAACTTTTTAGCCAGTCCAATACATTTATATTCAAGGGGCTGTGGCAAAAGTGATGTTTCAGAGAAACCCATAACTGGTTCATTTGCTAGCATCCCAGGGATTGGTCTGTTTCAATGTGTCTCCTTTAACTTGAAGTTGTATAAAAAAAGTTTTAATAGAATTAGAAAAATTATGAGACATTTGTCATTCATGAACAGATTCAGGTGTAGATTCAAAGGAACATTACCCACCCTGCTCACTCTCCCTACATTTGAGTGAACAATCTAAACTTTTTGCCTGTCATCTAGGTCAAGGAAAGGTAAAGTAAACATTTCTGCAGTGTTTTCAACATTTGATAAACTTCCGTTCCCCTCCCACCTCTGTCCCCATGCACACTTTCATAGAACACCCCATTTAAACTTGTTTCTATTCATTCTTGTTCAAACATTCCTCCCTTCAGCTCATTGACAAATATTTACAGTGTTCCTGCTCTGTGCCAGAGACTAGGGCTGCTTCATTGAGCCAAATTAAACCTGGTCTCCACTCCTGTGGAGATTAGTGTCTAATGGGACAGACAGATGTTCATCACAGAGTCCTCTCACCATGTGCATAACCCAGGAAAAGGGAAAACCCATGGTGCTACAACCTAGAGAGTCAGGGAAGGCTTCCCTGAGCTGAGAGCCAAAGTGTGAGTAGGATCGAAATAGCTGGAAGGGGGACTTCCCTGGTGATCCAGTGGTTAAGACTCCATGCTTCCAAAGCAAGGGGCACAGGTCCGATCCCTGGTATGGAAACTAAGATCCCCCATGCCACATGGCATAGCCAAAAAATTTAAAAAATTAATACAATTTTTTAAAAAAACAGCTGAAAGTATGGGGCAAAGGGGGCACTTTCAGGAACAGGAAGCAACGTGTATAAAGGGGCAGAAGTAGCTGTGGTCCACATTTCAGGCGGCCACCAGCTGGAGCACAGAGAATATAGGAGTGGAGTGAGATGGGACAGAGAGTAGATGGTGGGGCTGGGTGGCAGAGCAGTCAGACTGATTGGGGAGAAATGGCGAAAACACTAGGAACTCATAATAATTGGGGCTTAAAATGCTGTTTTATAAATAAATCTATATACTGTGACACGTGTAGCAAGCATCCTAATTTTTTTTAATATATTGGACTGGTTATATTGTCAAAGGAAAACTAGAAAGAAAAGTAATTCCTATTTATTGAATCTCTTGTATTTTTAAACCCTACCATAAAGAAAGTGCTTAATTTATAATTATATTTCCTCTACTCTCCCACGTCTAAATAGTAAGGATTTCTATAGTTCTATCATTTAACTTGTCGATACATAAACTAGGAACTTGGTATCCTCGGATTTTACCCTGAAGGTGTTCCTTCCCAGCTGCAGGTTATATTCGATTCTGGTGCATGGAGGTCAGGAACGAGTCTGTGGTTGTAAATACATCAGTGTTGGAATGGTAGAGGCCATTTTGCCTAGCCTTCATATTCTCCCTGTCTTCCTTCTCCTATGCCATCTTCTTGAGTCCTGCCCAGAGGCTTCTGGTAGGAGGTCCCTTGGTGAGCACTGATGTGGTTGGTTTTCAGGGATCGACGATCAGGGACATGGCCGAGGCTCTCACCCAGTGGGAACAGCTGAACTCTCCGCAGGGAGGTGAGCCTGAGAAGCCTAGGAATCTGGTCTTGCTCGGTAAGCAGCACTCCCACCCCACCCCCACCCTGTGAAATTACCCAGTGTGGTACCTTGGCTTCCTCAGTTCCTAGGAGCTCTGAGGTTCTTAGATGCAGTGATTCCTAATCCTGGTGTAAGGCAGGTATCTGCTACTCTTTTGTTTCTAAACACAAGCTTAACACTTTTAGAATCAGAAATGAACACCTTTTAAAAACTGTATTTACCAAGGCAGTAGCCATCCTTCTTCCCTATTTCTTAACTGAGGATGCTGAGACAAAGCTCTAGGAGAAATACCTCTTAAGAAATGGGTATGGAGAAGGAACGGCAACCCGCTCCGGTATTCTTGCCTGGGAAATCCCATGGACACAGGAGCCTGGTGGGCTATAGTCTATGGGGTCGCAAAGAGTTGGACACTTGGCAACTAAACCGCAAATACTATCAATTAGATTGTGATCTGGGAAGTATTTCTTCATGAAAATGGTACATAAAATGGAGAGTGAAGTGACCTAGTAATATGGAATATAGAATTTTATAAGAAATTTGTATAGAATAATAGTTGCAAATATTCAAATAATGAATCTGTGGCTAAAGGGGAAAAAAAGGAAATGGGTGCTTATTCTTTTAATAGGGAGAGGTGAAAACAAGTGATTCACTGGTTCTGAACTCAAGTAGACCCCGTATCAATCTTCCTAACTTCTTCAGAGAAATCCTGTCTTACCCTGTTCTCTCTGACAAGCAAGTTGCTAACACTGAACATATATACTGAGACTCCTTTTTCTTTCCCTGTAAACAGGGCTTCCAATTTCCAAGCCTGATGTAATCTCTCAGTTGGAGAGTGGGGAGGTGCTGGAAAGAAAAGTCTCAAAAGCAGCTAATCCAGGTGAGTGACTGTTAGAAACCATGAACAGAAAACCCAGATGGGAACAGCATCTTAGAAATGCTTGATTTTGCTAGACCCAAGGAAAGGTTAAAATGCCATTCTCCTGGGCCTCATTGTATCTCTGTGGATAATGATCTGTTATAAAATCGTAGGTTTATTTTTTGGAAAACAAATACTTTCCATCATTTCAAATTAGTTCTCTTCTCCAAATAAGGTGAAGTGAAGTCAACTCTTAAATATTTATTAATAATTTGGGTACAAGGCTCTAAACCAGGCTTTTTAATATATGCTATTTTATTAATATCTCTTCAGGATAAGTTGACTTTTTGACTCAGACCAGTGACCATAAATTGGTCTCTGAGTTTTCCCTTGCCTAACTGTCTATCTAAATGGGGGCAGCATAGCATGGTGGTTAAGAGTGCAGACTTTGGAACCACTTTTCCTGGGTTCAAAGCCAATTTGAACTACTCATCAGCTCTAACCTCTAACAGGTGAATTATCCATTTGTTTGTTTAGTCAATAGGTTGTACTGAGCTCTTTTGCTACCCATGGACTATAGCCTGCCAGGCTTCTCTGTCCATGGGGGATTTCTGGACAAGAATACTGCAGTGGGTTGCCATTTCCTTCTCCAGGGGATCTTTCCAACCAAGGGACTGAACCCATGTCTCCTGCATTGGCAGGTAGATTCTTAGCCGTCTGAGCCATCTGGGAATTATCCATTCTGTGACTCAAATTTCCCAACAGTAAAATGGGGAATATGTAACGCAGATAACAATAGCTCTTAACTCATAGGGTAGTTGTGAGGATCAAATGAAAGAGTCTAAGAGAAATGCTTAGAACAGTACCTGGCTATATGCTAAGCAAATGGTAACTAAGGATTTGGTCCTGCTAACTCTTTAAAAGATTTGAGCCTGTCTCTTCTATCAAACTGGATGCTGTGATAGACCACCAGCTAATTATACTTTGTTTAATTTTTAATTTTATTTTCTTATCCCTGTCTACTTAGGCAGCATATTACTGCCAGATTCCCCACGGTGAGGTACTTAACTCTTCCAGTTCCGTATTCCTCTTCCCGCCCTCAAGACCTTTGCTAATCTACCTGCCTTGTCATTGTACCTTCTCTCTTCAGCTTGAACCCTTAACACCAGACAGGCAAGACTCTGACTACCCTGCACTAACCACGTGTTCTCTATGAATGTTTGGGGCTTCGGTTCTTCCACTCCCCTTAACTGAAAGTCCGTCTGCCTTTAACCTGTTTCTACCTACTTGTCCTTAAAAATCCCAGCACTTCCCTGATTATATGTCATTGAGAACATTGTATTGTATTGATTTATGTCATGTAAAGTCTTGGTTGTAATGGATACTGATGACCATTTAAGCCTGGAATATTTAAACATTGCTAGCGGTCCCCTCCCCGTCCCCTCCCCCAAACTGTTACTAAAAAGTCTAGAATTTGAGGCTCAGCCTGGACTAATCTGAGTCTGTGAGGGGTTTGAACTTCCCCTCCCCACACACTGCTCGTTTTTTGAAAAAACTTGATTCTGGCTTACTCTTTCAAGTGTTTTCAGTGTGGAGTGATCAGAGCTGCTAAGTTGCCTTTCAATTACTAATTTAATTTGTAGATCTGGACTACCTTGAATGCTAGCTTCTAGGATTTGTGTCACACTCTGAGACAGTGGAACCAGCAAAGATTTTTGTGTTAAGAGGTATGGTTTTAGAAGTTCAGTCTGCTAGCAGTGATTGGGACATACTAGAACAAGAAAAGATTGGTGGGAAGGTCAGCTGACAATGGACATTCTCAGAACGTGATGCTCTGATAAGGTTGTGACAGTGGGCAGTCCCTGGAAGACCATCCCTCTCTGATCCCAGCCCAGTCTCCACCAGACCATGTTTGTTATCTGCTGTTTTCCGCATCACCTCTGTTTTGTCTTGTTCTATTTCTCTTTCTCATTTCCTCCTCTGCTAGACACAGGACTGTTGAGTACCTGCTCACCTCTCCCTTTATGCTTCTGCACCCCTTTGCCCAGTCATTTTTCTTTTCTCATACTCTCTCAAGATTGCAAGGCTATTTGTGAGAACTTCCAAGCTCCTCTGTTCCCTGTAAGCAATTTTTGTTTGCTTCATTATTTTCCTTTCACAGCAATTATTTTTCTCCCAGTGTAAGAAATGATAACATTGTAGTTTTGTTTATTTCAGACTGGGGTACAGGACCAGAGAGCAAGGAGGTAATCCCAGAGCAGGATATTTCTGAAGAAGAATCAACCCCTGGGGTGTTAGTAGAGAGATTTGCAAAGGAAAGTTCCAGTGAATGTGAAGATTCTTTAAAGAATCAGCAGGAAAACCATGAGAAACATTTAATACAAGAGGTTGGCCCTCAGACGAAACCTTCTGGGGAGAGAAGCTACCAGTGTGATGAATTTGGAAGAAATTTTAGTCGGAGGTCATTACTCGTCCAACAGCAAGGAGAGAGACCACACAGCCGTGATTCATTTAAAAAGCACTTGAAGCAAAATTCAGATCTAATGAAACATGAAAAAATCTGTGCAGGAAAGAAACCTTGGAAGTGTAATGAGTGTGAGAAGGCCTTTAGTTATTACTCAGCTTTTGTCTTGCATCAGCGAATTCACACGGGAGAAAAGCCCTATGAGTGTAATGAATGTGGGAAAGCCTTCAGTCAGAGCATACACTTGACTCTGCACCAGAGGATTCACACAGGAGAGAAACCTTACAGATGTCACGAATGTGGGAAAGCCTTCAGTCACCGCTCAGCCCTTATTAGGCATCATATAATTCATACTGGGGAGAAACCTTATGAATGCAACGAATGCGGGAAGGCCTTCAATCAGAGTTCATACCTCACTCAACATCAGCGAATTCATACTGGAGAGAAACCGTACGAGTGTAATGAATGTGGGAAGGCCTTCAGCCAAAGCACATTCCTTACCCAGCATCAGGTCATCCACACTGGAGAGAAGCCCTATAAATGTAATGAGTGTGGAAAAGCTTTCAGTGATCGCTCAGGCCTCATTCAGCACCAGAGAACTCATACCGGGGAGAGGCCTTATGAGTGTAACGAATGTGGGAAGGCCTTTGGCTACTGCTCAGCCCTGACTCAGCACCAGAGAACTCACACTGGGGAGAAACCCTACAAGTGCAACGATTGTGCCAAAGCCTTCAGTGACCGTTCAGCCCTTATCCGTCATCAGAGAACACACACTGGAGAGAAACCTTACAAGTGTAAGGACTGTGGAAAAGCCTTCAGCCAGAGCTCATCTCTTACAAAGCATCAGAAAACTCACACTGGAGAAAAACCCTATAGGTGTAAGGAATGTGGAAAGGCTTTCAGCCAGAGTTCATCCCTTTCTCAACATCAGAAAACTCATTCTGGAGGGAAAGTCAGGGAATATGGAAAAGCCTTTAGTGAGCATTCAGCCTTCAACCAGCAAAAGAGAATTGATACTGGATAAAAGCAATGTAAATGCAATACATTCAGAACATCCTTACTGAGCAATTACTATAATGCTGTGAGGGCTACAAAGGAATTAAGAATATGTTACAAAAGAGATTTAATTGAGAAGTCATTGGTGATATGGGACATAGCTTACTCAGAATGTGAGAAAAGGGTTTTGCATTTTTAAAAAATATCCTGACAGAGGACACTGAATTTCCCTAGGGAGAGAGGAAAATTATTTCCAACACCCTGATGTGTATGTAAGCTACCAAATCCTTGCCCAAGAAACAGGGTGTGCCACGATGGAAAGAGGACATCTTGACTGGGCTAGATGTTCTCATAATACTAAGGGGATGATATTTTAAAGGGATAAATGGTCCTTTTAGGCAAATTGAATAGAAATCAGAGGTTGGCAATTTGCATTGTCTGTCCAGAGTTGAGAGTGGTGGTGGAAGAGACATTGTCCTTGGTCTTAAATACAAGAATTAAGTGTGTGCTCAGTTGCTAAGTCGTGTCTAACTCTTTGCAACCCCTTGGACTGTAGCCCGCCAGGCTCCTCTGCCCGTGGGACTTCCCAGGCAAGAAGACTGGAGTGGGTTGCCATTTCCTTCTCCAGGGAATCTTCCCAACCCAGGGATCAAACCTGTATCTCCTGCATTGGGAGGCAGATTCTTTACCACTGAGCCACCTGGGAAGCCCTATCTAATATATAGTCAGTTTTATTTCATCCACAGGTATCCCAAAATGTCATTTACAGCTCCACCATCCATTTTCAATCAATGATAACACATTGAATTTCTTTGCCCTACCTCTGTAGGCAGCTTCAGTCTAGAATGATCTTTCAACCTCTTTTTGTCTTTCATGACATTAACATTTTGAGGAGTCAAGGCCAGTCATTTTGTGGAATGTCCCACAATCTGTATTTTCTGATTATTTTCTCATTATTAGAACCAGATTAAGCATTTTTAGCAAGAAAGCTACCTGACTTGTGTAATCCTCAAATCATATCATGAAACTCAAAATGCCAGTTTATCCTGCTGTTCCTAGTTTGATTACTTTGTTCACATGTTTGTCCAAATTCCCTCATTGTAATTAATCATCTCTCCTTTTTGACTTAATAAGTCATCTGAATGTATTACTTCCCAACAAAAGTTCACCTCGTGTTTTGGACTCCACTGAAGATCCTTGCCCGAATCAGTTATTACATTGTGCATTAGTGCTAAGTCCCTTCAGTCGTGTCAGACTCTTAGTGACCCCATGGACTGCAGCCTGCCAGGCTCCTCTGTCCATGGCATTCTCCAGGCAAGGATACTCGAGTGGGTTGCCGTGCCCTCTTCCGGGGGATCTTCCCGACCCAGGGATCGGACCTGCGTCTCTCATGTCTCCTGCATTGGCAGGCAGGTTCTTTACCACTAGTGCCACCTGGGAAGCCCGACTATCTTGTATGCATCAGTAACTTGTTCTTTTCCACTGACAGAATAGTATTCCATTGTATGACTATACTACAATCCGTTCTACTGTTGACAGATATTCGAGTTGTTTCTAGTTTGGCGCTATCATAAATATAACTGCTATGAACACTCCTGTTAGGCCTGTGCTTTTCTGTTGAGCGTATACCTAGGAGGAAAATTCCCGAGTCATGGAGCAGACGTATTTAGCTTTAGAAGATAATGTCAAATGGTTTCCAGACAACTTTTGCCAACTTAAAACAGCTCTGTCATGAAAGCATGAGCGTTCCAGTTTGTCTACCCTCTAATTTTAGTCTTTAAATTTTTTAACAATCTGGGTCATGTGTAGTGGTCTCTCGTGGTGGTTTTAATTTTCATTTTTCTGATAACTAATGATACTGATCACTTTTTCAAATGCTAATTGAACATTTGGATATCTCTTTTTTAAGTGACTATCTTACCAAGTCCAAGCTACTATGACTTGCCAAAATGACAGGGAAATAAATCTAGAGACGAGTTGTTGGGGCAAGGAGTAATGGCTTGTTCAGAAAGCCAGCAGACCAAGAAGATGGTAGACTAATGCCCCAAAGAACCATCTTCCCTGAGTTAGAATTCAGGCCTCTTTTATACTAATAGGCGAGGATGTAAAGTCTGATTCTGGCCAGACTCCAGCGCAGACTGTTAATTTCTTCCTGCTTGTAGCCATTCACAGGTGGGTATGGTCAGGATGTTTACTGTGAGCTAAACAAAGGTATTGTCACTGGAAACTCATTACCAGGGAGGCAGGGTTCTCAGAGACTGTTGTTTAGTCACTCAGTCGAGTCCAGCTCCTTTTTGACCCCGTGGACTGTAGCCCTGCCAGGCTCCTCTGTCCATGGGATTTCCTAGGCAGGAATACTGGAGTGGGTTGCCATATCATTCTCCAAGGGGTCTCCCCAGCCCAGGGATCGATCCTGCACCTTCTGCCTTGGCATGTGGATTCTTTACCACCGAGCCACCTGGGAAGCCCCTCTCAGAGATGGACCAGTAGATATGATTTAATTTATAGGCAGCATCCCTTTAGTGATTGACTTAATAATAGAACACAAAGTTTCCTCCCTATTACAACTATTTAAGTCATTTGTTCATTAAAAATTCTGATTCATTGGTGGAAGTTCTTTATATGTATTCTTGATATAAGTTCTTTGTTAGTTATCTTTATTAGGAATATTATCTCCCATCATTTTGTTATAATAAAATGTGGAAAGTGAGAATCCTTCTTGCTGGCTGCTCCATCCTTAGTCTGACATGGAAGGGGTTCCAGACTTACTTTTTTTCTTTTCTTGTACCAAATCAGAAACCAGCCTTTCTCCAAAGATCCTTGGTTTTTTTTAGTAAGAAGTCCTTCTTCTTTTGGTTTTGATGTCTGAAGGTAGCTCTTACATTTTTATAAGCAGACCTATGATGTTTTAATCCACCATTTCCATTTGTGTAGGGATTTTATTTTTAAAATATTTACTTATCTATTTTTGACTGTGTTGGGTCTTAGTTGTGGCACAAGGGATCTTTCTTATGAAGTGAAGGCTTCTCTCCAGTTGTGGCCTGTGGGCTCTGTAGTTCCCACATGCAGGCTTATTTGCCCCATGGCATGTGGGATCTTAGTTTCCTGTCCAGGGATCGAACCCATGTCCCCTGCATTGGAAGGCAGATCCTTAACCAGTGGACCACCAGGAAAGTCTCTGTGCAGGGAGTTTTAGAAAGAAAAGCTGCCTCATCAAACCTTGATGTAATAGTTTACATGAACGCGGGAACGCTCATTCTTGTTTTGCGGCTCACGTAGAACTGGACTTCTCCAAACTGGAAATAAAAGGAAACTCATATACTGTTGATGGGAAGGTGAAAATGCTACCACCACTTTGGAAAAATGGCTTAGCAGATTCTTAGAAAGTTAAACTTGTACCTACCCATTGACCCGGAAATCTGACTCCTGAATATTTACCCAAGAGAAATGAAAACACTTGTTCACAAAAACACTTACACAAGATTGTTCCTAGTAGTGTTATTTTTAGCACTCAAAACTGGAAACAGCCCAAATGTCACCATCAGTACAATGGAAAACTAAATTAAGGCTTATTCACACAATGGACTACTGTTCAACAATAAAAAGAATGAGCTACAGACGTATGGGGGCTTCCTAGGTGGCTCAGTGGTAAAGAATCCACCTGTAATGCAGGAGACGAACTGCAATGAAGAGACCCGGT
Organism: Capra hircus; assembly: GCF_001704415.2. Lineage (NCBI taxonomy): Eukaryota > Metazoa > Chordata > Mammalia > Artiodactyla > Bovidae > Capra > Capra hircus. The sequence continues at coordinate 1,929,392 of NC_030818.1, forward strand.
TCAGTCCCTGGGTCAAGAAGATCCCCCAGAGGAAAAACTGGAAACCCACTCCAGTATTCTTGCTTGGAAAATCCCATAGAGGAACCTGGTGGGCTACAGTCCACCGGGTCACAAATCAGTCAGACAGCACTCAGCCACTAAACTAAAACCACTGTCCTTTTAAGAACTTCCCTGTAGTTCCCTTTGTCTTCACCGGGTGGCAGTGTCATACCAACCAGTCTGGAGCTGGGACAGGTCAGCTCACTGGAGACACCTGTGGTCTCCAGAGCCCCTAAGGACCTTAGAACAGGTTTTGTTATCATCATCGTCCACTTTGGGGCAGATGATATTACTCATCCCGATTACCTATTTAACTTACCAGCCTCAGCAGAAAATGCCTTTCATCTTTTTCCAGCCTGCGGAGGAGTCTGGAAAACGATTTACCTCCACAGAGCCATGCCCCTGCGATTTTCAATTTATTAATGAGCCCCAGACTCATTATACTGGTAATTACCAACCTTTGTTGAGCGTTTGCCACGCGGCAGGGACTGTGGAAGTGCTGAATATACAAGAAATCATTTCTGCTTTCAGAGGGAGGGACTATTCATAGACCAAACTTTCAGGTTACAAAACAGATGAAAAGGAGTCCTTGTGATGTCCCAATGTTGGGAAGAGGGGAGCTGGGCGTGGCCCCAGCAGTTGGGCTCCAAGTGCATGGTCAAGGCCTGGGCCTCTCCAAAGCAACAAGAGAAAGGTTTTAGTTGGCGTTCCTATGACGGGACTTGCCTTTTCATCCCTTCCAAACGCTGGGGTGGCCTCCCCACTTCAATGCTTGTCAAGGTTAGTGCTTCCTGTGGGCTTGCCAACAGGATTTTCAGTATGTCTGCTTCAAAGAGGAATAAAGTGGTATGTCTCGTTAGAAGCCTTGTCTATGGAGAAACAGCATCGAGAAAACTGATTCTCTCTTGTCATCACAGAGCACACCTCCTCCCTGCTCCCTTCCCTCCACGCCCTGTATCGTCAGGGAACAGAGTTGCAGAAATATTCCTCCACATACCCGTGCTACCAGCTCTCAGCACAGTGGCAGGTACACAGTGGGTACTCAGCGAAGGTTGGTGGACCTAAAGGGCTTTTGGCAAAACACACCTGAAATTATTTTTAGCTCTATAATTCTAGCTTGCCTCATTATGTGGGATATCCTGTTCTCTGTTGGACTAATTGGGTTTGAAAGATGCATTTTTCTCCGGGGACGACTTCAAGTCACATTTAGGACTTATGGTTTTAGATTTTCGAAGCACAGCTTTGTCCAAGGTTTCTGTTAAGGACTCTAAATTCTAGCTCTTTGTTTCAGCTTTTTACACACACGCACACACCCCAGAGGTTGTAAATGGTCCTTTTCCCGTTCAGTACACACGTTTGTTCAGCCGGGGCGGGCTGCTGCTTTCTGCTCCTGTGGCCTCTCCAGGCCAACAGTGGCTCATGGCTCATCACCCAGCCTCCCACAGAGTCAGGTCTGTAAAGCTGTTGCCATAGAAATGACTGGAGGCCCCAGGAGAGGGGGCAGAACACAACCTGCAGTGGGGAAATGGCTCTGGCCCCGGCGTTTCAGTGGGGAAGAATGAGGCCCCTGTGCCTTGAGCTGAGGCTCCTTCTGACTGTGCATAGGAGGGAGGCCCAAGACCCCTTGCCTGGAAACGGGCCCCTGAGTGGTTCTGCCCCCAGCAAAGCCTTCCCATGGAAACCCAGCCCAGCATCCCCATGAGCCTGCCCTGAGTCCTCCCGGTGGTGTAGACTCATTTCTCAGGAACATGAGTCAAGTGGAGGGAGGAGCAGAAACAATTGCTCTCAGGGGAGAGGTCTGGCCATGGACACTCGGGCCCTGGCCTCGCTGGGTGATGCAATCCGACGCTTGGCTGTTGTTTTTAGTCACTTGGTTGTGTCCGATTCTGTGACCCCATGGACTGTGGCCCTCTAGTCTCCTCTGTCCATGGGATTCTCCAGGCAAGAGTACTGGAGTGGGTCGCCATTTCCTTCTCCAGGGGATCTTCCTGACCCAGGGATTGAACCCATATCTCCTTCCTTGGCAGGTGGATACTTTAGTACTGAGCCACCAGGGAAGCCCAAGTCTGAGGCTTAGTCACTGAGAACTTCAGGAGGGCGCTAGTTCAGGGACACAGTCTGTTCATCGGCAGAGAAACAGGCACAAAGCCCTGGCAGGTTGGGGGCAGGGCAACTTCAGTGAGGCCGTCGGGGGATGCAAGGGCACAGCAGATGTCACTGGAGATAGTAGTCCCCTGGGAGAGGTCTGACCAGCCTTCAAAGAGGTGGGAGACTGCCTGATCCGCTGGGGGCTGTATTCAGTAAGGAGCCTAGATCTCAGTGCTTAATCTAACAAGGATGCGTTTTTCAGGCTGGTGGCTGAGGTTGGGGGTATGTGGTCTGGGGCAGGAGTGGAGGGGTGTTGGGTTTGGCAGCTCTGGTATCCAAACTGATGGAGGGGCCACTTGCGTGTCACACCTTCTCAACACCATGTGGCCGCAGGGCCCCACCCGGTGAGAGAGTCTTGGGACCTGCCCTCCTGGGCTGTGGCCAGGAAGTGACTTCCTCTGCTTCTGCTCACAGCCCGTCCACCGTGGCCAACCAATCACACGGCCTCAGCCCAGCTACAGGGGAGGCTGGGAAATGCAGTCTTCCCAGAGGCCTCCGGGAGAGGAGGCTGAATGGGGCTGGTGAACACAGAAGTTGTCTTTGGTGCAGCATCTGACCAGCACTGGGGACAGAATGTTACTAGGGGCATGAGCAGCCCTGAAGTGTTGCAAGGAGGGAAGTGCTGTGACCAGATGGGGTCCCCGCTGGGCTCAGCCAAGGTCTGGGTGGTCCTCCTCTGCCTTTGGCCCCGGGATGAGCAGAGGGTATGCAGGTGCTGCTGAATCACAAGGATGTTCACCGGCCAGAGAAGCAGGAGAGGGATTCCCGCTGTTCCCACTTCCCTGGGCAATCATGCTGATGCTCATGGACTGTAGCCCACCAGGCTCTTCTGTCCATGGGATTCTCCAGGCAAGAGTACCGGAATGGGTGGCCATTTCCTACTCTAGGGGATCTTCCCAACACAGGGATTGAACCCAAGTCTCTTGCATCTCCTGCATTGGCAGGCGGATTCTTTACCAACTGCCCCACCGGGGAAGCCCCTCTCTGACCTGAAACAAAGGCCGTGTCTCCCTGAAAGTGTCCAGGTGCTTCTGGTTGCCCGACATCTACCCAAGAGGAGCCCCATTGGGCCCGAGGCTTTTCATGGGGACTTGGGTTTGGTGGAACCTGGGTTCTTGAGCTGACCCTGGAGGGCTCTCCACAGGCTCCAGAGTCAGGGCCTCCTTCTCCCTGCTGCCCTGGGTCAGCTTTCCTGCCCTGGATGCCTGCTACCTGCCTGCTGAGACTTGTGTTCGCCTGCCAGAGCCTTGATACCTGCGCTCACCTGGGTGCCCCCTGTATCTAATTCTTGCTGTGCTTAGCCTGATGCTACTGTGTTTTATCTGTTTTTGTTTTTTTGACTGCACCCTGCTGCCTGCAGGGGATCTTAGTTCCCTAACCAGGGACTGAACCTGTGGCCTCGACAATGAAAGTGCAGAGTCCCAACCGCAGGGCCGCCGGAGAATTCCGTATTGCCATCTCTTGATGCCGAACTTCTGCCCTTCGCTGGTTGACCACCTCATTGTCTCACTGACTCTGACTCCATACGTCCTGCCTGGCTCCCAGTTTAACCTAGATCCTTGGTTCCAGAGCATTCCCTCAGCTCTTCCTCTCGTTGCACCCACACCCCCACTTTCTCCCACCTCCTTTTCAAGGACCAGTCTGCTCTGGGGCACAGCATCCCCATCACCAAGGTGCACTCCTGACCTGGTCCCCCAGAAGCAGTCCCAGTGTGCAGTCATTTATCCCACGGGTCACAGGGCTTCAGCATTCAGCCCCTCCTTTGATGCCCTGATGTTCTCTGTCTCTTGGGCTTTCACCCCTCCTCCCTCTGGGCCAGGAAGACCCAGGCTCTGTCCCCTTCAGCCCTGAAAAGGAGTGTCCTTGCCTCTAGTTCCAGGCCTGCCTCCTCTTTGGGATGATGCTGTCTGGGCCAGGACTCACCCTCCTGGCCATCAGCAGAAATCAGCTGTCAGTCACTTTGTCAGGCTGAAGGGCCAACCTCAGCAATTAAGCAAAACCAAACCTCCCTTCTGCGTTTGAGATCCTTAGAGGTTAACGAGGCTGAAGTGGGAGGCCAGGACCAGAGTCAGCCTCTCTGGTGTGATGTGTCCGTGAAGTGTCACCCGCTGTGTACACAGAGGGAGCCTGAATTCCAGCCTGAACGAAACCTTGACATTAGTACCCTCAGGTTACAAGCTGGGGTTTCCAATACCAGGGTCTGAGGCAGGAGGAAGACATAAGGGGACACAGAGGGGGAGGGTCCTGAGGGCAGAGAGCCCGGGAGAGACCCCCCTGGAGAGAGCCGAGCTGGCTGCTAGGAATAATGACGGACATTTCAATTTGAAGTCTGTTTTTTTTCCCTTCCTCTGCTGCAGTCACCTTCCTTTACCCCCTAGCTATTAGTCAGAGATCCTTACATAATTGTTTAAGTGGTGAGTCAGGGATGAAGAAAAAGGACCAGCTTCCCAGATGCCAGGTGGTGGCCAGCTGCAAGGTGAACAGGGAACCCGAGATAGGCCTCCTTTGCTCCAAGACCTCGGCCACAGAGGTCACCTTAAGAGGAAGTGGAGGTGGGTGGTGCGGGGTGGGCATTGAGCTATCTGAGTTGGACACAAGTGGAGAGGAGGAGTTGGGGACCCTCCTTCTCAGAGGTCCAGGCCTGGGGGTGCAGCTGGCAAGATGGGCCCCAAGGCAGGCCCTGCAGCTCCCCTGTGCCTTGAACATTTTGCCTGGAGCTGTTGTACTGGCCACACATGCTGTACCGCATCTGAAAAACAACACAGTCAAATATGGACAGAGGAGCCCGGCAAGCTACAGTCCAAAGTGTCGCAAAGAGTCAGACGCAAGTGACTAAGCACATCAAACATGAGTGAAAGGGGAAAAGGGAGACATGAATGACGTGGCTTGAGCTTGACGAACACAGGATTCTTTTTTGATACAATTTAGGGATGATTGTTTCCCCACTCTGGTATTCTTGCCTGGAAAATCCCATGGACGGAGGAGCCTGGTAGGCTGCAGTCCATGGGGTCGCACAGAGTCGACCTTCATCCCTGACAACTGAGCGACTTCACTTTCACTTTTCACTCTCATGCATTGGAGAAGGAAATGGCAACCCACTCCAGCGTTCTTGCCTGGAGAATCCCAGGGACGGGGGAGCCTGGTAGGAGGCCGTCTATGGGGTCGCACAGAGTCGGACACGCCTGAAGCGACTTAGCAGCAGCAGCAGCAGGGATGGTTGTTTATGTTTTCTTTGTGCATGCCTACTCAGTCACTCAGTCGTGTCCAGTTCTTTGCGACCTTATGGACTGAAGCCCACCAGGCTCCTCTGTCCATGGGATTTTTCAGGCAAGCATGCTGGAGTGAGTTGCCATGTCTTCTTCCAGGGATCTTCACAACCCAGGGATCAAACCCACATCTCCCGTGTCTCCTGCATTGGCAGGCAGATTCTTTATCATTTGAGCCACTTGGAAAGCCCGTATTTTCTTCAATGCTGCCTCATTTGGCCTTAAAATACTTTCACTACTCAGGAACTAGGAGGATAGAACATAAATGTATTGGGCAGCTAGACATAACACATTTTTCTGCAGGTTGAAGGAAAACGCACTTTATGCACTGTGCTCTGAAAATGAGTCATCTGTAGTTACACACTCTTGGAGAACCCAGGGTGGTAGTGAAAGCTGGATCTAAGCAGTGTCCACACCCCACATCTTCCTGGAGTCACAGGACCCTGGCTTTATTCCAGGCACGGAGCACCCAGCCCAACAGCACTCCCCAGCCTACCCGTGTGGCCTTCTGATTAAGCTCTGGTCAATGAAATGTAAATCCAGGGTCTGGGAGTGACTTGGGGTGGGTGTTTAAGAGTGGTGGGATAGAGGGTGCTTTAAAGGAAGTTGCCTTAGCCAGGAGGGAGATCAGCCCCTTCCAGCCGTCTGCCAGCCTGAGATGTCAATGTGATGACCAGACCTCCAACTCTCATTTTGTTCCATGAGGCAATCGTGAGGTTAGAAACTGCCGGAGTAAACAAAAGGGAGGAGGGGCCTGGGTACTGCTACTTCATCCAACTTCTGGCCTAGCTCTGGATGACCAACCTCCTGTCTCACTTTACCTAAGAATCCATTTTTGTTTTGGCTTACCCATTGTCATTTTGGATTTTCTGATGCAGTCAGTTGAATGTAATCCTAACAGAAACGGCTTGCAAAGAAGACTTCCTTCTGTAAGAGTCAGAGTGCATATTAGCCAATTCAAGACAAATGAGAAGCTTCACAATGAAGAAATCTATCATACACAGAATTCTAGAGATGTCCCTTGAAGATTCCTGTCCCTTGGTTAATTTTTTTAAGGATTTATGTATTCATTTATTTTTGGGTGTGCTGGGTCTTCTTTGCTTCCTGTGGGCTTCCTCTAGTTGCAGCTGGCAGGGCCTACTCTCCGCTGCGGTGCGCGGGCTTCTCACCGTGGTGGCCTCTCTGGTTGCAGTGCACAGGCTTCTCACTGCGGGGGCTTCAGGAGCTGCAGCACGCGGGCGCAGCGGTTGCGACCCCAGAGCTCCCATGAGCGCAGATCTCATATGAAACCCTTCCTGGACCAGGCGTCAGACGTGTGTGCCCTGCATTGGCAGGCAGATTCCTCACCACTGAGCCACCAGGGAAGTCCTGTCGCTTGGTCAGTCAATTGGATTCTATTCTAGGCACTGCTGTGATGGGACTTTGCCAGTGTAATTAAGGTCACTAATCATCTGGCTTGAAGATGGAAAGCCAGTCCCGGAACATTCAGGTGTGAGTTCCTAATCACAGACTGGGAAGCAGAGGAGCTGAGCAGCGAGAGGAGGCGGAAGAGGCAGGAGAAGTATGATAGGTGAGGAAGTCAGCGTGCGAAGGGTCGCACCGTCTCAGCTGGCTGAGGGATGCAGAGTCCCACCATGGGGAGCAAAGAGCAGCCAATACAATCTGCCCACGACTGGCAGCTGGCTGGGAATCGGGGGCCCCAGATTGAGGCCCCGCTGCCCTCTCCCCTCCTTTGGAAGCTGATGCTCCCCTGTCATCTGGGGTGAAAAGGCGCCGCTCCACTGTCTTCCCAAGAGACTGCTCCTTTGTCAACTATCTGGGGTGTCCCTGCTCCATCACCCTCTGCATCCGGAGGTGGTCCTCCTGTCTGCTCCATGCGGGGGAGGCGCGGAGCCCCACCCTCTGCATCCGGAGCCTCTGCTCCACTAGCTCTTGTATTAGGACATCACTGCCACTCTCGCGGCTTAAGGGGGTGTGAAGTGGAAATCTCTCATGCCATATCAATAAGCAAAAAAATGTCACAGCTATCAGCAATTTCTGGCCTCCAAATGTGAATGAGGGCTCCCAAAACAGATCCAGAGGATGCTGCCACTCCACCCCCAACCCCCACGCTCCCACTCCCCATACCCTCCCGCATGGTGATTGCTGAGGAGCTGGGGAATACAAGAAGCAAGGTAAACAAGGAAACAGAGTTGGCCGCAGATAGCTGAGGTGCGTGTGAAAGGAATGAATTAGCTGAGCTCAGAGGCTCGCATCTTCCCATACATAGAATGCTAAATTCCTCAACTTGAAACCTGATCTTTGATGTTCAGGCTACCCGCTACCTTTATTGCAAACTTGTCTATAGGCTATCTTCCCTGGGGGCTTCTGCTTCCTGGGGGCAGTTTTCTCAGAGCTACTCTCCCAGGCTCGGAGTCCTAAACATTCCCACCAAATAAAATAACTCTCTGTGACTATATTTTCTGGTCGACAGTCCCTGCTCCACTGTCCAGGGTGCTTTAAAGACACAGCTGCGGTGTCCTTTGTGCTCCGACGGCACTGCCCGCCATCCTCTGAACACGTGGCACAGCTCCGCGGGCCACTTCCCTGGCTTGTTCTGCTAGCGTCTGCATCTGGAGTCACTGCTCCACAGTCCTTTGCTTTTGAAGGAACTGCTCCTGTGTCCTCCGCATTCTCGTTGAGCTGGTCTACTCACCTCTGCGTTTGGGAAAGACCCCTTCACCCTCCTCTGTGTTCAGAGGAGGCGCTGGCCCACTGTCTTCTGCATTTAGAAAACACAGGGTTCCTGCCCCTCTGTCGTCTTGATTTAAAAGTCCTTCTACGCTGAAGGACCAGCTGGAGTGGAGAGCCTAAGCTACTCCATCTTGTAAAAGAACTCCATTTTGTAAAGGTTCCGGGCAAACAGACTTAGACTTTGGATGTTACCCAACCTTGCCCCACTGCTCATGAGCCAATCGGCCCTTAGGTTAAACCTCCTGACTTTGCGTTCAGGAACTTGTGATTTACCTTGAAAGTAAAAACTGATCAGGAATCCACACACAACCCTATAGAAGAAGGTAACCAATCAGTTGTCCTTCAGCCTGAACACCCCCTTTTTATCCTTTTACCTGAATATTCCCTATAAAAGCAGTGTAACCCAAAACTCAGGGCTCTTCTCCTTAGCCGCTGCGTCAGTAACGGTGGGAGCCCCAGCTCAAGCTTGGTAATAAAAACTCTCTTGCTTTTGCATCGGATATCGGCTTCCTGGTGGTCATTGGGAGATTTCACGACTTGGGCATAACATCTGGGGGCTCGTCCGGGATCTCCCATCGGCTCCACGGGAAGACCGATCCGGAGAGTTATCTGTAACTGGTAAGGTTTTTTTTTCTGCTTTTCTTTTCGTTTCTGACAAGGCCTATTTTCTGAGACTGGTATATGACTCACGAGGATGCGCCGACAGGTCACCGGTGTGGGTCGTTGGGAGACGTCCCCGACCCCCTCGGAGGGGATGGAGTGCCCCTCTTTTCTGTAGACGATAGCGGGTTGCCCCCACTGAACAGCCAAAGGCTGTTGTCCTACTTTCAGTTTTGCCTCTGGACTCCCGGAGGTCTGTTTCTTCTGTCTCTCTGTCTGTCTGTGTGGCTGTCTGTATTGTTTGTGTTAATTTACCAACATCTGATCGATCCAGGAACGATGGGGCAACGTCAGTCTAGCCCTACTCCTCTGTCTCTCATGACTGAGCATTTTAAAGAGGTCAAGATGTGCGCTCATGACCTCAGTGTAGAAATTAACAAAAATAAACTTATTACTCTTTGCAGCACAGAATGGCCATCATTCCATGTGGGCTGGCCTTCAGAAGGCACGTTTGACTTGGAAACTGCATACCGAGTCCGAGACATCATCTTCCGACCGCGGATCGGACACCCTAAGTCCCCTATATCATAGTGTGGGAAAATATCATAGTGCACCCCCCTCCTTGGGTAACATCTTTCTTGCCTCAACAGGAAGTTTCTAGCACTCAGGTGCTGGTGACACGGGTGGGAGAGAACCCGAAGAAACCCAAGGAAACTGGACTAACGGCGCCGCTATATCCCATCATGCAGGGAGGCACAGAAGAAGAACTTCTCTTTCCTCCTCCTTCCCAACTCCCCGAATCACCACCGGCCCCCGTTATCCCATCACCCAGGGGCGAAATACAGGGTGGGGGACCCGCACAAAATACTCGCCACAGGCAAGCCCTACCCCAGGACGGACCGGCAGACTCGACAACTGCCCTCCCCTTACGAGAGGCCGATCCCCCTGATGAGGAAGGAAACCAACCTCATCAATACTGGCCCTTTTCTACTAGAGACCTATATAACTGGAGATCCCCAAATGCTAAGTTTTCAGATAACCCTAGAGATCTAACTAACCTTCTGGAGACTGTGTTTTTACTTATCAGCCCACCTGGGATGACTGCCAACAATTGCTCCAGATGCTCTTCAGCACAGAAGAGAGAGAGAGAATACAGAATGAGGCCCGGAAAAGGGTCCCAGGGGCAAATGGGGAACCCACCACTAACATAGATGAAATTAACCTCTCGTTTCCTTCATCACGACCTGATTGGAACTATAACACGGCACGAGGTAAGGAGAGGCTCCGGGTCTACCGCCAGACTCTCGTGGGGGTGCTTAAGGCCGCTGCAAGGAAACCTGCTAACTTAGCTAGAGTATGAAATGTTGAGCAGGGCCCCACCGAAAGTCCAGCAGCCTTCCTGGAGAGGCTAATGGAAGAAGCCCATGGACCCAGAAGCGGAAGGCAGCCAGGCTGCTCTAATAATGCACTTTGTCAACCAGGCGGCTCCCGACATTAGAAAGAAGCTCCAAAAATTAGAGCGCCTGGGCGAAACGAGCATCCAGGATCTAACAACAGTGGCAGAAAGGGTCTACAACACCGCGAAACCCCAGAAGAAAAGCAGGCCAAAGCGGCAGACCGCCAAACCCGTAATACGGCGCGCATCCTGCTGGCTGCAACGGTTCCTGACTCGGAAAAGAGGGAGCGCCAGCTGCGCCGGCTGGCCGCTGAAGGCAAGAGCCGCCCCCGAACGCAACCAACACTGGGAAAAAACCAACGTGCCTATTGTAAAGAAGAGGGACGTTGGGCTAAAGAATGCCCCCAAAAGATGAAGGGACCACAAAAGACCCCCATCCTGGCCGTCGGAGAGCTGAGCGATTAGGGGGGACGGGGTTCGGTGCCCCTCCCCGAACCCAGGGTAACCCTAAGAGTGGAGGGGACCCCAGTTGACTTCCTTGTTGATCTGGGGCTCAATATTCGGTTTTGTTGAAGCCCCAGGGAAAACTGGCTGGAAAGACCTCTTGGGTACGGGGGGCCCCTGGAATGAAACAATACCAATGGACTACCCGAAGATCCGTGGACTTGGGTGCGGGCCGGACATCCCACTCTATCATGGTCATTCCGGAATGCCCCTTCCCGCTGTTGGGAAGAGACCTGTTAACCAAAATGGAGGCCCAGATTCATTTCCTCCCGGGAGAGACTGAAATACTTGATCAGGCGGGCAGGCCAATACAAGTATTAACTATTCAGTTAGAAGATGAATATCGGCCGCACCAGAAACCTACATCGCCCCCGGTGGACATTCAAAAATGGCTAGATGAATTCCCCGAGGCATGGGCCGAAACAGGGGGAACCGGCTTCGCCAGACACCGCCCTCCTGTGTACATAGAACTCAAGCCAGGGGCTGACCCGGTCCAGGTCAGACAATACCCCATGACCCTAGAGGCCCAACAGGGGATCACCCCCCATATCCACAGGTTCCTAGCCCAGAAAATCTTGAGACCCTGCCAGTCGGCTTGGAACACCCCCCTGCTCCCCGTCAAAAAACCAAATTCTTGTGACTATCGGCCAGTGCAGGATTTACGAGAGGTCAACCGCCGGGTATTAGACATTCATCCCACTGTGCCAAACCCTTACAATCTCCTGAGCTCCATCCCACCGGACCATCACTGGTACACGGTCTTGGATTTAAAGGACGCTTTCTTCAACCTTCCCCTGGCACTCAAGAGCCAGGACCTTTTTGCTTTTGGATGGTCAGGCCCAGAAGAAAGAATCAACGGCCAGCTGACCTGGACCCGGCTGCCACAGGGCTTTAAAAACTCTCCCACCATCTTTGACGAGGCCCTCCATGAAGATCTGGGTGAGTTCAGACAACAACACCCCCAACTAACCTTGTTACAGTATGTAGATGACCTCTTAATTGCAGCAAAAGACCAACAGACTTGCCTTATGGGCGCCCGAGAACTATTGCAGACCCTTGGAAAATTAGGGTACTGAGCCTCAGCCTAAAAGGCTCAGATATGCCAGCCAGAGGTCACCTACCTAGGATATGTACTAAGGGAAGGGCAGAGATGGCTGTCAGAGGCACGGAAGGAGACGGTACTCAGAATCCCTACCCCAGACTCACCTCGGAGGGTAAGAGAATTTTTAGGGTCCGCTGGTTCTGCCGTCTCTGGATCCCAAATTATGCAGAACTGGCTAAACCCTTATATGAAGCCACAAAAAGTACCACACCTTTCAATTGGACAGAGCGGATGGAGACCGCTTTCAAGACTATTAAAACAGCTTTGCTGTCAGCCCCCACCTTAGGGTTGCCTGACATTACAAAACCCTTTCTCCTGTACGTAGATGAAAAACAAGGAGTGGCAAAGGGGGTACTGGTGCAGCACCTGGGACCTTGGAAGCGGCCGGTGGCTTACTTGTCTAAACGCCTAGACCCCGTGGCGTCAGGCTGGCCCCCATGCCTCCGCATGATTGCGGCAGTGGCCCTAATGGTAAAGGATTCAGATAAACTGACACTGGGGCAAGAATTGCATATCACTGCTCCCCACGCCATTGAGGGCATGCTAAAACAACCCCCAGATAGGTGGATCAGCAACGCTCGGCTGACCCACTACCAGGGACTACTGCTAAACCCTTCCAGAATCATCTCTCTGCAGCCCACTGCTCTCAATCCGGCTACGCTGCTTCCTAACCCGGATCTGGAAGCCCGGATCCATGACTGCAGCGACATACTAGCCCAGGTACATGGAACGCGAGAGGACTTACAAGATCACCCTCTAGCGGATGCTGAAGTTACCTGGTATACGGATGGAAGCAGTTTCGACCGAGATGGGCTCAGGTATGCAGGGGCAGCCGTAACCACAGAAACCCAAATCGTGTGGCGGAAGCACTACCTCCAGGCACTTCAGCTCAAAGGGCTGAACTAATCGCCCTAACAAAAGCCCTTCAGTTGGGAAAGGACAAAAAACTTAACATTGTTACGGATAGCCAATACACCTTTGCTACTGCCCATATACACGGAGCCATCTACAGAGAGGCCTCCTCACGGCCGAAGGTAAAACCATCAAAAATAAAGAAGAAATAAAAGCCCTCCTTGCGGCATTATGGCTGCCTAAAAAATTAGCTATAATACACTGCTCGGGACACCAAAAGTCAGACACTCTGACTTCAAAGGGAAACAATTTGGCGGACAGAGCAGCCCGAGAGGCAGCCCAGGGCACCGTGATAGAAGCCACCCTTCAATTGCCCGACCCTGGGAGCCCCATACTGCCAGCTCTACCCAACTACTCACCAAAAGACTTGGACTGGATAAAAAGTTTGCCTACGGCTTAACAACTGGCCAGGTGGTGGAGGGCAGCGGACAGCTCCCTAATCCTCCCAGAAGAACTAGGAAAGCAGGTGCTGCTAAAGATGCACCACGCCACTCACCTGGGAACCCGCAAGATGCAGGACCTGATTAGACATGCCAAGATTACCATGAAGAACGTCAGGTCAACGATAGAAGATATAGTATTCAACTGCAAGGCCTGCCAGCTCACTAACGCTGTCCCTCATCTGACCAGCCAAGGACCTAGAGAACGCGGGAGCCGGCCAGGAGCCTACTGGGAGGTGGACTTTACTGAGGGAAAACCGGGTAAATATGGATATAAATATCTGCTGGTGTTCATAGATACCTTTTCAGGGTGGGTAGAAGCTTTCCCCACCAAGAGAGAGACAGCACAGTTGGTGGCCAAAAAGCTGATTGAATGGTTCGGGTTTCCTGCACAGGTGGGGTCAGACAATGGGCCAGCCTTTGTATCACAGGTAAGCCAGGGAGTAGCCCGGGCCTTGGGGACTGAATGGAAGCTGCATTTCGCTTACAGACCTCAGAGCTCAGGACAGGTAGAAAGGATGAATAGAACTCTTAAAGAAACATTAACAAAACTAGTTGTTGAGACTGGCGGGGACTGGGTGGCTCTCCTCCCCTTTGCCCTATACTGGGTACAAAACCCCCCCTACCAATTGGGACTTACAGCCTACGAAATTATGTATGGGATACCTCCCCCAGTAATTCCTAATCTAAAAATAGAGGTACTCAAAGAGATAGATGATCAAAGATTACTTTTTTGTCTCCGGTCCTTACAATACTCCCACAGGGGCACATGGAAGAGGCTTAAGGCATTATATGAATCAGGCCCTCCACCTGAACCCCACCGCTACCAGCCAGGAGATTGGGTGTACGTGCACCATCATCGTCAAGAAACCCTAGAGCCCAGGTGGAAGGGGCCTTTCCTAGTCGTCTTGACAACACCTACTGCTCTCAAGGTTGACGGCATCTCCGCTTGGGTTCACTACACCCACGTACGGCCTGCGGACCTGTTCGCCTTATGAGAAGAATTCCTCCCCCAGTGGAAGACCAAACTGGACAAAACCAACCCACTCAAACTAAAGCTATAGCGATGGTAAAAGTACTCTTTGTACTGTTGTCCCTACGGCTTAGTGTTGCCAGTAATCCTCATCAACCCATGAATTTGACTTGGATCATTCTGAGTGCAACTACCGGGGAAGTAATTAACTCTCCCTCGGCCATCTATCCTAAAAACACTTGGTGGCCGGATTTAGAATTTGACCTTTGTCTTCTGGCTGCGGGATCTTGGGACATCGGCGATTGGGAAGTAAAAACGCCAGGAAAACCAGAATGCGGGGCCAGCATTAATCGCTGTAATACCCGACCACCTACCAACTCAGGACCTGGATGCAGCCACCCCATTCAACAGGCGGCCTTGGGGGACACTGCCCTCTACGTGTGCCCCGGGGAAAGACAAACCGGACGACAGTTAATAACTGTGGGGGGCAGATAAATTTTACTGTGCCGTTTGGGGGTGCGAGTCTACTGGGACTATTGACTGGGAACCCCCTACTAGAGGAGACTTGATCACTTTGAGTCGCGTCCCAGGGCCCGCCGGACTGACTCTGACTAGAAGACATGAGGGGGGATCTCTCATTGCAGGGCCCTGTGTAGGGTTTCTTTGTAACCCAGTTAGATAGATGGTGACTGCAGCCATGAAATTAAAAGACACTTACTCCTTGGAAGGAAAGTTATGACCAACCTAGATAGTATATTCAAAAGCAGAGACATTATTTTGCCGACTAAGGCCCGTCTAGTCAAGGCTATGGTTTTTCCTGTGGTCATGTATGGATGTGAGAGTTGGACTGTGAAGAAGGCTGAGCGCCAAAGAACTGATGCTTTTGAACTGTGGTGTTGGAGAAGACTCTTGAGAGTCCCTTGGACTGCAAGGAGATCCAACCAGTCCATTCTGAAGGAGATCAACCCTGGGATTTCTTTGGAGGGAATGATGCTAAAGCTGAAGCTCCAGTACTTTGGCCACCTCATGTGAAGAGTTGACTCATTGGAAAAGACTCTGATGCTGGGAGGGATTGGGGGCAGGAGGAGAAGGGGACGACCGAGGATGAGATGGCTGGATGGCATCACGGACTCGATGGACATGAGTCTGAGTGAACTCCGGGAGATGGTGATGGACAGGGAGGCCTGGCGTGCTGCGACTCATGGGGTCGCAAAGAGTCGGACACGACTGAGCGACTGAACTGAACTGAACTGGACTTAAATTCTCAGCTAAAGGAAAGAGGTTCCCTAGCTGGGAGGCGGGACAATCTTGGGGCCTCCGGCTATATCAATCTGGGTATGATAATGGATTATTATTCACTATTAGGCTGAAAGTACAACCCATCCAGACAGGCCCAAGCCGAGGCATAGGGCCTAATCCTGTCTTAGTGCCCTGAGAACCTACCCAGGCACCTCCTGAGCCCAGCCTTCCAATACAAACAACCCTCCTCAGATCAACTTTACAGAAGCCGATGTCAGAGATGATCAGCCCGATGTTAAAGACGATCAAGACCCGTTATTTGACATGATAGTTAGTACCTATCGGGTCCTGAACTCCACCCGTCCAGACCTGACCGATGGTTGCTGGTTGTGTTATGACATCAAACCCCCTTATTATGAAGGCATAGCTGTCCTGGGAAATTACATCCAAACAAAAGACCACAGGGCCTGCCGCTGGCAGCAGAGAGGGGACGCAAGATTAACCCTCCAAAGAGTGACAGGACAGGGCCTCTGTATAGATGTTCCCCGAGCCTACTGGCACTTATGCAATACCACAGACTCTGTAGAAACAACTGAATACCTAATACCTCCCCAGGAAAATTGGTGGGCATGTTCCACGGGCTTAGCACCTTGTATACGTGGGCAAGTGTTGAAGGACTCAGAAGACTTCTGTGGGTTAGTACTACTCTAATGATGAATTCCTTCAATGACTGGGAGACTCTCACTGAGTCAAAAGAGAACGAGTCATGGCTTTAACCCTCACAGTCTTGTTGCGGTTGGGAGCAGCCGGGGCAGGGACCGGAATATCTTCTTTAGTGCTACCAAATCAACACTATTCCAGCCTAAGGACAGCCATTGATCTTGATATCGAGACTAGAAAGCTCAATTAGTCACCTTCAAGAATCATTGAGTTCCCTGGCAGAAGTAGTACTACAAAACAGAAGAGGGCTAGACCTGGTTTTTCTCCAACAAGGAGGTCTCTGCACCACGCTAGGAGAAGAGCGCTGCTTCCACGTGGACCACTCAGGGGTACTCAGGGAATCTCTGGCCAAAATAAGGGAGGGACTGAATCAGAGAAACAGAGAAAGGGAAAAGTCTCAGAGTTGGTTTGAATCCTGGTTCAGTTCCTCTCCCTGGCTCACGACCCTCATATCTTCTCTGGCCGGGCCCCTGATCACTTTACTCTTGCTGCTCACCTTCGGACCGTGTCTACTAAATAAGTTAATAAACTTTATCAAAGGCCGCATCAACATGGTGCAGCTCATGGTGCTTAGGTCCCAGTATGCAGCCCTACCAAACCCACCCCTGGCAAAAGACAATATAAAGCTAACCACACACCCATGATTGGGTCTGTTTTGGGTCCTTGAGAAGCGGGGAATGGAGAGCCTAAGCTACCCCATCTTGTAAAAAAACTCTATTTTGTAAAGGTTCCAGGCAAACAGACTTAGACTTTGGATATTACCCAACCTTGCCCCACTGCTCACGAGCCAATCGACCCTTAGGTTAAACCTCCTGACTTTGCGTTCAGGAACTTGTGATTTACCTTGAAAGTAAAAACCGATCAGGAATCCACACACAACCCTATAGAAGAAGGTAACCAATCAGTTGTCCTTCAGCCTGAACACCCCCTTTTTATCCTTTTACCTGAATATTCCCTATAAAAGCAGTGTAACCCAAAACTCAGGGCTCTTCTCCTTAGCCGCTGTGTCGGTAACGGTGGGAGCCCCAGCTCGAGCTTGGTAATAAAAACTCTTGCTTTTGCATCGGATATCGGTTCCCTGGTGGTCATTGGGAGATTTCGCTACTTGGGCATAACAGGAGCGAGGTAGGGGCCCCCCTGCTTTGATCACTGACTCGTCTGCTTCCTAGCCTGCATGGCAGCACACCCCAAAGAGCTCACTGTGGCCTCACTGACCGCCAGAAGCCCGCTAAGGAACCCCAAAGGCTGCTGGACCTTGGCAGGGACGTCTCCCCATCTCCAAACATTCTGGGGACAGGTGTTACTCCCCCAAATACCAGTTGGCCCACAAGTAACTGAAGTCTTCCCAAAAGGTGGTTCTGTGGGGCCCAGTCTCCTCTCTGCCCCCCAGTTGCTTCCTGCCCCCCCCCCCGCACACCCTGAGGATGGCTGCTCACAGGTACTCCCCACACCTACACCGATGTGGTACCTGAAGCCTGGCTCAGTGGTTACAGTGGGGAGAAGGTGGGGATGGCCACAGGCAGGGATAGAGTCCTGACACCCCCTCCCCGTGTTCCCGCAGGAAGTCTCCTGAGTGCGTGAGGATATGGGCTGCACTCCTGTGAGGGGGGCTGGGACCACCCATGGCAATGGCTCTCAGGTCACTCTCAGGACATCAGAACCCCCGGGGAGTGCAGGAACCCACATCCACCTGAGCGCCACCCCTAGAAACTTGCAACCCAGGCCTCTGCATGTGATTTAGCTTGGGGCATCTGCAGCCTATTGAGACTCTCTAGACCACCCCCAGCCTTGTCTCTGCTCTTCTTGCTGGCTGAGCCCAAGACTCCTGTGCAGATGACAGCTCTCTTTGCAGCCCTGAAAAGCCCAGTTCCTGCTGAAGTTTCAGGACTTGCACCTTACGAGGGAGAGAAGGTCTCCTGTGGGAATGATTGCTTTTGCCATTATCCCCATTCCTCAAAAGTTGGCATTATGGGGCTTCTTTGGTGGCTCAGTGGTAAAAATTCTGCCTGCCAATTCAGCAGACATGGGTTTAATCCCTAGTCTGGAAGGATCCCACATGCCACGGAGCAGCTAAGCCCATGTGCCACAAATACTGAGCCTGTGCTCTAGAGTCTGGGGGCCACAACTACTGAAGCCCGGTGCCCCTAGAGCCCCCGCTCTGCAACAAGAGATGCCACAACAATGAGAAGCCCCTGCACCGCAACGAAGAACAGTCCGCACTCTCCACAACTAGAGAAAAGCCTGCACAGCAAGAAAGACCCAGCACAGCAAGAAAGACCCAGCACAGCCAAAAACAAATGAATAAATACAACATTCTTAAAAACGAGAAGCTGGCATCACTTCAGGTGAGGGCACATGACTCAGAAGCCCCACGGTTTTACGTGGCTTCCTTACGTTGTAGGGGCACAGCTAAGTCACAGTGTGCTAAGTCACTCAGTCATGTCCAACACTTTGTGACCCCATGGACTGTAGCCCGCCAGGCTCCTCTGTCCATGGGATTCTCCAGGCAAGAATACTGGAGTGGTTGCCACGCCCTCCTCCAGGGGATCTTCCCAACCCAGGGATCAAACCCATGTCTCTTATGCCTTCTTCATTGGCAGGAGGGTTCTTTACTGCTAGCACCACCTGAGAACTGCTATGCAATTTGTACTCCTAGGTGAATATGTCCACACTTTGTTTTGTGGTACTTGTGTTAATTAGCATCAATGCATACCTTGGCGAGCCTTCACTTTGGATTTGGACTTCTTTAATGAAATGGCCCTTAATACTTTGGCCACGTGATGCAAAGAGCCAACTCATTGGAAAAAACCCTGATGCTGGGAAAGATTGAGGGCAGGAGGAGAAGGGGGTGAGATGGTTGGAAGGTATCACTGATTCAATGGACATGAACTTGGGCAAACCCTGGGAGATAGTGAGGGACAGAGAAGCTTGGCGTGCTGCAGTCCATGGGTCACAGAGTCAGACGTGACTTGGCAACTGAACAACAACAATGAAATGAGGGCGAGGGCAGTTCTACCTGTAAATCACCCAGAGAGGAAAGCATCCTACCTCCTGAGACTGCAGACTCACCACCGCGGGGCTGGCTGTGGGAGTGCAGGAGTGCCTGTGACCTCTCAGGGGTCAGGGGGTTCCTATGTCCTCACCCAGGGCCTGGGGGGCCCCAACTCGTTCAGCCCCATCATCAGCCTGGGGAAATAGGAGCTGCATGGAAATGGGGGAATGGGGCTGGTGTGGAGCCCTGAGAGGGCTGCAGTGCCCATCCTCGTCCTTGGCGGCCGTGAGCAGCCTCTGTGGCCCAGTCTGCAGTGGGGCAGAAAGGTGCACGAGGGGCTGGGGACAGGCAGGGCAGGTCTCTTGGCTGCTTGCAGCATGGAAGACCAGAAGTCAAGGAGGTCTTTTCCTTGACACTCCTGTCCTTCTGAGGCCTGAGGGGTGGTCCTGTCCTGGGCACAGGTGGCCGCCCCTGGCATGGTGCTCTGGTCCTGCTTCACCTAGTCATGGCCATCACCAGAGGGACTTAAAGTTCCAGAGTCCGGTTGAGCAGCGCGGGACAATGGCCCTAGGCCTCCACAGGGGAGACCTTTGACCCCTCAGGCCGGCTCCCCTTCCAAAGGCATCTTAGCTGTCTCACCCTTGCGGTCAGCTGGTCCTTCGTGGTCTTTTATGTTTCCACAAACAGTTATGGATCTAGGAATCTGTAAAATGGCTATTTCAGTTCTCCCGCTCCATTTCATGCTGAACAGTTGAACCACCTCCTGCCCCCGGCCCAGTGGATGGAGATTCTTTTGAAGCTTCCTTCTGTCATCAGGACCACACCACTTTCCTCCCCAGTTTCATGCAGTTGGCATCAGGCAGGAGACAGGTTCTGATTCAAAGCAGGCACTATGGCACGTGAAACTTCCCTGTAGACTTTATTGTGTTTTTTAAAAAGTCTTTTTAAAAAAACGTTCATTTGGCTGCACTGGGTGCTGGTTGCAGCATGCCGGATCTTTAGTTGTGAACTCCTAGTTGTAGCATGTGGGCTCTAGTTCCCTGACCAGGGATTGAACCTGGGCCCCTGCACTGGGAGTGTGGAGCCTTAACCACTGGGCCCACCAGGAAAGACTCCCTGTAAGCTTTAGGTATTGTTTGTTCCCCACTCTCCATGACGTCACTCATCTCCTGGTCATGGCTGGGTGGGCTTATCTTTGGGGCCACCCCCCTCTTCCAGCCCTCCACTCCTAAGCCTGTGTCCCTGCAGAGCTGTATCGTGGGGACAGAGGGTGGAGCCACTTCTTCCTGGATACAATATAAGATCTAGTTCTTTAAGATTTTTAGCCTGGAACTGCTGGGCACCTGGATGGAGCTCCTGGGGGTCTGCTTCGTGCTGCTGTTGTGAGCACTCAGTGAGAAGAAACAGATGCACGGCACCTCTAGGGGCGCTCTCTTCGGGCTGGACCACGGTGGCCTGGGGGAGGCTGTTTCAGGTTGGCACCGTCAGTGTCTCGCTGCTTGAGCTCAGGATGTGGCTTGTGGTTCTTTGGTCTCTGGCACCAACAGATCCGGGAGAACAGGCAGCCTTGGGCTGGCAGGACAGCCTTCTCTGCCCTCAGACCCATGGTCTGATCCCTGGCCGGTGTGCAGCAGGGGAGGGCTCTGACCAGAGCCCATCGGGGCAGAGCAGGGAGCACTCAGTGGCTTCCTATTTCAGCCCCTAGCCCTCCCGAGGCCCAGCTCCACTTCCCCTTGCGTGGGCTCCTCAAATGCCCTGTATCCCTGTATAAATGCTCACTTTAAAATCTCTAAGTGGGTCTCTGGTTCTTGCCATCAAAAGAGGGTTGACTAAGGCAAAGCTGATCTGTCCCCTGGCATGATTTTCAAGCCATCGACTCAGAGGTAAAGAACGAGCGGGAGGAGCCCGCTCTGTCTGCTGCTTCCTCCCGTTTCCAGGGCAGGCAACGAGGCAGCCAGAGGGCCCCCTGGTGTCCTTGGGCCCAGCTCCCGCCCCGCAGGTCTCCACCTCCACACTCCCCTCCCTCCCAACCTCAAGGCCTGTGAGATTGGGGAACTACCAACTTCCGACGATGTGTGAGGTCAAGTGTAGGAAAGTGGCCCCGGAAATATTCCCAAGGTAATGAGCGTCAGTCGATCCCAGACCAACCAAGGAATGTCCATGGATGGTAGCGGGTCCCAGGGATAGCAGGAGGAAGGGACGGGCAGGTGTGCCCAGGAGGTGTGACTACAAGGGGGCGGGAGCAGGACAGAGCCTCCTTTGGACCCCCTTCCTGATTCTAGAAGCCCTCCGGCCCCCGCCTGCCAGCTCCACACCCTTAAAGGCTGCTGCAGGGGTAACCCCGTGGCCCAGAGGCCCAGCCCCCACACAGCCTGCTTGGTCTGCTCTTCCTAGGAATTCAATTATAGCAGCAATTTCCTCTCTTCCTCTGCCCAGCACCCAGGGCTGCCCCACTGAGCCTCACCTGCTCTCCCAGGTGGGGCTGGGGGAGGGAGGAGACTGGAGCCACCAGCCGATCTGACGATAGACTGCTTAGATTGCTTCATCAGGATCTGGCTCAGGAGGGAGACTCGCTTGACCACTGCCTTGGCACAGTCCCTACTTCCGAGCCTCACTTGGCCCACCTATCAAATAGGCAGATTCAGTATCTCTATCAACCCTCCTTGCCCTAAAGGAGGCTTGGTGTGTTTTGCTTTTTCTTGGGGAAATTCTTTTTTTTTTTTTAATGTTTATTTATTTATTTGGCTGCAGTGAGGTCTTAGGTGAGGGCCACGGGATCTAGTTCCCCAGTCAGGGATCAAACCCTGGGCCCCCTGCACTGGGCACACGGAGTCTTAAGCCACTAGACCAAGAAGGAAGTTCCACTGGGGAGACTCTTATCTTGAAAGTGCAGTGTTTTTGTTAGAGACACAGGAAAATTAGCTTAATAATGTTGTAGCCATGCGTTCCAGGAAACAAACTCACTGAGAAGGACAATGCAGATAGTGGAGTGCAGTTTATTACACCGGCGGGCCCAAGGCAGAGTCTCCTCTTAGCCAAGGACCCCGACCAGCATTCGTGAAAATCTTTTATACCCATGTGTACGTGTCTGAACCCACCACTCCAAATTCCTTGAGATTTACATAAACCAAAGAAAATACAACCCCAGTAAGCCCGTCATTCACGTGCTGTGTGCTCATGTGCTCAAACAGTCAAACAGTTAGCCAATAATCAATATGCCTGAGGTTACGCTCCGATTGATACAGAAAAATGTATGGCCTGTCTGGAGGAAGGGGTGATTAGTGTATGCTTTCTCTTAGGCGATGAGTAACCTAGATCCGATCTTCAAGGTTCCCCTGTCTGGAGGGGGTCTTATCCTTCTGTTGTTGTGTTCATAGGCACTGAACACAGAGTTCAGAGTCCACTGGAAAGGTGGCCGAGCATGATCAGCATGAACAGGCCTAAGATGGAGTCCAGGCCCTAAGAGTTCCTTCTTCATTCCCCTCTCTTGATGCTCTTAACTCATATTATGAGCATCATTCATAAGGATATATTGCACCCTGGCTCTCCAACCGCCAATTTGGGAGAATGACATCAACCTTCGGGTTACAGAGTTCATAATACATTGTAAAATTCAGGGTCCACAAAGCAGAACTATCAAGACAACTACAACAGTGGTAAATATAGTTTTCCACCCATCGCCCTTCACCCAAGATAGGACAGAAGTCCAGAAAGGGATGTTTCCATTTGACATTGCTTTTACCCGGTTTTCATGTCATCTAAAGCAGTCGATACATCGCCAGATAAGTCAGGAATGTATACACAGCATTCAACCTTAATTATAGCACAAGTTGTGAGTATGTCCACAGCCATTCTGTTATGAATTACCGCTTTTCTCATTTGGATTTGCTCTTCATTTAAGGCTTGGGTGGCTTTTGTTCTATCCAGGAGGGCCTGTTGTGTGAAATTAGTCAAGGCCTCTGCTTTAATCACGATATCTGTTGTCCCTGTAGAGGGTACGAATAAGGCAGCAATATACTCGTATCATTGAAACACGGATCTTGTCCACGTAGCGTGTAAACAAGGTAGATTTACCGGGGCTACCGGGGTAGATTTACAACAAGTAGGTTAGGCTTTTGTTACACTGGCATTTATATCAAAGGTAACCCCATGACCCGAGTCTATTGACTGTAGGTCTTACACCAAGAGAGCAAGGAGAGGTTATGATTGGCAAGAGAGAGGAAAGTCTCTTTTTGTCATCCCAGAAAAGAGCAGAGTGGTTTAAACTCTCCTTGGCAGAGTGGTGACACCCTCCAAGGAATTCCATCCCTCACTGACAGAGGCACAGCCCTACATACCCAGCAGTTGGGAGTATTGTGGAAGTCTGCGTAGGAAGGTGCCCATGAGATGAAAACATTGTCCTGAGTTGAAACGGAAGTTAAATTCAAAATCACGTTGATGAGGCCAAGCAGCAGGAGTTGATTGTGCGGCTTCATCCTGAATGGGCTTGTCCGGGATCTTCTTTTCTTCCTTCTTAAGGATGGTCTTAGTCTCTCGAGGGTGAGTGGGGTCCCTCTGTGCAGTCCACTCAGCGTTTTTTGGGTCTGCGTGGTATGTTCTCTTCACCCTCGTATGATGGATCCAAGGGACAATACCTGCAAATTTAACTGCAGTAGGGGTAGTCAGAATAACATGAGGGCCCTTTCACCAAGGGGCTAGCAAATCACGTTTCCAATCTTTGACCCATACTTGGTCACCAAGCGTAAACTCATGAATCTGTTCCCCAAGGGGGAACGGCACCCTTTCTTGTACAAACTTAGTTACCCGATTTATTACCTTACCCAGTTCCATCTGCTGTAAAATCCTATCCCCCATTACCTGAGGCAAATTTGTTGACACCTGTTTTATTATGGGAGGGGGCCTCCCATACACAGTTTCCTATGGAGAATAGCCTTGAGACTGTGGGGTCATCCTGAGCCTGAGCAGAGCCGTCGGAAGCAAGTCCACCCAGGAGCATCAGTCTCTATGCTCCACTTGGAGAGGCTCTTAAATGTCCGGTTGGTTCATTCCACCATCTGAGAACTCTGGCCTATATGCAGTGTGCAGTTTCCATTTGATGTTTAAAGTTTTGCTCACTTGTTGTACTAAATCAGCTACAAAAGCCGGGTCATTGTCTGAACCAATGCTGGTTGGAAGTCCAAATCTGGGAACTATTTCCCTAAGCAGGCAGCGGGCTACTTCTGATGCTCTTTCAGTCCAGTAGGAAAAGCTCCTACCCATCCCTAGAACGTACATCCCACGACCAGCAGGTAATGGTGGTGTCGGTGAGGTTTCATTTCAGTGAAGTCCACTCCCAGGTGTTCAAAGGGCAGCGTGCCTTTCCGCTAAATACCCAGAGGTTTTTGTCTGAATACCTGAGAGGCAGCATTAACCTGTGAGCAGGCAGCATGGCCTAGGTGGGTCACTTGGTGTGTTTGGCTTACCAGAGTGTGTGCCAGCTCCTCCAGTACCAATAATTTGCCACTTGGCAATTCCCACCACCCCTTTTCAGTCTTGATGGCCCCTTCCGCTTTGGCTAACCTGACAGCCGTTTTCCTTGTTTTATCAGGCTGGTGCCATCAGTATACAGGACCCAACTAGGGTCTGGAACTTTGTGTCCTGCTTTAAAACAAACCCCAGATACCTTTCCTCCTCCTTGCAGGTCTGTGCCTTCTTCTTCGACACCCGGTGACCTGCTTCCATCAGCAGCTGGAGCAATGCTTTTGTCCTTCCCAGCACTTTTCCTTGGTCTCAGAGGCCAGCAGCAGGTCATCCCCACATTGTAGGAGCCAACATCCATACTCTTCCAGATGGAGTGAGTTCAGGTCAGAAGCCAAGGCTTCCCCAAAGATGGCTGGGGAGTTCTTAAACCCTTGTGGGGGAGTCCAGATGAGCTGTTGCTTGGTGCCCCCGGCTGGATCTTCCCATCCAAAGGCAAAGATGGGCTGTGACGCTGGGGTGAGGCATATGCAGAAGGCATCCTTGAGATCTAGGCGGGTATAAACTTCAGTCCTCGGCGGGAGGAGGCTAAGTAAGGTATAGGGGTTTGGAACAGTGGGGTATAAAGTCACAGTAGCCTGGTTGACTAGCCTGAGATCCCGTACAGGCCTGTAGTCCTGTCCTCCTTCCTTTTTGACTGGCAGGATCGGCGTACTCCAAGCCAACTGGCAGTCTACTAGAATGCCTGCTTGTTTCAGTCTATTGATGTGGGGCAGTACGCCGGCCCAGGCCTCTATCGGTAGCGGGTACTGGCGCTTTCTAACCGGGATGGTGCCTGGTTTGAGTTCTATTGTCACTGGGGCTTGATGTCTAGCCAGCCTGGGGGGGAAGGGGGTTTGTCTTTCACCCAGACCTCAGGGAATAATTGAGCTAGCTCTTTCTCATGCTCTTCCAGCCCATGGTTCTTCCTTCGGAGGCTCATGCAACCTCCACTCACCTTGGGGTGGTATTGAGAGAGAGAGCAAATAAGTCATAGTGCCCATCCGGAAGGTGGGCCTCTCCTCCGGGGAGAAAGTCACTTGTGCTCCGAGTTTGGAGAGCAAGTCTCTTCCCAGCAGGGGTACGGGGCAGTCAGGAATGTAGAGGCATTCATGAATCACTTGGCGCCCCCCATCTGACATTTTCTGGGCTGGCAAAACGGTTTAATCATGTCTTCTCCCGATACCCCAGTTACAGCGGTAGACTTTCTGGACAGTGGTGCCACGGGTTTTGTTACTACCGACAGTTCTGCTCCTGTATCCTCCATGAAGTCAGTGTTCTGGTCCCCCACTTTTAAGGTTACCATGGGCTCTCGGGGACCTGATATCTCTGAGTCCTGGCAGCTCTATTTAATTTCCAAGTCAGCAAGCCCCACCACTGCAGGAGCTTCCTCTTCCTTCCTTGCCTTAGGGCATTCATTCTTCCAGTGGCCAAAAGCTCAGCACCCGGCACACTGGTTTGGCTGTGACAGGGCCCGGGGCCTCCGTTGGGACCGGTTGAAGGACTGTCCTGTCCCTGGGGCAGAGGAGGTTTTCCAGAGGGGCCAAGATAGACTTTCCCAGAGCAGCAGTTAGCATTGCAAATCTCCTGTCTGTTCTGTTCCCTCCAGCTCTCTGGCAGAGTGCAGTCTCTGCTTAATTTCAACATCTCCCTCCCCTTCTTGTCAGTACCTACCGGGAGAGACGGGTATAGCTTGGGCAGTTTGGCTGGAGCCAGATCCTGGAAGTGGTGGCCAGAGGCTTCTGTCACCGGGATCCGAGCCTGCCGAGGTGGCGGCTCTACGACCTCGGGGAGAGCTGGCAGAGGAGCAGCGGCTGGTGCAGGACTTCACCTGGCCCTGGATCGGCCATTAAGGCGCCTCCGGTCCTGGTGGAGCACTAGGAGGCAGGCGCGTCATTATCCAGTATGGGGGAGGGGGAAGGTCGACCCGTCCAAATCCTGTAGAATTTCCTTTTTTATCATCAGTCAATTTTTGTGCCATTAATATTTTTTTCCCTTTCCCTTCTGGACACAGAACCTTGTCCAAGTAGGAGGGTCTTGAGCTAACCCTAGACATGAGTCAATATATGGATATTGATCCAGGTGTCCTGGCTCTCCTGTGACTACTGTATAGACTGCTTCCACTATTTTTAAGTTCATGGTGTTCTCTGGTGGCCATCCTACTCCCACACAGGGCCATTCGACCTTACAGAGTATGTGGAGGTGGTTAGGCTTCATCTTCACCCCATAGTCTCCTCCAAATCCCTTCTTTAAATTTTAATCATGCACTCCAATACAGTTGCCTTAGATTCACTTCCTCCCATCTTGCTTACCTTCTCTGACCTTCTACTTTTCCTTTTCGTTCTGTCTAGGAAGTTCTCAGTACCCTATGTACTTCTGATATTTCCACTCAATGACATTTAAATTGCCATTCTGCCTCCTTCCTAATTGGGGTGAGAAGAGCCTTACTTGCCAGATCCCAGAGGGAGAAGGGGGATCGGCATGCCTTCAGCTGCCAGTCAGCACAGCCGAACCAGAAACCACGTGGTCCAAGACTGTTTCTCCCTTAAAGTCCGTTCTGCCTTGGTGGGCTTGATCAGGGGCGGATGAAAACACAGATGGGTTAAATATCCCATGTCCCAGGCCATCTCCGGAAAAGCCAATTCATACTCACTTATGTATCCCCTTCCTTCTAGCCCAACAATTCCGAGGGGGTCAAGAATTTCACAGCAGACGGGACACGTCCTGGGGGAGGGCAGAATACGAGCATACAAGGACCAGTTTCCTATCCTAAAAATCCCCTGGCGATCACTGGTAATAATTTTCCCTGAGACAGCGTGCACACACCTCCTAAATGACCTTCACAAATTTCCTTCCTAAACCGTAGCATGCTCGTTGACCTGTGTACCAAGCAATCACTGCTGCCTCCCTATTCCAGGACCCTGTGGGTCCGTGCCCCTTCTAGTCCCTCCCAGGGCGGGTGATCAGGCCCCCTCTTCCACCCTGCCGGGTGGGTTCCTCCTCACCTGAGCGCTCAGTTCCCTTGCTGCCGTTCACTACCTACCAAAGCGAAGAAACCAGGCACTGAAAGGCTAAATTCTTCCAGAGGGG
Source organism: Capra hircus (assembly GCF_001704415.2). Lineage (NCBI taxonomy): Eukaryota > Metazoa > Chordata > Mammalia > Artiodactyla > Bovidae > Capra > Capra hircus. The sequence goes on from NC_030818.1 coordinate 1,957,042, forward strand.
AGAGGTACCTTCCCCCCTCTAGGAGATTCAAGCCACAAAGCCTCGGGGTGGCCTCAAATGAGACCTGTCTCCTCAAAGTGAGGAGTTTCCCAGCCAATGCACCAAATGTTGTAGCCACACGTTCCGGGAAACAAATTCACTCAGAAGGACAGTGCAGATAGTGGAGTGCAGTTTATTACACGGGTGCGCCCAAGGCAGAGTCTCCTCTTAGCCAAGGACCCCGACCAGCATTTGTGAAAATCTTTTATACCCCATGTGTACGTGTCTGAACCCACCACTCCAAATTCCTTGAGACTTACATCAACCAAGGAAAATACAATCCCAGTAAGCCCATCATTCACCTGCTATGTGCTCATGTGCTCAAACAGTCAAACAGTTAGCCAATAATCAATAAACCAGGGGTTACACTCTGATAGATACAGAAAAATGTATGGCCTGTCTGGAGGAAGGGGTGATTAGCGTATGCTTTCTCTTAGGCGATGAGTAACCTAGATCCGATCTTCAAGGTTCCCCTGTCTGGAGGGGGTCTTATCCTTCTGTTGTTGTGTTCATAGGCACTGAACACAGAGTTCAGAGTCCACTGGAAAGGTGGCCGAGCATGATCAGCATGAACAGGCCTAAGATGGAGTCCAGGCCCTACGAGTTCCTTCTTCAGTAATAATTGTTAAGAGAGGGGTGTGCGGGGAGACAGAACCTGGGGGTCTGGGCTGCTTTTTTCCCGAAGCCCCAGGGGTTTCTAATCCTCGCCAGGTAGTTAGGACCTCAGCTTCCCTGCTGCTGGTGCACCCAAGTCAAAGCACACAGAACACCCTAAATGGCAGTTACTGAGATTGCACAGGTGGATTATAACAAGCCGGGAAGGGGCTATTTCCATCTGCTGGCAGCAGGACTCAGGTTAGAAGGTGACGGCCTGGGAAGCCATTCCTTCCAGCAGCTCACACTGGAGGAGGACGGTGAGGGGGAGCAGGCAGGCTTTGGGGAGACCAGCCCTTTCTGATGGCAGCCTTGGTGTCCCCAGCTCAGGTGCAGAGCTCAGGGGAGTCAGATGGGAAGGGTGAGGGTGGGCACAGCCTGCATTTTAGACACAGTTACAGGGCGAGCGGTCAGGGGCCTCCCTCCACAGCTGCAACTGGGCTCCAGGGGTCAGTGCTGGCCCTGGACACCCCTCCTTCTAGGGCACCCCAGTCCATTCCCCGAGTTGCCCTGATCCTCGTCTCTGAGTCACCCTTTGATGAGGTTCCATTTCCTGTCAGCACCTTGTTATTAACTAGACTGTTCTTTCCACAACTGCATCCTCCTAACCCCCAGCTCCGCGGGGATAGCAGTGGGACTGGTCGGGGCTCTGCTGCAGGCCCAGCCATGGCTTAAGCTTAAGGCACTTCAGGGGACTTGCCTGGTGGTCCAGTGGCTAAGACTCTGAGCCTGATCAGGGAACTGGGTCCCACGTGCTGCAGCAAAGATGGTAGACCCTGCATGCTGCAACTAAGACCTGGTGTGGCCAAGTAAATAAATATAAAAAAAATATAAAATTGAGTCACCTCTCTACCGCAGACCCCCATGAGCAGTCCAAACCCCTATTCCCCTCACACACACTGCAAACCAAGCCTGAGCCGGGGGGTCCTGCAGACAGGTGCATCCTCTCCTTCCGGGGCTCCGTGGTGGCCGCTGTGGCCACTCACAAACTTCTCATACTTCTTTGAACATGAGTAACGCATGTTTGTTGCACACACATTAGGTAAGTGCAGATGAGAAGAGAATGAGAAATTGCCCAAGGTTCCACTTGGAGACGATCGTGGTTTTATGCCTTCACTCCAGGTACCCCGCTATTTGTCATCAGCTACTCACACTTGTTAAGACACTGAGCACCTTTCAAATTAGCCATTTCCACATCATTTTCTTTATTGACGGCCCAGTGTGTGAGATGCTCATTTTGCCAGTCTCTCCACCACCCAGTGATGGTTCCATCAGGGCTGTTTCCGGGATTGTGAATAATGCTGCCAGGAACATCCATCCATTTAGCAAATATTTCCTCCAACATGCTCAGCTATGGGCACCCTCTGCGTACTGGGCTCACAGCCACTGACAAAACAGAAGCCTGTGCAGACACATCTCTGGGCATATTCTTGACAGTTCTTTTAGCCGATGACTGGATGGGGCATTGCTGGGCTAAAGGGCACACCTTTGCCAGGATTCACCCTCCCAAAGGATTGGACCCATCTGAGTGACTCATCAGAGAGCCTCCCTGGACAAAGCCTGGTGGCCTCTCTGCTCCAGCCTGACCTGGCCTGGGCGCAGGCATGGCTAGAGCCAAAAGAACAGGCCCACGGGGAAGCTGAGAGAGGAACCTGGTTCCTGGGCCCGGGGGGCTGGTCTTGCCACCCCTGCAGTCCTTCACCTGGTGGCTGTCTTCCCAGGCTCCAAATTTGGCTTCTGAGTCTGGGCACTGAAATTGGGCAATCCTCCATAATCCTGAGGCACTGACGTGCGCGCCCCCACTCAGCTCGGAGGCTAAGCCCTCCTAAGAGCGTCTGGTGAGGGCAGAGGGCAGCCAGGCCCCCACCCGAGGCCGCCGCGGGGCGGGGCGGGAGCAGGCCCTGCCCCCACCCCCACCCCACCCCCAGCCCAGGCCTCCACCCCTGGCCCGGCCGCGCGCTCGGGCGGATGCCCAGGTAGCCCAAACCTGTCGGGCAGGTTTGGAGAGCGGCGGGACGGAGAAGGGTGAAGGATGCGCGGCCTGCCCCGTGCGCCGCTCGCACTCTCGGCTCCCTGAACCCCGTCCTCCCACCCGCAGCCTACCGGCCGACCCCATGGTGCGCTCGCCTGACCTCCTGGCGGCCCTCCTGGGCCTGGGCCTGGGGGCAGTCCTGACCCTCCCGGGGGCGGGCGCGGCGGGCTGCAGAGCCCTCGGCCCGGCGGACCGCCTGGTTTTCGCCCCGGCGGCCAAGGCCCGCTGGCTGCCCCCTCGCGTCCGCGCCCCGGGACCCCTGGACTCACTGTACGGCACCGTGCGCGGCTTCCTCTCCGTGGTGCAGCTCAACCCCTTCCCCGCGGGTGAGTGCGCCCCTCCCCCAGACGAGCCTGGACGAGTTTGGGTCCCCAGCCTCACCTTAATCGCCTGTCCACCGCGGGGCGCGCCCACCCTCGGCAGCCACTTGGAGGGCAGGGTCCCCAGCTCTCCCCACCCCCGTCTTCCTCCCCAGAAGCTCCCAGAACATCACCTTCCTGAGTGACCTTGGGCAAGCCCCTGTTCCTCCCTGAGCCTCCGTTTCTCGGCCCTAGAGTAGAGAAGATACATTCAAAGTTCTCAAAGAGCCGGCTGAGGTCTTCCCTGGGACTGGTGTTGCGAAGGGGCTTGCAAGGACCAGGAGGGACGGCCAGACCACACTTGCCCCCCACCTCCCCATCCCCGCCCCCAGCCTGTCCCTTAACTCAGCCGGGAGGGTTGCTAGACCAGGCCTCTTCTCTGCTTTTAACCAGCTTTCCTGCTGCTTTCCTCCGGGGGGAGGCGGGGAGGCCAGAGGGAGGGTTGGGCCAGGCCTGCCCTCAGAAATACCCTCCTGTATCCCTGCGGAGGCCAGGGAAGGTGGGCACTGGTCTGTGGTGACACTGCCTTCTCTGAGGGTGCTGTGTGGTGGGAGGACCCCCTCCGGAGAGGGATTAGCCTGGCAGTGGAGGTGGACACAGAGGCAGGGCCACTGCCCCCAGACTCAGCTTGACTCTTTCCCTAGAGCTGATAAAGACCCTGCTGAATGAGCCGGCCTCTGTGAAGGTGGATGAGGTGAGCATGGAGGTGGTTTGGGGGAGGGTGTTCAGGTGTGAGCATCTGGGGCAGGAGGAGACAGGCCTCCTCAGCTGAGCCCAGCTGGCTGGGTGATCCCCAGGGTGGGGTTCAGGCATTGCTTCCTCTCTTCTGTGAGCAGTCCACAGACCTGATTTCAAACCACAGTTCTGCCCTTAAGTGGTTGTGGGGTTGGCGTGTGTGCGTGCTAAGTTGCTTCAGTTGTGTCCAACTCTGCGACCCTATGGACTGTAGTCTACCAGGCTCTTCCGTCCACGGCATTCTCCAGTGGGTTGCCACGCCCTCCTCCAGGGGATCTTCCGGACCCAGGGATTGAACCTGCGTCTCTTATGAGTCCTGCGTTGGAAGGTGGGTTCTTTACCACTGGTGCCACCTGCGACAGGGAGCCCCAGCTCCCTGGACTTCCGTTCCCTTGTTTGTAAGATGGAAAATAACAATATGGGGCTTCCCTGCTGGCTCCACGGAAAAGGACCTGCCGGCCAATGCAGGAGAGGCAGGCTCGATTCTTGGATCGGGAAGATCCCCTGGAGAAGGAAGTTGCAAACCCACACCAGTATTCTTCCCTGGTAAATCCCATGGACAGAGAAGCCTGGCGGCTACCGCCCAGGCTACCGTCCAGGGGTCGCAGAAGAGTCAGACATGACTTAGCCGCAAATACCAATAAGGGCACTGTGCCCCTCACAAGGAGATAGATGTGGGCAAGGTGCCCCCTGCCCCCCACCCGCTTCTGATGTCAGGCGGCAGAGGGCTGGGGAGGGAGGTCGTCACAGCCCCTCATGCCTCGCGGCTGGCCCAGGTGGTGCGGTACCAGGCCGGCTACGTGGTGTGCGCTGTGATCGCCGGCCTCTACCTGCTGGCCATGCCCGCCGCGGGGCTCTGCTTCTGCTGTCTGCGCTGCCGCCGGCGCTGCGGGGGTCGAGTGAAGATGGAGCACAGGACGATGGCCTGCGAGCGTGCTGTCCTCGTGACGTTCCTGCTGCTGACCACCCTCGTGCTGCTGTGAGGGGCCCCCAGGTCAGGCGGGAGGCGTGGGCTGAGACCCGAGGGGCCATGGGCATCCAGCCAGCAGCCGCCCCCTTCTCCCCCGCCCCCGCAGGATCGGCGTGGTCACTGCCTTTGTCACCAACCAGCACATGCACGAGCAGATGGGCCCCAGTGCCAAGGCTGTGCCGGAGACCCTGCTCAGCCTCCGGGGCCTGGTTTCCGAGGTCCCCCTGGTGAGCATCGAGCAGCCCCTCACCCCCACACGCCCCCAGGTGGGCGGGGCAGAGCAGGGTGGGGCCTGCAAATTCCTGCTTAGCCCGCACGTTAGAAAGGGTGCCTCTTCTGGCGTGCACCTGACTGCCCCCTGCTGGAGAGTCGCGTTCATAACCACACTTGCTATTCTCAGGATGGACGCCCAGGTGCAGGCATGGTGGGAGGAAGGGCCGGGGAAGGCATGGGAGCCCGGCTGTTCCGTGACGGGGAAGAGCAACCTCCGTCCCTGTGTTTGCCTAGGAGCTGCAGGCCGTGGCAGAGCAGTTTTCCCTTCCTCAGGAGCAAGTCTTGGAGGAACTTAATGGTGAGGGTTTGGGCTGGGTTCTGCCTTGGGGGCCCTCTCATTCCCTCATCCACGTCCTTGAGGAGGTGGGGATCGGGCCCAGCCGGGGAGGCGGAGGGAGGGTGGGGAGGCCCGGGGCCGCCCTGCAGACTGCCCTGTGCTCCCCAGACATCGGTAGCAGCATCGGGACGGCGATCCACTCCCAGCTCAAGAGCACCGTGTATGAGGCGCTGGCCTCAGTGCTCAGCCTGGGACAGGGTGAGTGTCTCCGGGGGGCCCGGCCCCACCCTCGCCCAGCCCTACCGTTCCTTCTCCTCGCCCATCCCTGCCTTTCTGCGCTCTCTGCCCACTCCTGGCTTCATGTGCCCTGGGGCCGCTTCCATTACGACTACAGAGATCAAGGGCCAGCAGGCCCCTTGGGTTGGGGGAGGGGAAAATGGTGGACTTCCCCCAAGGCCTCTGAGGACGCTGGTAGCAGCAGAGGCCCCTCAGTCTGGCTGTGGGTCTCTCAGCCCTGCAGGTCTCCGTGGACCACCTCCGAGGCCTGAACGCCACCTCCGTGGAGCTGCAGGAGGGGCAGGAGGCCCTGGTCCCGGCTCTCCGTGGGCACCAGCAGCGCCTCCTGGCTCTACTGCAGGAGCCCCACTGCCAGGGCTGTGCAGGGGCCCTGGACAAAGGCCACAGCCTGGAGCTGGGGGCAGACTTCAGCCAGGTGCCGGCCCAAGTCTGAGTCCTCTGGGGGTGCAGGGGGCTGCTCTGCCCGCGGCTCCAGGGCACCGGGTGTTCCAGGTGTCTTCTGGAGCGAACACCCAATCGCGTTCCCCAGCTGCCCCTCCTCTCTCCGACGCCTGGGGTCAATGACCGCCATCCTGTCCCCTGCCCGTGCCAGTGAGCCTCACGTGACTCGAGCTTCTTTTTGCTTGCTGTGTTATTTGTGGCCGTGCTGGGTCTCCGTGGCTGCTCTGGCTTTTCTCTAGTTGCGGCGAGTGGGGGCTGCTCTCCAGCTGTGGGGCACAGGCTTCTCACTACAGTGGCTTCTCTTGTTGTGGAGCACGCACGGGCTTAGTTGCCCCACAGCATGCGGGATCTTCCCAGACCAGGGATCGAACCCACGTCCCCTGCATTAGCAGGTGGATTCCTAACCACTGGACCATCAGGGAAGTCCCGATTTAGCTTCTTGAGTTCTCACGATCACCCAGGGCTGTCAGGGCTGGGGTGGTCCCCATCGTATACACGAGAACAGAGTATTCAGAGGCCTCTGCCCCCATCCTTCCCCAGGGACCCCTCCCAGGCTTCTTCGTGGACTTTGTCATAACAACCCCCTCTCAAAAAACCATTTCAGGTGCCCTCCGTGGACCACGTCCTACATCGGCTGGAAGGCGTCCCAGAGGCCAACTTCTACAGCATGGTCTGGGAGGTGAGTGCCTGCCCTGGTCTCCCTGACTTTTCTCCCACCTGCCTGGGAACTCAAAAGTGAGGGACCTCAGTTCTTCCCTTTTGGGGTGGGAGCCCAGTTGAACCTCAGGCTTGGGTCCAGTCAGGGCCTCACCTACCATGTGGCACTCTGGACTGGAGGCTCACAGTGCTGGTCCTTGCATGCACGGTCTGGTGGGGGAGGTAGGCCTGGAGTTCAGAAGGAAGGGCCAGGATCCCCATGAGGTGTGGGCTGGGGATGGCTAGGGAGCAAGCTCACACCCTGAGCTCCAGAAAACAGGCAGGCTCTCCTGGGTGGAGACGGGCTGTGGGGGGAGGGTGCAGCGTGAGTCAGCACCTGTGACCCAGGGCCTGGAAAATGCCAGGGTTGGGGAACTGGTGAATCAGTTGTGCTGGGTGACTAGAGCAAACTATTCCAGGAGGAAGGAAGTGGAACCGGAGGCTGGAAGAATAGCCTGGAGCTGGACTTTAGGGAAACAGAGGGTGCTGTGCAGAATGGCTGGGAGAGATGAGACACTGGCTGGGAGTCTACCTCGATAGTCAGGGCAGGAAGGTGGAGACAGAAAGGAGCCATGTTTGGGGGAGTTGAGTCAGCCTGGGCCGAGGGAAGGGAGAGGGACCAAGAGAGCAAAAGGACGTGCATTTCCCTGATTTCCTGGGCTGGGAGCACCACGAGGGATGCTCTCCCTCCGGACCTGGTGAAACAAGGGTCCCTCAAGCTGGGCCCCCAGGTGGAAAGCAGGAGGCACAGCCTCATTTGGTTCCGGCAGGAGAACACCACCTTCAACGCCCTCCCGACCCTAGCTGCCTTGCAGACGGCCGACATGGTCAGAGGTGAGGGCCTGCCCAGGGGCCAGGCCGGCTGTTCAGAATGCCCCCCACCACACCCCTACCAAAGAAGCTTGTTGAGAAAAGGGCAAGGCAGTGGGGGTCGGGGGGAGGCTGAAGGCTGCCCTCTGGGGTGGGCAGGCCCGCTAGGCCATCTCTATGCATCCCAGATGTTCCTCTTGTCTATCTCCTCCTTCCTGGGCCCCTGGGGGGTCTTCCCCATCCCTTAAGCCCCTGCTGCTTTGGGCAGAGCTGAAGAAGGTGGTGGCTGAGCAGCCCAGGGAGCTAAACACAATGGGAGAAGCGTTCCCAGTCTGGGAGGCAGCTTCTCGCTGGAGCCAGGCGCTGGAGGAGGTCGAAGAGCGCAGCCGCCCCTTCCTGGAGGAAGTGCAGAGATATGAGAGATACAGGTGTCTGGAAACCTGCGCGGGGGGCAGGGGGGGTGGGCGGTTCAGCCTCTCAGCCACCCTGGGCCCAGTTTCCAGCCCTAGTCAGCCCTCCTTGTACTAAGTCCCTGCCTCCATTTAAGCCAAGACCCCTTACTCACTGGGCCTCCACGCCCCTGACTTAGCTGTGCGCTGTGGGGATCTGAGCCTGAGGACCCTGTAGGAAGTCACACTTCTAAAGCCCCAGCCTCGGGGCTAGGCGCCTCCCCCAGCCAGTAGGTCCTCAGGCAGCCCCTGCTGGTTTCCCTGACGCCCACCTCCTCCTTGGCAGGTGGATTGCAGGTTGCGTGCTGAGCTCTGTGGTCCTGCTTGTGGTGGTCTGTAACCTGGTGGGCCTCAACCTGGGCATCTGGGGGCTATCTGCCAGAGAGGACCCCAGCCACTCGGAAGCCAAGGGTGAAGCCGGAGCCCGCTTCCTCATGGTGTAAGAAGGGCTGGGGAAGAGGGGAAGGGTCTCTGCCCTCCGGGCTGGCACATTCTTCTCATGCTCCTGGTGTGACTACAGGAGCTGGTCCTGGGGATCAAGAGACTGAGCTCTGGGCCAGCTTGCTGCATGGCCCTGGGTGAATTATAACCCAGCTGGGCCTCAGTGTCCTTTGTGTAAGAGGGCTGGCCTAGAGCAGGAATGGCAAAGAAGAAGCACTTCCCCTTCCCCACTGGCGGCAACTATAGTGACTGATGGAGGCCTTTCTCTCTGAGCCCAGATGGACAACGGTGGCCCAGCAGTAAAGAGTCTGCCTGCCAGCGCAGGAGATGAGGGCTCGAGCCCTGGATCAGGAAGATCCCCCGGAGAAGGAAATGGCAACTTCACTAGCTTCAGTAATCAATGGGCACCTTCCTCTCTGAGCTCAGAATCCTTCCTAACCCTGTGTCCAGCCACTAGCAGGTGGCACCAGAGGCAGACTCTGTTTGCCGTCCCTGGACTAGGTCATCTCTAAGGCCAGGGCTGCCACGTTCAGCTGCGCAGGCTGGGCACTGCACAAAGGGGCCTGGCCCAGGGCTGAGTGAGATCCAGCCCATGTTTCACTCCCCAAGCTTCGTGAAGAAGCTCTGGATGGTCGTACGGGTCCTACCTAGAGGCTATAGGTGGCTGCCCCTGCTGGTGAGTCGTGGGTGAGTCATGGCTGGCCATGCCAGGGAGTCGTGTTGAGGCTGAGCCCTGGAGCTGGCCACCTGCAAGTGCCCTCGGCCCAGAGACCGGCAGCCCTGGCTCTTTTTCTAAAAAATTAATTTATTTATTTTAACTGGAGGATAATTACAGTATTGTGATGGTTTTTGCCATACATCAACATGAATCAGCCATAGGTATACATGTGTCCCCCTCATCCTGAAGCCCTGGCTGCCCTCTCCTCTAGGCTGCCAGCCAGGGCATGGAGCGGGGATGGGGCGGGATGAGGTGGGGCAGTCGCCAGTTCTGAGTCCTTCCTCCTGCCCTGGAGGCCACATCCTGTGAGGTCCTCTCCCCAGAGGGCTCTGCCCTGGGGCCGGCTCACTGACCAAGGTGGCCCCAGGATGCAGAATGGGGATGGAGAGCATGGTCCAAGGCATCCTCCCCGCTCAGCCCATCTCAACCGTGTCCCCCCACCTTCCTCAGGGGTGTGGGCTTCAGCTTCCTCTTTGCTGTGCCCCTCATCCTCCTCGTCTTCTCCACCTTCCTGGTGGGCGGCAACATGCAGACGCTGGTGTGCCAGAGCTGGGAGAGCGGAGAGCTGTACGAGGTGGGCTTACCTAGCCCTGGGCCCAGAGGGACATGGAGAGAGATGTGGGTAGAACTGGAGGTTCAGAAGGAACTTTGGAGCCAGAGGGGGCCAGAGGGCAAAAGGGAGAGGAAGAATGATGGAGATGGCTAAGAAGAGAGATGGAAATTTACCAGTAAATAAGGAGTCAGAGAAAAGAGCCAGTCCCCGGGCCCCAGGCAGGGACCTCGAGGGATGGCACCCAGACATGAGCCCCTCTGTTTCCTAACACTAAGTCTGGGAACTGGGGATCCTGGTTCCCTATTGCACTGAGCAAGTGAGCTGAGATGCTGGTCCAGATCCTCTGCTGAAGAGCAGGCTGGCCACCCACCTAGAGATTCCTGGAGAGAGTCCCTGCCAGGATTTAGGGCCCAAGAGTGACTGGAGGTAGAGGCAGGTGTGGGCTGAAGTCACAGGGGTGTGGTCTCTGCTGTGCCAGGGCAGCAGGGAACCAGGCCCTGGGAAGCTGGGGCGGCCCTATCCCCTACTCCCTGCTCCAGGCCCGTTCCCTCCTGCCCCATCCCCAGTTTGTAGGCACTCCAGGGAACTTGCCGCCATCCGTGAACTTGTCCCAACTTCTTGGCCTGAAGAAGAACCTCAGCATCCTCCTGGCCTATGAGTGAGTGGGCAGCCTGGCCTGGGGGATGGGGTGTGAGGAGGCACTAAGGTGGGTGTCCCGTTGGGATGACACACCTGCCCTCCCTGCTCTCACCTCCCATGTCCATCCTCAGGCAGTGCAAGCAAGGGGCCGTGCTCTGGACCGTCCTGCAGCTCAATGACTCCTACGACCTGGAGAAGCACCTGGATATCAGCCAGGTGAGAGAACCTTCTGGAACACAGTGGGGACCCCCCCATCCTGCAGGTGCCCCCTCTTTTGGTCTTGCCTTTATGGAGGAAACTTCTCCTTCAAACTGAGAAGTATGCAAGAGCGATGGAGGTGCCTCCGGGCAGAAGAGCCAGGTGCAAGCTCAGGGCATGGCCCAGGGCTAGAGCCCAGGGAAGGTTCCAGAGTGTGTGGGCGGGTGCATGAGTGCCTGGAGGCTGTGATCAGCTCAGAGTGCTGTGCTCCCAGGAAAACGCAACGCACCTGAGGTGGAGACCAGACAGGGTGGCGACAGTGAGGGAGAGGACTCGGGTGTGTGTCCTGACCCAGGACAGGCATTGGTTGGGATGCTCCAGTTGGGAGTGGGGAGGTTGGGGAGGGGAGTGACGGTGAAAATGATGGTGATGAAGTTGGGTACCACTAGAGCAGGGCTCCCCGCAGCCCCCTCCTGAGCGCACACAGCCCGTAGGTGATGTCAGGATTTGACCCCCCACCAGCCTGTTCCCTAACGATTGGACTTTGCCAGAACTTGGTGTGTAGAACTGGAGAAACTTATTAACACTGGCAAGAGACAGTTCTAGAACAAAGAGAAGGAAAGTCTGCTTCCTGAGAGGAGATGTGCTTTGTGAATGTGGCTCTCCCAAGGGTTCACAGAGGCTGTAGAGATACCCCTCCTGTCCTCCTCCTGCTCCTCCTAAGACACTAACTCCTGATTCTGCACTCTCTTCAGAATCCTTCCAACTCCTTTCTGAAAAATATTTATTTAAGTATCTACTTGCATTTTCTGCCGCTTTTATTTTTTTCATGGCATTTTCATTGTTGTTGCTTTATTTTTATGCATTTATTTTTAGGCTATGCTATGGGACATGTGGGATCTTAGTTCCTCAACCAGGGATCAAACCTGTGCCCCTTACATGGGGAGTGCAGAGTCTTAACCACTGGACGGCAGGGAAGTCCACTTCCAACTCCTTTTGAATTCACCATCCATTCCTAGCCCACAGCATAGCATAGCCAAGGGGTCCAGACTTTCCGTCCCAACTCCGTGTCTTAAACTGTATAACCTGGGTAGTTTCCCTAACGCGGCAGCCACCTCCTCCTTCAGCAGCTCTAATCAGATGGGAAATCGACAGCAGACTCTGTCCTTGTGGGAGGCCACAGGGTGAAGGCTGGCCAGGGAGGGCTTCTGTGAGGGGCCTGGGCACTGATACGAGGTCCTGTGCTCCGCTGACTGGAAGGAGGGGGTGCTCTCCGCCCCGGTCCAGGGAAGGGGTCCAAGTCACAGAAGAGCTTCAGGTCCAGAGGGCTCGAGCAGCCCTCGGGGGGCCATCTGGCAGCATTCCAAATATGACCTTAGGAGAACTTGTCCTCAAAGGAGGTAATAGTGAGTTGATGATGCAGAGATAAATAAGCAAGCTGTGCCTTCCCAGGCCCCAGGAGGCCTCTGCCCATCTGGAGACATGTGTACCTGTCTGTTACTGATGCCTAAAACCTTCTCTAAGGTTCTGGCTTCTGAGAGGATGGGCCTTTGCTCCCCTGAGGAAGGCACTGTGGGGGATGGGGAGAGGTAGGCTGAGCTGCATCCTCTGATGCCCCTCCTGGCTTCAGCTTCTCATCTGTGAAACTTGGAGCTGAATTTCATGCCCTTTAAATCTCTCCCAGCAATGGTTGGAAAATGTCGAATTCCTTTTTAAACTGCTCTTAGAAATAATTTGGCCACCTGATGTGAAGAGCCAACTCATTGCAAAAGGCCCTGATGCTGGGAAGGATTGAGGGCAAGAAGAGAACGGGGAGACAGAGGATGAGATGGTTGGATGGCATCACCGACTCAGTGGACATGGGTTTGAGCAACTTCCAGGAGATAGTGAAGGTCAGGGAAGCCTGGTGTGCTGCAGTCCGTGGGCACTGAATCGCAAAGAGTCAGGCACCGCTGAGCAGCTGAGCAACAACAAATCTTAGAAATGTTGGTTGTGTCCATTCATTCATTCATTCATTTTTACCCATTCAGCAAACTTGCACTGCGCCCATCACATGTGAACCTCTGCTCTAGACACTGCTGGTTTGGTACAGAGTTGAGCAGACAAGATAGCATTCTCGTGGGGCTGATGTTAATAGACAAGCAGCCACATGAGTAAATAGCATACTTGGTGATATAATTAAGCACACAGCATGCTTGCGTTAGCTGCTCAGCCATTCCCAACTCTTTGCAACCCTATAGCCTGCCAGACTCCTCTGTCCATGGAATTCTTCAGGCAAGAATACTGAAGTGGGCAGCCATTCTCTTCTCCGGAGGATCTTCCCTATTTAGGGATTAAACCTGGGTCTCCTGCATTGCAGGCAGATTCCTTACCATATGAGTCACCAGGGAAGCCCAAAGCACATAGTATACTATATGTTAAATAAGTAAATAGCATGCTACGAAGACCTTAATACAGGGTGATATAATAAAGATGGGCCAAGAAAGCTGTTTCTACTGGGCGACCTTGGAAGGTCTGTGTTGCTATACAGTAGGCAGACAGATGCTGGGGGAGAGCTGAGTCTTAGTGAGGGTGAGTTAGAGTTGGGGATGGGGAGCATGGGGAGCAGAGACCTGCTTGGAGCCTGTCTGGGGCTGGTAGTGTCCTCGATATACAGAAGGAGGGCCTGGAGGGGTTCCTCACCTAGGATAGCAGCTTTGGGGTCCTGGCTCAGCCACTGAGCATGGCCCCAGCCTGCCGCCTCCCTCCCAGTACACCGTCAAGCTGCAGCAGGAGTTGCAGAAGCTCAAAGTGGACGTGAAGAATCTGGACCTGCTGAGCCCAGCCGCCCGTCGGGATCTGGAGGCTCTGCAGAGCAGTGGGCTCGAGAGCATTCACTACCCTGGCTTCCTTGCTGAGGTCAGCAGTGGGCACCTCAGGCCAGACCTTGGTAGATCAGAGGGGCCTACAGAGGAGGTGGGGGTGGGTTACTGTCTCACCTCATCTGGGGTCTTCATTCTCTCTTGACTTCCCTACATGTCTCTAGGGCCTCTTCTGTTGGGGATGTCCCCAGACCCTGTGCCCCAGAGTGCCACCACCCACACCCCATTCCCCACCCCCCAGCCCCATCCCAGGCTGAGGGGGAGTGAATACGCCCCACCCAACCACAGGTGTCACTGTCCATGGTCCTGAACACTCTGCCGTTACAAAAACTGGGGGGAAGTTGCCTCTCCATTGGGTTACACCAGAGGGTGCCTCGTTTTTGTTTTTTTTTTCTTTCCTAATGGAAAATGTCTCATATATTTCACAATTTCAGGTCAAACCCACTGTGAGTGATGTGTTGTTATAGTAGACTTAGCTGGTGTGGGTACTTTCGAAAATACTGGGAATTCTAGGGTTGGGGGATCCGGGGTTCATCCCCTCTTGGCCTCTCCTGTCTATCTCTAGATCCAGAAGCCAGTGGTGAATAGTGACGTGGAGAAGCTGGTCCAGGAGCTGGAGGGACTGTCCCAGACCCAAGTGAGAAGGGAGCAGCGACCCTGCTGGGCAGGCTGGAGACAGAAGCCAGGGAGAGGGGATGGGCAAGAGTGCCTGACTTGGGGAGGTGTGTGTGCGTGTGTGAAGTTGCTTTAGTCGTGTCCGACTCTTTGTGACCCTATGGACTGTAGCCTGCCAGGCTCCTCCGTCCGTGGAATTTTCCAGGCAAGAATACTGGAATGGGTTGCCATGTCATCCTCCAGGGGATCTTCCCAACCCAGGGATTGAACCCGTGTCTCTTATGAATTGGGGATGGGATGAGGGCAAAGGCGGAGGATTGAGGGCCCCCACCACCAAGGGCCCTTCACTGGGATGAAGGGTCAGTTTTGTAGGGTCAGTTCTGACTCAAACTCTACCACCAACTGCTGTGGGGCCTTGGGCAAATCTTCCTACGTCTCTGGGCCTTCATCTCTAAAGCAGATTGTCCCCCACCTCAGATCAGATGCTGTCAGATGTGGTCTGACGTCACACAGCTGGGCAGGCATTACTAGGTCCACACGGCTTCTAGCATCCACAGGATCAGATGCTGTGAGGACGGTGGAATCAGCTGTCATGACAATTGCCTCTCGAAGCTTAAAATCTACTGGAGAAAAGAAGACTTTGTCTTTATAAATATTGAGAGTTTAAGAAGTTCTTTTCGAGACATCTCACAGACAGCCCTCCCCAGTTCCCCCATGGTGGGCAGAGCAAGTGAGGGCTGAACTTGGAACTTGGGCTCAGGTAGGCCCCCAAACCCAGATGTGGTCCACGAGCTTCAGGAGGCCTCAGTTTCCTGCCTCTGAGCCCAACCTCTGATTCCAGCCCTTTCCACGCCCTGCAGTGTGTCTTGTTGAGCAGTTTGGTGAAGGGTATGTTGGCAGAGGCTGTCTTGGCCTGGGCAGAGTGCCATTCTGATCTGTCCCCCCTCAGGGCAATGCTACGCTGGGGCAGAAGCTGCAGGAAGAGGCCCGAGGGCTCCAACACCTCCATCAGGAGAAGATCCTCCCACAGCAGAACCTTGTGGTACGTCTGGACGCGCAGGGAGCGGGGGACCTGGAGAGGAGAGGCAGGGAGAGGGTGTGGAAGAGGAGGGGGGATGCTGTGAACCCTCCCTCCTACCCAGCCCTTCCCCTAACCAGCCCTGATCTCTCTCTCAGGCTAAACTCAACCGCAGTGTCCAGGCACTGGCGTCCTCTGCCCCACATCTCCAGGTGGCCGCTACGGAGGGCTGGAGAGGGTGGGCAGTAGAGGGAGGAAGGACGTGACTTTCAGCTGACTCGAAACCTTGCCTGCTCTGATCTGTCCCAGTGGAGGTGGAGGGTGTGGTGGAAAAACATGAGGCTGGGTGGGCAGACCCCTGGGGACTGCCGTATATGGCCTCTGTGTCCTTGGGGCCTAACATCCCCCATCCCAAGTTGAGTGTGTCAGGTGTCGTACGTTGAGTTAATGGACGGACAAGTGAATGGGTGGCCGTTCCGTGATGGATCCTCTCTCCTCCCCCACAGTTGGAGATCTCAGGTGTCCTGGACAGAGTCACTCACCTGAAAGGAGAGCTGCCGACCCGGGCCACCCATATCCTGAGGAATGTGAGTGGGGGGCATGGGGCAGGGACAGGGGGCAGTCTCAGAGTTGGAGGTGAGTTGAGCAGTTAAGGCACAGGGGCCTCACACCCTAGGATTCTCCAGCCCTGCTCCCTCACCAGGGGCTCCCAGGAAAGACAGCTCAGCCTGTCCTGATGGTGCCAGGCATGGGGGACAAGGCTGCTGGCCCTGGGACTCTTACCAGCCCAGGACTCCTCTCATCCTTGCAGGAAAGTGAGTGTTTCCTGAAGCGGGAAATGGGCTACTTCTCCCAGTACATGGCCTGGGTGAGAGAGGAGGTGAGTGGAGGCTCAGACCCTCCTGGCCTCAGGCAAGCTCCCAGCTATTTCCCTTCCTCTGCCCGCTAGAGCCCCTGGAGGTGCCCTGGGCCCAGACTCCCAAACCTGGCATCTGGATGCTGAGTTCTGCCCACCCCCAACCTCTGCCACAGCCCTTCTCCGAGGCCTGAGCATGGCCGGGCTGGGACTGGCCAGCGTTGCTTTCTAGGCTGCGCTGTCCCTCGGCCTCTGCCCCTGCTCACGCTGGTCCCGCGCCAGCCTGTCTGAGGCCAGCGTGTCAGAGCCCCCCTTCTCCTGTGGGCCCTTACTGATCACAGCTTCTGCAGGCGGTCTGCCGCTTGCTCCGGGCTGAGGGGGTCCTGCTTAGCCCTGAGCTGTTTGCATGCGCGTGTGGGTGTGAGCGTGTCAGTGCACTGTGTGTGTGCACACGTGTCGTCTCCCAGCGCGAGTGCCTTGGAGGACATCTCTGGGCACACCGCAGGGGCTTAGCACAGGCTGCTGATGGGGTGGGGAGCGCGGGGGTGAGCGACGGGCCGACGTCAGCGGGTCCTCGCTGCTCTGCGTTCCCACGCCCGCCCGCATCCCTGTCACCTCCCAGAACGCCCGTGGGTCTGGGAGTGCCGGCATGTAGCTTCCTCATGTTGGCACCACAGGTGACTCAGCGCATTGCCACCTGCCAGCCCCTCTCCGCAGCCCTGGACAGTGGCCGTGTGATCCTGTGTGACATGGTGGCTGACCCCTGGGTGAGCGTCCTGCCCCAGCTCACCAGGGCTCGTGGATGGGGAGGCCTCCGGAGGGGGCGGCGTGAGCCCACACCCCGGTCCTTCCCCTCGGGCCTGAGGTCGCGTCCCCGTGCCCCTTGTTGAGTCCGTGGAGGGCTGGGGGTGTCGAGCCGCATGGGAGGGCGCCGCTCCCAGCACAGTGTGCTGACCCCACATCCTCCGTCCCAGAACGCCTTCTGGTTCTGCCTGGGGTGGTGCACGTTTTTCCTGATCCCCAGCATCGTATTTGCTATCAAGACCTCCAAGTACTTCCGTCCCATCCGGAAACGCCTCAGGTGAGGTCACTGCTAGGACTAGGGGTGGGGGCAGGGGCTGAGGAAGGAGCCCTTCCAGCTGCTGGGCCCAGCCCCTGCTGCCCACCCCCACTTCTTGAGACACACACCCCTCCAGGCCAGGGAAGCCTATGCCTAACCCCGAAGAGCCACACACTCTGAGGTGCTCCGGGGCCAGAAAGTTCTTCCAGGTGTCTGCCCTGAAGCCTTCTTGCTGCAACACACTCACTGTTCATAGCTTTGGGGAACCCTGTTCTTCTGGGCTCTGGGTTGTTCCTGTGTCGGGGCTGAGGGTCTGGGCCTGGGGCTCGCAGACTCATCCCCTGCGACAATGCTGCAGCTCCACCAGCTCCGAGGAGACGCAGCTCTTCCACATCCCCCGGGTCACCTCCCTGAAGCTCTAGGACCCCAGTGAGTGAGTTTTCCCAAGCCCGTAATTCCTTGGTGCTGTGGATGGGGGCGGGAAGGGAAGGGTTGGAATCTGGGGTCCCCAGGGCCCAGGAGGAAGGTTCTGGGATGTGGCCAGGATGGACAGGCCTGAGCTCGGCTCTTCCCCTCCCACCTCCTCGCCCTCCCCCATTTGGTTCTTAATCCACAGCACGGATATGGCCGCAGGGTGATACACGGGGCTGCCTGCCTCCCCACTGACTTGGCTGGGACCAGAGGACTTCCGTCACTTTTGCTGCCAGAGCCCAGGCTGGCATCCAGGCCTGGATTGTCCCCTGTCTCCAGTTACCAGACACCCTCTTGCTAATCCCTTTGCACCCCACTTTCTGCTCATGACCCCTTCATTCATTCATTCTTAAAAACACACTTAGCTTCTTTTGAACTTCAGAGCCAACAGAATCCCCCAGGTGTTTCCCTTCTCCTCCTTGCAGTATATCAGCACCAGGAAGAGCCTGTTGTCCCCCTAGAGGAACCCCCTCCCTGCGCCTCTCCAAGCCCCTTGCTCACTCCCTCCTCTCCTCTGGCCCCCACTTGCCCTCTTGGCCCTGTTCCCTCCCCGGCCCTCACTTCCTCCCCCGGGAAGCCCTTTCCCCCTGTGTCCCCTCTTTACCTTATGCCACTATCTGCTGACCCCGAGACCCCTCCTGTCCAGCCACACTGATCAGGTAAAGCCATCAAGCAAGCCTGAGCCAGCTGCAGGCTCAGCCTCGTGGCCCCGAGCCCTCCACTCCTAGGCACTGGGACCACCCCTCCACAGACCCCGGCCCAGATTACTGGCCCCGGGAGTGCAGGAGGCCCATGTGAAGACTGAGCCCCCGCCTGCACCTTGGGCTGGGAATTACGCCGCTGCCCCTCTGCCCTTCTCTGAGCACTGGCTTCCTAAGAAGGGACCTAGGCTGTGGGCTGCAGTGGGGCTCACCTGCGGCACCCCAGAAAGTAGCCTCTTCGACAGCTACCCAGCTTTTCCAGGAGAGATCTGGTGGCCACAAGGGGGTTTTGCACGATGGCCCTTACTCCTTCAGTCCCATGCATGTGGCCAGGTGTCATCCCCTCTCCATCTTTGTGTCAGATCCTGGGTTCTAGAAGTGGGGGAGAGGAAGAGAGAGAACAGGAAGTGGACAGGACCTCGGATCCATTCAAGTGTTTTCACTGGCTAAGCCTTAGCTTTGGGTCTTTCAGCTCTCCCAGGCTGGGGCCCTGGATGTGGTTGGTGTTCAATGAGTGTGGAGAGGGAACTTCAAGGCCTCCTCTGACCACAGGCATCCAGGGGTCACCTCAACAATGAGCAGGTGGGGTGGGGCCCACTCTGGGAGCAGTCAGACCTGGCTTCACTCTGGGCTCTAGTGTATGGTGACCAGGGTACCTTGAACATGATCCATAGGTCCTCCAGACCTCAGTTTTTCCACCTGTAAAATGGGAAAAGAGTCATAGCCATCTCATAGGGTTGTAAATAATGTAACAATGTGTGGAAACCCCTTGGCAGGGGACTGTCACAAAACAAATACTCAAATGCTGCTATTTCTCTCTCATTTTTTTTTGCCATGACTACTCTGGGCCGGGGCAGAGCTGGGTCTGGGCAGATATAAGCGAAGAGGGAGGCAGGTTCCTGTTCAAAGGAGCAAAGGCCTTTAAGATAAGAATCTGCTGAGTTTTCAGGGGGTGTCTATTTTTAATTGCATCTTACAAACCAGCAACAAATTTGCTACTAGAAATTGGGATGGTGTCCCAACTTTCACTACTGCCAACACACACAGACCAGCATCCTTAAACGTGGCACAGTCGCCTCTTTTTGGCTTTTCCCAGAACAGTCTTGGCTTGCTTTTCATCTGTTTCCTGCATAGGGAACTGTAGCCCCTTGCATTTTAAGAATTAAATTGATGGGATAAAAACAGAAAATGATTAAAAAATAATTTCTAGTTCTCTATCAGTATTGCCTGTCTTTTATATATGTGACCAAACTAGGTATAGTTTAAGTTCAGTAACTCCCTAATAAGAAGCCTCTGTGAGCCTATTTCTATTGTTGGTTGTTTCTCTCGGTTTTTGTTGGTATTGTCTCCTTGCCTACTTGGAAAGAATTAAGTGCCACATACTTTATCTGTAAGTCTATAGAACTAATTTGAGGCAGAATGAGGTTAACTTGCTTCATGAGGATTATGTGTACATTGGGCAGATGGCTTGTGATCCTGCAAACCAAGTTGTTTTAATTGACTTTCAGGGACTGAGATGATTTGCAGTGCCTTGGAGCACTTTTCTGTTTCCAGGTCATTCATACTTTGGGGATGAAGCCGTCTGGGGTCCCAACGTAAAGCATGAAGGATTTTTCAGACAACCTCCCTGCTCTTGGTGGCCCTAGTTTTGACCTCCTTAGATCCAGAGGCTGTCAACAGCTCTGCTCAGCATCTTTGCTGTATCACCACATCCTTTAGGGAGAAAGTAGCCCCAGGTGTCTCTGGGTTTCTTTCTTTTTCCAGATCTTGGCCCTGTGACTTTTTACTGCCTTGTTTTCTCCCTGATACCCCTGAATCAAGGGCTTCCCAGGTGGTGATAGTGGTAACCCATCTGCCAATACAGGAGACAAGAGACTCGGGTTCGATCCCTGGGTCAGGAAGACCCCCTGGAGGAGGAGATGGCAACCCACTCCAGTATTCTTGCCTGGAGACTCCCATGGACAGAGGAGCCTGGTGGGCTACAGTCCATGGGGTCACAAAGGGTTGAATACACCTGAAGCAACAGAGCAGGCACTCCTGAATCAAACTGAATCAAACTTTCAAAAAATATTTTTTGAGCAGCTTTTAGTTGTCCTCAGTTGGGAATTTAGTCCAAGTTACCTAGTCCAACATGGTCAGAAGTAATAGTCCTAAGAAACAAGCTGGTTTTTCCCCTGTGAATTGGGAAAGGCTGCCATTCGTTGAATTTAGTATCTAGAAACCTTGGCCTAGGGCACTGGACTCTTCAAAGGAGCTCAGTTCAGGGAGCATCACTTGTAGGCTCTGATAACCCTGGGTGAGGGTGGCGCTCAGCAGCTGACAGAAATAGCCACAGGGAGAAATAAACTACATATTTTCCCAGTTTTTAAATTGCTGGGATCCTAAAATGCTCATCCTTTGTGTGTGAAACAAAGCCCCTTCGAGGTTTGTGGTCTCATCTGTTCTCAAGACATTCCCCAAAGCGGGCAGAGTGTCATCCTTGTTTCACGGTTGAGCAGGTGAAGCTCTTGAGAAATCCTGTGGCTGAGTCAAGGTCCCATACGCTGAAGTCCTGCCAGGACTTGGAGTCAGGTGCCCTGACCCTGGTGGCCCCGGAGGTTTCCTCCCGGGCACGCTGCCAGCCCACGTTCCCTGTGGGTGCATGGGAGGGAGGCCCGTCTCCAAGAGGATGTGATCCATCTGTCCTTGCTGTTCCTGTGACAGGACAGATGACAGATGGGAGGCCCTGGGAGTTCTGCCAGCCTGGCCACCGCAGAGCAAAGGCCGTGAGCCACAGGTGGCGGGTTCTGCCAGAGAAACGCCACATGGGCCAGGTCCCAGGCGCTGGCCAGGCTAGTTCCAGTTGGCTCCAGGTGTGCAAAGAAGTCAGATGGCCAGGGGCCCACTCAGGCTACCTGAGGGGACAAACAGCTTCATTTATTGGGCTCTGAGTATAAAGGAGGAAGTGTGCTAAGCATTTCTCCTGGACTTACTAAGAGATTGTTGTTAAGTCACTAAGCTATGTCCGACTCTTTGGAGCCCCATGGACCGTAGCACACCAGGCTCCTCTGTCCTCCACTATCCCCGGGAGTTTGCTCAAATTCATGTCCATTGAGTCGGTGATGCTCTCTAACTATCTCATCTTGGATACAAATGAGCTTACTTACAAAACAGAAACACAGACTTAGAGAACTGGGGGCAAAGAATGGGGTAAAGACAGTTTGGGATGGGCATGTACACATTGCTCTATTTAAAATGGGTAACCAACAAGGACCTGCTATACAGCTCAAGGAACTCTGCTCAATTTATGTGGCAACCTGGATGGGAGGGGAATTTGGGAGAGAATGGATACATGTGTAGGTATGGCTGAGTCCTTTTGCTATCCACCTAAAACTATCACAACACTGTTTGTTAATAGGCTAACGCTCTTGGGTTCATGGGATTTCCCAGGCAAGAATACTGGAGTGGGTTGCCATTTCTTTCTTCAGGGGATCTTTCCAACCCAGGGATTGACCCCAAGTCTCCTGCATTGGCAGGCGGGTTCTTTACTGCTGAGCCACCAGGGCACCCTTTACCAAGCACTCTAGACACTTACTGTCACCTGTTTATGGCTGAGAAAACTAAGGCACAGACTGGATGTGGGCTGGGTAGGAAGGACACAACTTACCCCCAAGAAACATTGATAATGGTGGCTCTTTATAGTTCAGATGCCCCTTCTCTGTGGCCCCTAATCCTTCCTGCACTTCCAGGATGTGCCTTTCCTGGAGCAGTTAACAGTCACCCCTCCTACAAACTCAGCACCGCAGTACCCAGCGAGGGGAGATAACCCCACCCGGCCCCAACCTTTGCCCAGCAGTGATGTGGAATTTCAATAGCCTGAGCCCTCCCCACGCTAGGGGTACCCAGGAGTCAGGCTTTGAGGTTGAGGGGGAGTTTTAGGAGGTGGTGAGCTGAAGACAATGAGGAGAACCCTCCCTTCACATCAAGCCAGAAGAAAGGGGCTTTAAAGAAAACCTTCAGGGCTCAGTGGATAAGAATCCTCTGCCAGTGCAGGAGGCTGGTTCGATCCCTGGTCTTGGAAGATTTCACAAGCCGAGGAGGGACTGAGCCTGTGCATCACCACTACCGAGCCTTCGAGCCGCAGCTACTGAAGCCTGAGTGCCCAGAGCCCATGCTCCGCAGTAAGAGAGGCCTGCCACTGCAACCAGAGTGGGCCCTGCTCGCCATGATCAGAGAAGGCCTGTGCAGCAACGAAGACCCAGCACAGCCAGAGATAATCTTCTTTTTTAAAGACCGTCTTCAGGGCTTTCTAGGATCCCCTGCGGTTTGAGGAACCCAGCCGATGCCCCAGCCCCACCTCGAGGTCAAGAGACAGGCTAGCGGCTTTGCTCACAGAGCTGAGGAGAGGCCGACGAGCCAGACGAGGGCCCCATGTGAGGGGGTCAGCGCAGAGGCTGCCTGGAGTGTGCACAGGCCCCAGTGGAGGGCAGGTGGATCTGCCTGGGGGTGTGGAGTCTCCTTGGCCACCCTGAGGTTCACATGACATCAGGGGGAAGGTGCGGGGGTGCCCGGCGATGGCCAGGAGGGAGGCGTATAGCTTCTGTCCTTTGACCTCACCAAATTTGGAAAAGGAAATGGTAACCCACTCCAGTACTCTTGCCTAGAAAATCCTACGGACAGAGGAGCCTGGTGCAGGCTACTGTCCATGGGGTCGCAAAGAGTCGGACGCGACTGAGCGATTTCACTTCACTTCAAACCCAGAGCACCGCCCAGGAAGGATCCACCGGGGAGCCGCGCCCTGCCCCCGGAGCTGGGTGGAGTCCCAGGCTAGGCACCAGGATGGCTGGCCTTGGCTGAGGCCTGGACAGGAGCTGGGACAGTCTGGTGAGATGAAGTGAACCCCTGTATCTCCCTCCCAGGCATCATCTCAGGTCTTCCAGGGCTTCCATCCAGCCCCGGAAAGGCGGGCAGCGGAAGAGGTGTCCAGGCAGTGAGAGACAAATAAAGCCAAGTGAGACAAAGCCACAGCTGTGCCAACTCATGGGGCACCTGGGTGCCGTGGCCTTCAGGGAAGCACTGTTTGAGGGCAACAGACTTTTGTTGAACTCCTGTGGGGAGGGGCCTCCACCTGCCTGGGGAGACCCACCACCACCCAGAGAGGCTTTCCTCACAGATAGGGGTTCTTGGTGGAGCAAGGACCTAAACCCTGAAACTACTGTCTGTCTCCTGTGCCTCTCAGCCAGCCGTAAGCAGAACCAGGGCTCAAAGGAGTCTGAAAAAAGGATACAGAGTGGGGACCCCATGAAGCCAGGTTTGGGGTACCAAGGAGGAAGGGTTTGAAGTTGGATCTGGAAAGAAAGTACTGTTGCTCAGTCATGTCCAGTTCTTTGCAGCCCCATGGACTGTAGCCTGCCAGGCTCCTCTGTCCATGGAATTCTCTAGGCAAGAATACTGCCATTTCCTTCTACAGGGGATATTCTCGACCCAAGGATCAGCCCTAGTTGGCTGCCGTCTATGGGGTTGCACAGAGTCGGACATGACTGAAGTGAGTTAGCAGCAGCACAGCACTGCCAAGGAATCTCCAGAAACTCTCAGACATTCACAAGGAGAGTTAGCCGCCGCCTATGAGTCCATACCACTGCTAGGCTTGCTGAGGGCCATGTGGGGAGCTCTGCTCCGGGTGTCCTTGACCTCCACACTCTCCTAACCTTTCTCTTTCCTGCCTCTCCAACAGGCCTGGGCAGGACCAGCTCAGAGTGCTCTGGAAAAACCCCTGTAGGTGCTGGGGGGAAAAGAGACGGGGGGCACACATCATGCAGGCCAGCCCCATGTGTGTTTTATGAGGGGCACACTCATGGTGGCAGCTGTGGTTGGAGGTTCTCCAGGCCCAAGGTGCTAGAGGACTGGTGGGGGGTGGGGCGTGTGGGCAGCTGCCCTGTTTTGTTGTATTGGGTTGGCTCAAAAAGCTCACTTGGGTTTTTTTTCTTAAGATGAGCTCCTTGAAGCTCATTAACTTGTGAATTTAGAAGAAAGCATATCTGGCAATGGAAGTTCAGCCCTCATCCCAAACCAGGAGCGGGGATGGGGGCCTTCTCTGGTCCTGCCTCATGCTGACTAGGCCATAATAATGGCCAGGTCTCTCTTGGACAGCGCGACTGGTGAGTTCCCAAGCTGACGTATGCAGCTTGGGAGGTTTGCCAGGGTCTTAGCCATGTATATCACTTAGGGATGAAAGTAATGGGCTTTGTGAACCAGCTTTGTCACTTTCTAGGTCCCAGTGGCGCCAGTGGTAAAGAACCCACCTGCCAATGCAGGAGACGTAAGAGACGTGGGTTCGATTCCTGGGTCGGGAAGATCCCCTGGAGGAGGATATGGCAACCCACTCCAGTATTCTTGCCTGGAGAATCCCATGGACAGAGGAGCCTGGTGGGCTACAGTCCATGGGGTCGCAGAGTCAGACACGACTGAGTGACTTAGGGCAAATCCTTTACCTTTTCTGGGTCTCACTTTCATCATCCACAGAGATAACGACACTTCCCTGCCGAGGCCACTGTGAGGACTCAACCTGCTTGGGGTTGGGTGGGGGGGCCCGATTGCTCAGAGCCGAGATCACCACGTCTCCAGGCTCTCAAGGAGCTCAGCCTCTGCCCTGACCAGACAGCTGCAGGGGGCTTGCACTCTCCTCTGCCCGGGGCGCCGCCGTGGTCAGCTCCAGGGTCCACTGAGTCCCTGGCCAGTGTGAAGCCCAGGCACTCCAAACTCCTCCTCCCTCGGTGGGTCAACTGCTCCAGACTGTTCTTCCTCCCAGGACCTGAAAGTTGGAGCTGATCAGCTGGCACAGACACACACAAATGGAGAAGGGTGTGCAAGTGCACGCAGAGGAGGGGGCGGCACAGGGCTCTGTTTCCATGGGAACCAGTGGCACAGGCTGGCTCCTTCCTAGGGTGCAGAAAAGGGAAACTTGGCTGAGGTTTTGGGCACCAGGCTCCTGGGTGCTTTCCCTGCGGGCTGAGCAAGTGCCCCGGAGTCTGCCCTCCTGAGGGGCGGGAAGGAGACTCCCTCCCCAGGATGTCCAGGGACCCTCACCCCTTTCCTCCACGTCTGCCCTGGGAAAGTCTGGTGAGGTCCCTCAGCTGCCCTGATGTGGTCCCAACCCCAGACACGGACAGCAGGGAGACATGCTGGGCTCCCTGGAGAGTATAAGGAGTCCAGGTTTGGGGAGAGCTGCCCCCATGGCAAGTCCCCATGTCGGGTGAAAGGAGACAGGTGAGGCGGGCACAGGTGAAGCAGGTTGAAGGCCCCCTGGCCTGTGACCCGCATCATGTGGCCTTGGTAGCCGTCACCATCTCTGGGTGGTGTGTCCCCATCGCTGGGGCCATTGAGGGCCCAGCACCCAGAGCTATGTCCCCACTAGGAGCATGCTCTGGATGCCAGGGGTGCCCAGAAGTCACCTTCAGGGCCGCTGGAGGGAGACCAGAGAGACCCCTCTCCAAAGCCCAGTTTAACTGTAAAGGCCCAAGGTCATAGGCAGGGGTTGGGGTCACTCCACCCGTTGTCCATAAGGGGCTGGTAGCATGAGGGAGGGCGCAGCCAGGAGGGACGGGGCTGGCCTGCTCTGGAAAATGCTTGGGAGCCTCTCCGTGCTGCCCTGCCGTCCTTCCCTCCGTTGGGCAGGAACACGGGGCTCTCTCCACACCCCCTAAGCTTCCCTCTCCCAAGGTTACGGAGCAGAGAGTGTGTTAGAGAAAGAGACAGATGGGATGGAAGTGGGCATAGACAGGGGCAGAGGGGCGGCCCAGAGGGAGGGCCGGACTAGGAACGGCTACACAGAGAGACTGGGGCAGGGAGACCGGGAGAGGGACGGGAAGGATGAGCGCGAGCGAGGGGAGAGGTGCACGCGGAGGGAGGCTGGGCACGGATTGACACACAGCAGAAGGGGCGGAGCCTAGGGTGGCAGCGCGCTGGCGGGGAGGGTGGGCAGGGGGCGGGCGAGGAGCCGCCAGCAACAATTGCGTCTGGGTCCCGGCAAACATGAGGCGGCTGCCCGCACGGCCGGCTGCGCGGAGGGGAAGCCGGCAGCAGTTGAGTCGGTCGTCCAGGATGCCGCGGGCCAAGGTAGGCTCTGGCGGGGCTGGGCGCTCGCCCAGGGCTGGGGGGTGGGGGCTCCGGGGGTTACCCTGGACCAGGGAGCCTGGCTGTGCCTCTTTCTTTGGCTCCATTCCCTGCTGTCCCCTGTAGGGTCGCCATGGGAAAAGTAAGTGTTGGGGTGTCCTGCCTGGGAGGCTAGACTCCTGGGGCCCCTCTCAGACGGCAAAGGCTTCAGGTGTTTGCGGAACAGAAGCTGGACAGAGGAGTAGCTTGGGGTCAGCCATGTGGTTCAGTTAAGTCCCCGGGGCAAGTGTCAGAGTGCTGACCCCAAGCCTCCGACTCATTAGCGCTGGGCAAAGGCTGAATGCTGGGAGGGGGTGTCTTACCTTTGAAGGCTGGTCAATGAGTGCATCATTTAATTATCCAAGTAATTAATGAATATCCACTTCCTGAAGGGCTAGAGGACCCTGACAAGGATGCATGTGGTTAGTTTCCACTGTGGGGCTGTTGGGAGGCTGGAGAGAGAGAGAAAGCAAGGGAAATGCCTGCAGTAGAGTTCAAGAGATGGTGTCAAGGAGTTGGGAAGGATGAAGAATAATTAACGCAGAGTAACGAGGAAATGGAAAATAAGCTCACCCCTCCCAGAAGACAGTGAACACTCAGAAAATCTGCTGATGCCTTGCCACCTCCCCACATGTGTGGGACAGTCTTGCTTTGGAGGGAAGAAGAAACACCAGGATTAGATTTGGCTGCTTGTAACAGAACAACCCAAATAACAGTGGTTTGAACACATTTGCTTGCGTTTCTCACACAGAAGTCCAGAGGGAGGCGGTAGAGGGCTGGCACGGAGACCCTATGATCCACAGGGACTAAGTGCCATCTGTCTCAGCAGGGACTCAGGCTCCATCTGTCTCACTGGCTTCCATTCTAGAGGTTACCTTAACGTCCAAAATGGCTGCTGGAGTTCCAGCCAACACACACAGGCTGCAGGAAGTAGAAAGAAGGGCGGGCCAAAAAAAACCACAACCCTCTAATAAAATCAGGGCTTTGTGAGTTAGGAAGAGTGGATACTGGGTTGGTCTCTGCCAGTCTCCCCGCCAACTCCATGCCCTTCCCCCTGAGATGGATTCCTACTCTCTGTTACTCATGAGGACAAGCAGTCCAGAGTGGGCTTGTGGCTGCTGGCTCCAGGCCACCCTGCCCCTGACCCCAGGCCACCCCCGCCCCCGCACTGTCTGCTCCATCACTCAGTGGCGTCAGGAGGGTCGGCAGAGGTGCTGACATGAGGCCTTTCGAGCGTGCCGGCAGGGCATGTTGAAAAGGTGCTTTTCTCCCCGTCACCTTAAGTCTCCCCCGCCACCTCCAGGCAGACAGGGCAGGAGTAGAGAAACGCAGAGCCGTGTCACGGGCTCACACACTGTGTGCTCACTGTACACACGTGCCACAGCCATCACAGGTCACGTGCATCCTTGGACATCAGTCTGAGCCTGCGACATGCAGCCATACCCCATGGCTGTACCCATGGTTGGCCAGGTTGCCAAACCTGCAGAGGTGGGGCTCTCAACTGAGTCAGGCTGCGTGCAGGTGTGCATTCAGCCTGCTGCGTCCACCAGCCACCCGACAGTCTTCTCTTGCCTTTCCCCCACTGGTCACTGCCAGGAGGTCACTCCTTGTCCCTGCCAGATGAGTGTCGGGAGTGGTTCCCGTCCTCCACGTGCATCTGGCCCTTCTCTTGGTTATCGTGACCCCGCACTGGCCCTTGCCCTCTCTCACAGCCAGGCCCCAGTGGGTCCACTGTGCCTGCCAATGCCCTTCCTACAGCTGGCCTGGCTGGAGACTGGAGTGGGCCCCACACCTTCAGCTGTGGACCAGGCAGGGACAGTGATCACCACTGTCACCAAGGTCAGCAGGGAGATTATGAAAAATCAGCTTCCTCTCAGTGGTAAAGAACCTGCTTGTAATGCAGGAGACAGGTGTGTGATCCCTGGGTCAGGAAGATTCCCTGGAGAAGGAAAATGACAACCCGCTCCAGTGTTCTTGCCTGGAGGATGCCATGGACAGAGGAGCCCGAGGGGTTACATACTGTTTGTGGGGTCACAAGAATCAGACACGACTTAGCGACTGACCCGCCACGAGCACTTGAGGCAGTGGGGCTACAGTTCAGAGCGCAGGCTGGGAGGTGGCCTGACTCATCCATCCTCAGCGCCTGTCACTGTTGTTTGTGGGTCCTCACAAAGTCCTGGGAGGGTGGGCCCTGCCACTTCCCCTTCTGTAGACACGAGGCTTGGGGTCGAGGGTGACGGGGGTGGGCGTGCAGCTCGCCCAGCACAGGGCCAGGACTTGAACTCCCTGAGATCTTAGGAAAAAGGAGCGAGCAGAACCCTTGCTCTTCAGGGAGAGACGTCTTCATGGCCTGGCATGTCCACTGGGACCCTCTACCTGCCCAGGTTCCTGCCTTCTTGCAGGGAGTTTGTGGGAGGTGGTCCCTAATTCTTTCCCTCGTTTCCAAGTACAGTAATCACATCCCCGAATTGAATGGCAAATGAAGTGGGTCTGACTGTTCTCTGGGACAAGGGGGACGAGGCCAGGGCCGAAGGGCAGAGCCCTGACGCGGCCGCTCCTCCCTCCAGGGTCTTTCCAACAGGCTCTGCACCTGGATTCTCTCCCTGGACCCCCACGTGACCCCCAGGTAGTGCTTGGTATTGTACCCACTTTACAGGTGAGGAGACTAAGCCCCACCCTAGATTGCAAGCTACCAAGTGTTACAGTGGGAATTTGAACCCTGCTCTGTCTTACTCCAAAGCTCAGTTCCCTATGGCTTGTAGGGGGAATGGACAGGGATGTCATGGGAGACGGCTATAGGGAGAGAGGAGTGTGCCTATAACCAGGCAACTGATTATAGGTGATGCCCCACCCCGGTTGGGGGCTGGCCCCGTGGAGTTGTGGCCTATTTGCACCCTCCGAATACTTTTGTGAGTACACTCGGGTCAGACCCCACCCCAACCATGCCTCCTGGATTATTCGTGTGACCTTGAGCCAGCCATATCCCCTTTGCTGGGGGCTCCAAAGGATAGGACCCCAATGTTCTGACACTAGGAGCCCTTTTCTTATCCAAATCTGCCGCAAGCATGGGCGCTGCTTTGCCAGCTGGGGCTGGGGGGCCATCTGCTCTCCCACCCCATCCCCCACCCAGGAGCATCTGCACAGCCCTGAATGTGGCCTCTGTGAGGAAGAGGGGAGACCCTGGTTTCCAAGGCAAAGAAAAAAGAAGGGAGAGAACTTGGCGCACCTCCCTTTGCTGGTCCTGCAGCCCCGGCCGGAAGGAGACAGAGCGCAAAGGGGGGTGCAGTGAGGAGTGAGCCACTGTGCGGCCCCTCCCCCAGCTCCAGCTGACTGATGTTTCTCTGGAACAGGCAGGTGCATCTGTCAGCTGTGATCAGCCCACATCCCCGAGCGCCACAGAGCATCCACGTGACGGGGACAAGCCAAGGGGACCCGCAGGCGCCGGAGCGAGGGGTGGGTGTGGGGTTAGCTGCGCTGACCTGAGAAGGATGGCTGAAAGGGCCTGTGCCCGCTCCCCAGCTGGCCCAGCTCTGATCTGTTGCCTGAGGTCTCTGCCCAGCGCTCCCCTCCAGCAGGCAGCCCACACCCGTGCCATGCTCAGCCAGGCAGAGCATCTGCTGGTCTTTCCCAGCCTCACCTGGCCCCCCAGCACACGCCTTTCGAGGCAGGCAAGGGGCAAATCTGAGACCTGCTGCTGCTGCTCTGCCCCGTGCCCAGTCCACCCTGGCCCTGTGTTAAGATCCTCTCTCGGCACTTCGCTGGTGGTCTAGTGGTTAAGACTCTGAACTTCCACTGCAGGGGGCTCAGGTTTGATCCCTGGGCAGGAGATGCGAGAGACTTCAATCCCTGGGTCTGAAAGATCCCCTGGAGGAGGGCATGACGACCCACTCCAGTATTCTTGCCTGGAGAATCCCAGGGACAGAGGAGCCTGGTGGGCTACAGCATCGCAAGGAGTCAGACACGACTGAAGCCACTTAGCACACATGGGTTCTGTCCTTGGTAAGGGAACTAAGAGTCCGCATGCCACGGTGTGCAGCTATAAAAAAAAGATCTTGTCTCAAGATGGGCCCTCTGGGCAGTGACTCCAGGGCACCAAGTACTTGGGCCAGCTCTGCCCAAGTGACACTGTGAGCGTGGGCAGTGTCCATCGCCTCCCTGGGCCGCAGATATGCTCATCGCCTCTGCCGGGCCCTCACCTGAGGTTGGGCCCTGTGCTGAGCCGTGGGGGCTGAGGGGCCGTAGTGCAGATCACCCTGCCCCTACATACGTGTATGCCCCCTGGCCTGTCACAGAGCCCACCCCAAGCATTTGGAATTGACAGGCCAGCCAAGCGCGAACGTAGCTGCGGAAGTAACACGGCTGTGCCTCTGGGCTCAGTTCCAGGCCCCTCACGCCTTAGCTGTGTGTCCTCAGACAAGTTACTTAGCTTCTCTGTTCCACGGTCTCCTCGTTTTCCTCCTTGGTAAATAAGATCCTCCGCCAACCCCGCCCCCCCACACCCCGTGCATAGAGAGAGCTCTGTAAACGATGCGAGTATCAGTGCGGTCATTTTTGGGTTGCTGAGTCGAGCCTGTGAAGGGCACCCCAACGGGACAGTGCGATCCGTGAGCGGCTAAAGTCCACCCCCGGGTTGGTGAGAAGCCTCATCGCCCGGGCAGCAAAGGGCAGGTGAGGAGATGGTGGGCTGGCGGAGGTGGCAGCATCAGAGGCGGGGCAGCGACACCCCAGCGGCCCCCTCCTCGGCACCGGTGTCCTGAGTGGAGCAGCACCCAGGCGCGCGTGTGTGTGAGTGTGTATGTGGGCCTGTGTGCACGTGCGAGTTCTGCAGGGGCTCACGACAGTCTCCCCTCCCCTCCCATCCAGGAGGCAGGCTGCCTGGCTGGCATCTATTGATGCCCAGGGGTGGGAGGAAAACCAAGCGCTCCCCCCTCCTCCTGCGAAGCCTTCCCATCCCAAATCCTCAGGGCCTGCATGACTCGACGCCCACTGCCACTTCCTGCCATCTGTCCCGAGTGATGGAAATAGAGCGCGAAGACGAGTGGGCGCTCACGAGCCCGCCTGCAGCAGTCCCCATGGGCAGGGTCAGGGCGCCAGGCAGCCCCACACCTGGAGCCTGCACGTCCCTGCCGGCCCAGGCTCTGGGTTCGGGACAGCCCCCCTCCCCACCCCCGCTGGGAGAAAGGGAGAGTGTCAATGTGAGACCCCTTCCTCCCACAGATAAGGCCCAGAATTTCCTATCTGGTGGGATAAGCACCCTAAACCTTGGCTGCACTTTCAGACTGACTGTCGAGCTTTATAAAAATAGAGTGGTGCAGGCCCCATGGAATCAATAATGCAGCCCCCGGGGAAGGCAGAGGTGGGGAGACTTCCCAAGTGATTCTGATGTGCAGCCAGCTGAGCAGAGCAAGTCGGATGGCCCTGCTGACGTCACTGGGCCATGGGCTGGGCCCTGCCCCTTGCATGGGGCAGCCAGACCCTCACGCAGCACCAGGAGGGTGAACAATAGTGCTGATCACTCCTGCTGGGGGCCGGGTGTGTCACCTCGTTTAAACTCCCCCATAGTCCTGTGAGTTATCCCCATTTTATAGATAAGCAAACTGAGGCTTGGGTCTTCCCCTGTGGCCCAGTGGAAAGAATCCACCTGCAGTGCAGGAGACACAGACAACATGGGTTCGATCCCTGGACTGGGAAGATCTTCTTGAGGAGGGAATGGCAACCCGCACAAGTATCATTGCATAGGAAAATCCCATGGACAGAGGAGCCCGGTCGGCTACAGTCCTTAGAGTCACAAAGAGTCAGACACAACTGAAGTGACTGAACCCAGACACACACACAGAATGAGTCTCAGAGTGGTCAGGAACTTCATCCAAGCTCTCCCAGCCAGGAGAAAAGGGCCCAGGTTTCAAGTCCCTGCCTGGTTGAGCACAGGCCTCTTCCCACCGTACTTGATTGAAATACCATTCTGCTCGAAATCTTCCCTCCCCTGCCCTCCAGAAGTCTTCCCTCCCTCCCCAGCTAGGTGTGTCTTTTGAAGTAGAGGCCAGTGGGCCCTGGCGGCCCTTAGGAAGCTGTTCCTGCAGTTTCTCAGGCACAAGCGCCTGTAAACATTTGGGAGGAGCTAGCCGTGCCTCTTGCATGTGCGTGAACTCAGTCACTTTACCTCGGGGGAAAGCAGCCTGGATGTTTTCACCCCAAACTCTGCCACCTATGTGCCCACAGGTCACCTCTGCCAAGCCTTCTCTGAGATGCTCTTTGGGGGTTTTCTGGAGCCCAGGTGACAAGAACCCCAAAGACTGAGCCAGTTGCTCAAAGGTGTGTCCCTAACGGCCTGACCAGACAGGCCTCCACAGGATGGAGCTGTGCCCACTGGGCATGGGGCAGTGCCCGGTGGGCTGCTGGCCTTTCTGGGGGCCTGTGGTGGGGGTGTGGGGAGCCACAAGGTAGAATGTCCCAATTGCGGTCCCAGTGGTTTGTTTAAAATGCTCTGGCTCTTTCTGTGGCGTGGTGAAAACTCTCAGATGATGATTGAGAGTGGAGTGTTCTCATGGAGAGTCTGGACTGCATTTGGGGGAGCTGGAAGACATGAGGGGTATTCGTCCTGTACCATCTCCATGGTGTCAATGTCAAAGTTACTGAGGAGTCCCCTGGACCCTTCCGTTGCTGCCCACATCTACGGCAGAACCTAAATACCCACCACACTAATATGCCCCCACCTGTCCCGCTGCCTGCACCGGCTCCGTGCTCCACCATTTTCGCCTCAACCCGGGCAGACCCCAAGCTTGGCCTCACTGTGCCCCAGTTGCCCTCCACGCTCCACGCTCCACTAGACCACCTTTCTGAAGCAACTCTGGACTTGGGTGGGAGAGAGGAGCTGGGGGTAGGGTGTGCCCTGGTAGCAGCAAGCTGCCCACAGCCCCGCAGCTGGAAGGTCTAGAATGGTGCCAGCCCGCAGACATGAGTTTCAGCGTACTTCCCTCGTGGTCCAGTAGTTAAGGATGCACCTACCAGTGCGGGGGATTCGGGTTCGACCCCTAGTCGGGGAACTAAGATCCCATAAGCCACGGGGCAGCTGAGCCTGTGCGCCTCAACTAGACAGAAGCCCCCGTGCTGCAGTGGAGATCTCACATGACGCAACTGAGACCTAACACGGCCAAAATAAATGTTTTGATTAAAAGTGTATTGCAAGGCACAAGTGTCACTTTAAATGGTCAGGCAGACACATTAAAGAAAGTAAATTTTAAAAGAAAAAAAGTTTTTAATATATTTTATTTAATCCAGTGTAAATATTATTTCAGTGTGTGCTCAATATAAAAAGTGTTAATAAGCTATTATTAACAAGCTAAGAAGAATCAGTAAGCTAAGAAGGATTTGAAATCCAGTGTGTATTTGCACGAACGGCATGTCTCCGTTTGGACTAGTCTCATTTCAAACATTCAGTGGCCACGTTCAGCGCGTGGCTGATGCACGGGACACCCAGTCCCGAGGACTCAGTTCTCTGAGCTGAGCTGAGCGAGGGAGCCCCCAGACTGCAAGTTTTCTAGCTGTTTGTATTCCTTCACCGATTTCTGTCTTATCTGCCTTCACAGATTTTGTCTTGCCTGCTGCAACCTGTGCTATAGTTTCTTATTTTTCTTTAAATTAACTCATGTTTTAAATTTCCATAAACTCAGTTAAAAGGGAATCAGTAGATCGTTCTTGTAAAAGGAGAGATGGTAGCAGGTGCAGAGGTAACCATAACAACGCCCCCAAAACAAAACAAGCGCTCTGAATTCTAGCAGCCCCCCAACCCTCCTCCCTCCCACTCTGTTGCCTGCTGAGGCTCTGAGCTGAAGCTAGAGGGATGCTTCGGGCACCCAGAGTCTAAGTCAGGGTCCCCAACTTCTGGGATCTAATACCTGATGATCTGAGGTGGAGCTGACATCATAATATTAGAAAGAAAAGTGACAGTGAAAGTGAAGTCGCTCAGTCGTGTCCGACTCTGCGACCCCGTGGACCGCAGCCCACCAGGCTCCTCCGTCCATGGGGTTCTCCAGGCAAGAATACTGGAGTGGGGTGCCATTGCCTTCTCCAGGGGATCTTCCCGACCCAGGAATCGAACCCACGTCTCCCGCACTGCAGGCAGACACTTTAACCTCTGAGCCACCAGGGATTCGAAAGAAAATGCACAGTAAATGTAATGCTCTGGAGTCATCCCCAAACCATTCTCCCTCCATTCCACGGAAGAATTGTCTTCCATGAGACCCGTCCCTGGTGCCAGAAGGGCCGAGGACCGCTGGTCTAAGTCATCCCCTCTCCCAGACAGGAGGTTCTCCCAGGCGTTCCCTTCCTGGAGCCAATGCGTGTGTGCGCTAAGTCCCTTCAGTCATGTCTGACTCTTTGTGACCCCATGGACCGTAGCCTGCCAGTCTCCTCTGTCCATGAGATTCTCCAGGCAATAATTCTAGAGTTACCATGCCCTTCCCCAGGGGATCTTCCCAACCCAGGGACTGAACCCCTGTCTCCTGCATTGGAGGCAGATTCTTTGCCACTGAACCACCTGGGAAACGCGCTGGAGCCAATGACCTCCAGCCAAAGCCCAGCAGTGAACGAGCAGGGCTGGCTCTTTGTTGGCCTTGGGCAACAGAGAACACACCAGATGGGAACATGGCGATCCTGGTGAGAGGGTATGAGAAAGACCTATTCCAGGATTTGTGCTCCAGCCGGGTGGTTTGCAGGAGGGCCTAAGGAACCCTGAAAGAGAGATGTGGGCGTTAAACACGGCACCTCTCCAAGCACCCAACACAGTGCCTGCTGGAAAGTAGATGCCTCCCCAGCACGCTGCCCTTTCTGTACACCCCCTGCTCTCCCAGCTCCTCCTAGACCTGGGACTTGGAAGAAGGGAAGCTGATACCTGCCCCTGGACTCCCCTGGAGGGCAGGAGCTGCAAGTGTGGGCTGAGTGGCCGGAATGTCTCAGCATAGCTACAGCGCTTGCCCTGAAGGTACCTTGTCAGCTTCGGAGGAGGCTGCAGGTCCCGGGCCAGCCTAGGGCCGCTTCTGGGACCTGGCTCGGAATGCTCACTGCTGGGCCTCACGACCCAGATCTTCTGGCTTCACTGGTCTCTGCCACCCAGCTCTGGCCATTCCTTCCCCTGAGGGCCATGGAGGATGAAAGGATGGCTCCATCCTTGTTAAAATGCATCAGACAAGAGCAGGAGGGAAGAAAGCCTCAGCGAATTATGGCGAGAGCTTCAGAGGGCTTTCACTCACGCATTTAGGGTATTTATTGAGGGTTTTGTGTGTGTTTGTATTTTTTAAACATTCTTTTTTTGTATGTATGAAGTTTTGTGTTTTAATGGTAACTTCCCTGAGACCGTTGCAGACTCACTTGCAGTTGTAAGAAATAAAACAGAGGGGCTTTCCTGGTGGTCCAGTGGCTAAGATTCCGAGCTCCGAATGTAGGGGGCCTGGGACTGATCTCCTCTCAGGGAACCAGAGCCCTCATGCTGCTACAAATAAAAAAGATCCTGTGCCCTGAAACCAAGACCTGCCATAGCCAAATGTATAAATAAATATTTAAAAAAGAAATGAAAGAGATCCCGAGCGCCCTTCACCCAGGTTCGCACGCACTCATGTGTGTTTAGTCCTGCACACTTAAACACACACACAGTATCACTTGTGTCCGTTCGTGTTTCCGTCACTGCAGTCAACACACATAACAGCCCCATCACCTCAAGGGCTCGTGTTGCCCTTGCATAGCCACACCCGCCTCCCCTCTTCCACCTTTCCCCCACCCTTAACCCCTGTCCCACTAACCTGTTCCGTTTCTAAACTGTTGCCACTTTGAAATGGTGCGTAAATAGAATTATATCCTATTGGCCCTGCGGATAGTATGATGTCTCCTATGGTTCTGTTTGCTTCTCCCTGGCGGCTCACGATGCGGAGCGCCCTTTCGCGGGCTTCGTGCGCCTGTCTGTCTTCCTTGCTGGCGTGTCTGCCCCTCTTCTGCCCGTCTGCTAGCTAGAGGCTTTGCTCTTTTGCTGCTGGGCTTTGGGACTGAGGGTCTTTTGGGTGCCAGGCTCTGTGACGGGGAGGAGCCGTTCACACAGGAGGCCAGGAGGCCAGGGCCGGCTCTAGGAGCCAACAGTCGGGGAGAAAGAGACAGAAATGCACCCAGGCTAACAAGCAAGCAGGATGAGCTAGGCAGCCAGCCAGGGGGGCTCGCAGCAGGCACTGGCGGGGGCGAGGAGGTGCGGTCCCAGCACCTGGTCTGAGTGAGGCCTGCCGGCAGAAGCCGTCCATCTTGAATGGCCAGGGGGGCTCGCAGCAGGCACTGGCGGGGGCGAGGAGGTGGGGTCCCAGCACCTGGTCTGAGTGAGGCCTGCCGGCAGAAGCCGTCCATCTTGAATGGCCAGGGGGGCTCGCAGCAGGCACTGGCGGGGGCGAGGAGGTGGGGTCCCAGCACCTGGTCTGAGTGAGGCCTGCCGGCAGAAGCCGTCCATCTTGAATGGCCAGGGGGGCTCGCAGCAGGCACTGGCGGGGGCGAGGAGGTGGGGTCCCAGCACCTGGTCTGAGTGAGGCCTGCCGGCAGAAGCCGTCCATCTTGAATGGCCAGGGGGAGTATGCAGGTGAGAGGGGAGGGATTGCAGGTAAAGGTGCAGAGAAGTGTACAGGGGGAGGGGGAATGTGCAGGGGAGAGAGGAGTGTGCAGGTGGGGGAGGGGAGTGTACAGGGGCAGGGGGAGGAATTGTGCAGGTGAGGGGGGAGGAATTGCAGGTAGAGGTGTGGAGAGGGGTGTGCAGGGGGAGGGGGAGTGTGTAGGGAGAGGGGTGTGCAGGGGGAGGGAGAGGGGTGTGCAGGGGGAGGGGGAGTGTGCAGGGGGAGGGGGAGTGTGCAGGGGAGGGAGGGGTGTGCAGGGGAGGGGGAGTGTGCAGGAGGGGGAGGGAGAGTGTGTAGGGGGAGGGGGAGTGTGCAGGGGGAGGAGGGATTGTGCAGGGGGAGGAGGGATTGTGCAGGGGGAGGGGGAGTGTGCAGGGGAGGGAGAGGGGTGTGCAGGGGGGGAGTGTGCAGGGGAGAGAGGAGTGTGCAGGTGGGGGGGGAGTGTACAGGGGCAGGGGGAGGAATTGTGCAGGTGAGGGGGGAGGAATTGCAGGTAGAGTTGTGGAGAGGGGTGTGCAGGGGGAGGGGGAGTGTGCAGGGGGAGGGAGAGGGGTGTGTAGGGGAGGGGGAGTGTGCAGGAGGGGGAGGGAGAGTGTGTAGGGGGAGGGGGAGTGTGCAGGGGGAGGAGGGATTGTGCAGGGGGAGGGGGAGTGTGCAGGGGGAGGGAGAGGGGTGTGCTGGGGGAGGGGGAGTATGCAGGGGGAGAGGGGCTTAGGCGGCCCTCCCCCACTTTCAAGGCCTCAGAAAGCCGTGCAGCACCACCCGTGGCTGAGACCCCCTGAAAGCTGGAACCAGAAGGCCACGAGTACACTGTGGCCCTGGCGTGCCCCCAGGCATCTGAGACTTAGTTTGTGCTTCTGTGCTTAGTCGCTCAGCCCTGTCTTTCCAATGCTATGGTCTGTAGCCTGCCAGACTCTCTATCCATGGGATTCTCCAGGCAAGAATACTGGAGTGGGTTATCGTTTCCTCCTCTAGGGGATCTTCAGACCCAGAGGTCCATCCTGTGTCTCCTGCATTGCAGGTGGACTCTTTACCACTGAGCCACCTGGGAAGCCACCTGGGAGACTTGGTTTGCTCATCTTTAAATGGGCTACCAATCTCCTATAGTTGTCATAACAATGAGGTGCCTTGAAGGCCCAGAAGTGCAGGAGTGGGGTTCTCGGCCCTGCCCTGTGGTCCCTCCCAGCACTGCCCCCCTCTCGGTAAGACAGAACCCCGGGTCACCTGCTGGGTCTCCACATATCAGCCCAGGCCTGACTGCAAGACAGAGTCCCCAGGACTAGCCCCAGGCTCCATGAGGGCCACCCCTGCTGGCCGCCCAGTGCTGTCCTGAGGCCAGGGCACCGA
Source organism: Capra hircus (assembly GCF_001704415.2). Classification (NCBI taxonomy): domain Eukaryota; kingdom Metazoa; phylum Chordata; class Mammalia; order Artiodactyla; family Bovidae; genus Capra; species Capra hircus. The sequence goes on from NC_030818.1 coordinate 1,995,319, forward strand.
CAGACAGCTCCTGCCCAGGCTCTCAGCCCCTCCTGGGTTTCCCCTCTGACCTTCTCCACTCAGCCCACGTACAGAGCGTTCAGCAAAGGATTCATGAAATCGTGAAGGGACAGCTGCCCATCATCCCCCACCTGCCTCCTGGGCTGAAGTAAAGACCTGATTCATTGAGGCCTTTTCTCTCCCGAATAAGATCATTAATAATGGAGAAGGTCTCTGTCTGTCAGCCTGGGCAGGGCCTGTGCGTGTGTGTGTGTGTGTGTGTGTGTGTGTGTGTGTGTGTGTGTGTGTGTGTAAGTGTGTAGGGTGCCTCCCTCAGCATCCCTGGCAACTGGGGCCCCCGGCCACCCCCACCAACACCCCCTTTCTGCCCTGTTGGGATGGTGAGCCCAGTCCGGCTGTAGCTCTGAGCACCACTGACCACCCCCAATGGCAGGCCAGGCTAAGCCTGGAAGAAGGGAAGAGCGTGGAGGGGCTGCTGAGCGTGTGTGTTGGAGGGGTGGCCTGAGAGGACGACAACCACAGGGGGGACGGGCAGTGGGACCTGGCTGGAAAGATCGTGAAAGTCAGGATAAGCGGTTGAGTGTTGCCGGGTCCAGACAGCTGCTTCATCGAAAGCTGACCAGGAGGCCCACTGCCCAGCTCCCAATACGGGCCGCCCTTGTGGGGCCGTGCGCCAGCTCAGCTCCCGGAGGGCTCCCCCAGCCAACGAGAGCCCGCAGGAGGCAGCACACCCGCCTCTGCTCACCCGAGCATTTGCTCAGACTCCACAGTTTCGGGGACGTTTGTAGGGTTTTTCTTATTCCTCAAGTTTAGGAAAGCCACCACAGAGGACAGGCAAGAACCCAAAAGGCCAGAAGCTTGCTTTCGCAGCTTTCCTTGCAGCCAGAGAGGAGACGTATGACATGGGCTGGGACAGTCTGACGCCTCTGCTCTTGACCTCGAACCTGGAGCCAGTGCGTCAACCGAGACCCCCACAGAATGGTGATGCCAGTGGGGGCCCCAGGCCCAGTATCCCTGGACGGCAGCGCCAGCAGCAGCAGAGGTCTTTGTCCTGGCCCCTGGGTGTCCGTGACTGAGGCCTGGCTGTCCGTCAGCCTGCTCTTTGCTCTGGTCTGTCTGCCAAGCCTGGCTCTGTCTGTCCTGGGGAGGCTGTGAAGGGCCTGGGTCCCCCACCATTGATTCCTCTCCAGTTACCATCCACCTGGGTGCATCTTTCTGGTCCTTGTACCCAAGAACCCGACCATCGCAGGGGCTGTGCTGGAGTCTCTGCGTCTGCAGAACTTGCCCGAATGTACATCTGTTTGTGATGTGTTTCGGACACTCGTATAATTTTCAGGACCATATAAATGTCTGCCTGCGAGGCGGGAGTCACAGGAGACATGGGTGGGATTGCTGGGTCTGGAAGATCCCCTGGAGGAGGAAATGGCAACCTACTATGATATTCTTGCCTGGAGAGTCCCATGGACGGAGGAACCCGGCGGGCTACAGTCCTTGGGGTTCCAAAGAGACGGACACGACTGAAGTGTCTGAGCAAGCATAAATGTAGTGACACCCCATGACCCTGGAAGGACATCACCACCATCATCCTGGCCAGTCAGCCCCCACTCCGCACCAGGGCCCGCGTGGGGACGCTGCTTCCTCCCACGCCTGGAACTCAGGCTACGCATACTGGGTACAGTGAACTTGGGGGCGACCTGGGGCCGCGACCCAACAGGCACAACTGGGGCACAGCCATCCTGAGCAGGGTGGATGACGCACAGGCAACAAGTCAGACTCAGCAGATGCCCAGAGGGGCCACCCTGCTGCCTGCCTGGCCACTGAGGATGGTGGGCCAATGACAGGCCACGAGAGGGCGGGCCAGGTGAGAGTGCTCCAGTTATCAATGCAGGAAAACAAGTCTCGCGGCTCCGGGGTTCACTGCGCCCACTGGCTGTCCTTTCCCGACCCACACTCAGTGGAGCTGACAGCCCGGCATCTTAACAACTCACCCACAGCTCTCTGCTCCAAGACTCCACTCACTGGTTGTTTGAATTGTTCCTGCAGACGGTTGCACAGTGTAGAGTTGTGGGTTCCATCCACGTGCCCCCTCCTGGGGAAATCGTCAGGCCCTTCTGCAGTCTCTATTTGCCTCAAGGTAAAAAATAATAATAATAATAATCAGGGGCTTCCCAGGTGGCTCAGCGGTAAAGAATCTGCCTGCCAATGCAGGAGACCCAGGTTCGATCCCTGGGTCAGAAAGATCCCCTGGAGGAGGAAACGGCAACCCACCCCAGTATGCTTGCCTGGAGAATCTCATGGACAGAGGAGCCTGGTGGGCTGCAGTCTGTGGGGTAGAAAAGAGTACACAAACGAGCGACTAACACGTTCACATTTTTATTTAATTTATTTATTATTATCTGGGGCTGCACAAGCTCTTCATTGCTACGTGCGGGCTTTCTCTAGTTGTGGCGCGTGGGGAATACTCGCTAACTGTGGTGCGTACGCTTCTCACTGTGGTGGCTTCTTGTTGCAGAGGACACGCTCCAGGGTGTGGACGGGTTCAGTAGTTGCTGCCTGAGGGCTTAATTGCCCCACAGCACGTGGGATCTTGGTTTCCCCATCAGGGACTCAACCCATGTTCCCTGCGTTGTAAGGCAGATTCTTGACCACTGGACCATCAGGGGAATCCCTGTTAGCTGGATCTTAAAGCATGAGCAGGGCTTGTGTGTGGAAGGAGTGTGTGTTCACAGCCTAGCGAGGTTGGCAGGGAGCGTGCCTGCAAGCAGAGGGTGCCCAGCCCCACGGTGGCCTTGAACATCCTTCTCAGCCCGCTCCTCCAGCTTGGGTCACCAGTGGACACTGCGCTTGCAAGGTGGCCGCGCTATGCAGGGACAGAGGGTTCTTGGAGAGAGAGGGGGAGGGTTGAGAGATGGGGCAGGAGGTGACCCATGCCAGGGGCAGTGGCGCCCTGGGAATCGTCCAGCGGGGCAGGGGCTCCTCTCACACGCCCCCGGAAGGTAAGGGCCTGCGTGGAGTGAGGGACTGCCTCGAGGCATCCTGGGGACGATCTGGAGGTGCCCTTGGTGAGCCAGGGCTCACAGTCTCCCTGCCTGTTCCTGCTGCAGGAGGTGATGAAGGTGTCCGACGGCAGCCTCCTGGGGGAGCCCGGGCGCACTCCGCTGAGCAAGAAGGAGGGCGTGAAGTGGCAGCGGCCGCGGCTCACCCGGCAGGCCCTGATGCGCTGCTGCCTGGTCAAGTGGATCCTGTCCAGCGCGGCCCCGCAGGGCTCAGGTAGGGGCTGGGCCCCCTGGGGAGAGGGTGGGTGTCTGCCCTGAGCTCAGAGACCTACCTGAGGACCCCAGCCTTGACCTCTGCGGGGAGGGGCTTCTACTCATTCAGGCCCGTCCCTGTGCATCAGTGTCCGTGCCCCACGGGGCACAGAGCTCGAGGCGGGGCCCAGGGAGGCGGGGAGTGTTGGGCCCTCACTGGAGTTCTCCCAGCCAGGAGGATGGAAAGGGCTTTCAGAGCCTTGCCGACTGGGTGACCTTTAGCATCACACTCTTCCTGAGTCCTTGGTGAAAAGAGGGGCTGATACCCCGCTACAGGGGCGTGGTGAGGAAGTGGCCCGGCCTCCGGCCTCCTCAGTCCTGCCCAGCGCAGCCCGAGGGCCGGCCGTGTACTGCAGGCTGCACTCGGCGGTGGCAAGAGAAACGCGGCCTGGCTCTTGCTGGTGACACTTGGTGTCTGTGGTGCAGTAAGTGATGCAGAAGGGACTTCGTGCAGCCCCGTACTCTCACACACGTGCACATACTCACACCTATACACACCCACTCAGAACTTGTGGGCACACGCAGGCACACGTATCACACATAGATCCCGTGACCACCAGGCGCGCCTGAGAGTCTGCCTCTTTGACTTTAAGGAAGAGGTGCGGACTTGGACCCCTGAGTGCCGTGTCTTGTTCATTGTCTCAGACACTCTCGGTGATTTCCAGAGAGACTCAGTCTCTTTGACTGGAAAATGGGGACATCCACGACCCCAGCATCCCAGGCTTGATGCGGCGGGGGTCAGCCATGTGTGCAGGCCAGGCCCCTGTCCTTGACCTGCACCCCTACTCCACGGCACACTCCCAGCACGATTCATCTGCTTCCCGGAGCCCCTGCCATCTGTGGTGCTTTGCCACCCTTCTCTGGCCCTTTTCTTCTCCACAGCAGCCTCCGTGGAGGCTCTGAAGCCTGTGAATACACGTGTGAGGTCCATGGGGGTTCTCTACTTCTCGCGATGGAGCAGAAACGAACTCACTAAAAGTTCATGCAGACAGCTTAACTGGGAAACTCACATCTTCACGACTGTTTTTTTCTGCAGTAGAGTTAAAAGCAATTGTTTTCCATCAGGGTAGGAACAAGGAGCAGACAGGGGCAGTGGTGCCCTCGTGTGGCCAGTCCTTTGCGCCTAGAGGGCTTGAGTCTGCTTTGACAGATCCCACTTGACCTCACTGGAGGCACAGATTTTTTAATCTGATTGCAATGTAGTTGATTTATAACGTCGTGTTAATTTCCACTGCACATCAAAGTGATTCAGTAATACATACACACATACACATATATTCCTTTCCATAATCTTTCCCATTGTGGTTTATCACAGGATATTGAAGAGCTCCCTGTGCTGTACAGTAGGAGCTTGTTGTTTATCCACCCTGTAAATAACAGTTTGCATCTGTTAATCCCAGACTCTCACTCCGTCCCTCCGCCACGGCAACCACGAGTCTGTTCTGTCTGTCTGTGAGTCTGTTTCCATTTTGCAGATAAGTTCATATGCTTTGTATTTTAGAGTCCACATATAAGTGATATCACATGGTATTTGTCTTTCTATTTCTGACTTACTTCGTTTAGTAGGACAGTCTCTAGGTTCATCCAAGTTGCCACAAATGGTAGGATGTCATTCTTTTTAATGGCTGAGTAATATTCCACTGTGCTGTTGTTAAGTCATGTCTGACTCTTTGTGACCCCATGGACTGCAGCACGCCAGGCTTCCCTGTCCTTCACTGTCTCCTGGAGTTTGCTCAAACTCATGTCCATTGAGTCGGTGATGCCATCCAACCTTCCCATCCTCTGTTGCTGCCTTCTCCTCCTGCCCTCAATCTATCCCAGCATCAGGGTCTTTTACAGTAAGTCAGCTCTTCGCATCAAGTGGCCAAAATATTGGAGTTTCAGCTTCAGCATCAGTCCTTCCAGTGAACACATATATTTTCCACACCTACTTTATCCATTTATTCAAGGCTCAAATTCTCCAGCTCTCCTTGGCAGCAGCACAGGCTCCTTTTCCTCCTGTGACCTCGCAGCCCCTCGGTGACCTGTGTCTGGCTCGCTCCCTCCTGGGTCCTCTCCACCCAGCAGGGACCAGTCCCTGCCCCCAGGACTCTCTCTTGCTGAGCCCCAGCTTCCACCTTCCAGGAGGAACACCTGGCATGCTGTGGTCTTCAGGACAGTGCTGGGGTGTCCTGCACTGAGGCCTCCTGCACACCTACTTGTGGGTGGACACGCGGAAGAGCAAGCCGGGGGACAGGCTGGGTGTGTCCAGGGTCACAAGAGGGGACCACACGCACAGGTCCCACCTTTAGCTCAGGTGGGTTCCTAGATGGCAGCTAGATGCAGTTCCCTGCAGCTCCTTCTAGAGCTGTGTGGAAGTGTTTGCTGAATGTCTGGTCTCGGCCAGGAGGCAGTGGGGGCGGGGAAGGGGTGCACAGCCGAGGACACCACCAACGGCTTTGCCCAGCCCTACCGTTCCCCTGGTGACCTGTTCACCAGACACCCTACCAGGCCTTGAGGGGGCATGCGGGGCGCGGAAAACGTGCCCTTAGCAGTGTGAGGCAGGCGTGGAGGGCCACAGTGTTTTACTAAACCTAGGGAGCAAGTGTTCAGGAAGGTCACACGAGTCCGTGGGTCACAGGGGCCAGGGCTGAGTGAGGGCTCTGACCCGGGGCATCTTCCATGCGCTGCAGGCAGGGCGCCCACCCGGACGCACTCTCCCTGCCTTTTCTCTCAGGAGCTGTGGGAAATGGAGGTTGAGGCTCAGGGTCTATGGAGGCAGCAGCCACTCTTGGCAGCAGAGGAGCAGAGACCCCCAGCCTGCCCCCCTTTCCACTGGGCATTGCTTCCAGGCCTTGCGCCCCAGTCTGAACAGCTCCCTTGCGTGTCCCTCCGGGACGCACTGTTGGTGTGGTCACTCCGAGGGCCCTCGTGGAACACTCAGCTGTGCCCAGGCAAGGTGCCTCTCTGCTCCTTTGGGAGCCTCCCGGGCTCTGGGTGCAGAGGCCAGCTGTGCCGTTCAGCGCCGCTCTGTCCCCGTGCTCAGCCTGGCCGGACTGGGTGTCCTGGGCCAGGGCCTCCCAAAGGTGGGCGGGCGGCCGGAGCACTGCGCCCTCGTGGGGGGTGGTGGGCGTGGTTTCCATCAGCAGAAGTGGTGCCTGAGACACTAATTTCTGGGACACCCTGGAGCAGGGGTCTGGCTCAGTGGAATACACAGGTGTCCTGAGCCTCTGCGACATGGCAGGAGTGTGCGGGACTCAGAGGCTGGGGTACATGAAGACAGAGGCCAGGCCCACGGCTGCTGCGGCCTGGAGGGTCAGCCCTGGCTGAGAAGAGCCTCAGCATGGGTTTGGCAGCAGGTCAGCAGGGGCAGTCTCTAAGATGGCTGGACCCAGGTCCTGGCAGCACAGAGAGGGGCATGGCCCCCACCCCACTCAGGAGGAGCACCAGTCCTTGGCCCAGAAGTGTGTCCCTCCCCAACACTGGGGGCCCATCCTCAGTGACCCAGAGGCTGGGACTCTGAGCTGCTCTGCTTATCTCCCCAGCATCTGAAAGTCCTTCCTATTAGGATTCGAGGCGGCCTCTCCAGGGACGCAGCTGAGTCACCAATCGGACCAACCTGTTTCTCAAGTCTGGCTCCCATGAGGCCTGTGAGACTGGGTGTTTTAAACTATAAGCCTGGAATAGTAACACCATCCACAGAGTAACCTGGGGTCCAGCCGGACTGGTGTAAGCAGAGAGGCACTTGCTCTAGGCTATTGGGAACTTTGCAGAAACTCTAGAGGACCAGAGGAGGAGGCCTGGATGGGACAAGGCCAGGGGCCTGCCTGCCGCTCTGGGGGACGCCCCCTGTCCCCACCCGTTCTGGCAGGGACCCTGGAGCTGCAGCCGCATGCTCCTGCGTGACAGTGTGACCATCCCCGCTCAAAGGGACACAGTCCCGCACCCTCCCCCAGATGGAGACTCAGACTCTCGGCCACTGCTTCCATCTCTGGGAGGTACTCATTTCTTCTGGGGTTTTGTCGACCCCATGTAAGATCACAAAGTCACTGCCACCACCAGCACCCCTGGTTTACAAAGTGGTAGTAGAAAGGTGTGTGTGTGGGGGGACTTCCCTGGCAGCACAGCAGACTGCAATGGTTAAGAATTCGCCTCCCAAAGCAGGGGGTGCAGGTTCGACCCCTGCTTGAAGGATTAAGATCTCACATGCCTCCCTGGCCAAGAAAACCAAAACGTAAAAATAGAAGCAAGATTGTAACACATTCAACAAAGACTTTGAAAATGATCCACAAAAGAAAATAATAAGAACACCTTATAAAAAAGCAAAGGCATCGGGACAGACAGGTAAATTAGCTTGTCTGTAATACGTGCGCACATATAAATACAGGCTAGCAGGGTTCTGATGCATTTGAAAGACCAAGATACACTCGACATCACGTTTCAGAGTGAGATGCCAGGACTTGCCTAGTGGTCCAGTAGTGAAGACTCTGCCTGTCTGAGCCCCGTGTATGGAACATGCACCTACCTGAGACTTCCGGACCCCGACCCTGAGCGCATGCTCAGCACCTGTGTGATGGTGGAGTGCTGTACGCGCACGTGTCTTTAGAGCTGGGCGGGAGATGGGCGTTCGGCTCTATTTTTTTTTTTAAGGTTTCATTTACTTACTTGCATGTTTGTTTACTTTTGGCTGTGCTCAGCCTTCGTTGCTGTGCTCCGGCTTTCTCTAGTTGCGGGGCAGGGGCTACTCTCCATTGCAGTCTGCAGGCTTCTCGTTGTGGAGGCTTGTCTTGCCGCGGAGCACACAGGCTCCAATAGTTGCAGCAAGTGGGATGTTCGCAGACCAGGGATCGAACCTGTGTCCCCTGCACTGGCAGGTGGATCCTTAAACCACGAGACCACCAAGGAAGTCCCAAATGCTCAGCTCCTGACAGACACCTGAGGGCCCAGGGCTTCCTGGTGTCAGTCAGAGAGTCCATCTCCCTGAGGGCCCAGGAGTGAGCCGAAAGTAGTGTCAAAAGAGGAAGAGATTTTTGCCAAAAAAAAAAAAAAGAAAGCCTGGTTTTGCTCAAAACCATAGCTCAAAACCTGGCCCCAGCAGAGCATCTTAAGTTTCCTTAGACACACCGTGTGCCATCGAATGAATGTGCTGGGTCATCAGCCCAAGAGGAGACCTGCTTGTCCGGAGCCTGGGCCTACTACACAGCCTTTGCTGTGCTGGAGCCGCACCCTTACCTGTGGCACTCAAGAAGCCCCGTCAGACGCTGTGCTTTCTTTCACTGGCTGACAGTGCAAGGTGTGACATTTGTCTTTCACTTGGAATATTTTGACTTTCCTGCCCTTGCATGTAACAGCAACCCCAAACAACAATGGCTTCATTTAGACAGAAATATGTATTAATATCTCCTATCTGAGAAACCTGGGCTAGGCAGTGGCTGGCACTGGTTTAGCAGCTTGAGGATATCAGAGTCAAGGTCTTGCAGTTGTGTGTGTGTGTGTGTGTGTGTCTGTGTGTGTGTCTGTGTGTGTGTGTGTGTGTGCACACGTGCTTTCCCTCACAGTTGCTGCTCTGGCCCCAGCCATCATGACTTTGCTCCTGACAAGAGAAAAGAGAAATCAGGGGAAAGGAGAAAGTGGGAGTGCCTACATCAGGAAGGCGGCACTTTCACAGAACTCTCTGGAAGATTTATGCTTATATTTTGCTGGGCAGAACTGAGCCACTCTGAGTGCAGGGAAGGGGTGAGGATTGCCTTTTTAAAAACCAAAAAAACAAAAAAACAAAAACCTGAGCACATTTGCACCCCCAAGGCAACCTGAATTCTGTAGGTTAGAAAGCAGAAGAGAATGCTGACGTGAAGTTCTCTGCCACACTTACCGCATGGGGTTGTTTGGATGCCCACACGGGCCTTAGCAAGCTGCCTGCGCACACTGCGTGTGCCAGGATGCGGGCCCGGGGTCAGCAACAACGGGATCCCCTCCCACCTCCCCTTTCTCTACTCTGCAGGGGTGCCAGCAGGGCTTGGGGCCGGGGTCAGTGAGCACAGGTCAGAGGGGAAGAGCTAGCCAAAGGTCATGTGGCCACCCTTCCCCCAGCTCTGTCCAGGGTCCCTGGCCGCTGAGCCTCCCAGGAGGGGACTCGGGTTGGAGCAGGGAAGTTCCCTTTCTGGCTGTCTAGGAGCCCCATGACCTGGATAGGGCCCCTTTGCAGTGTGATCACACCCTCAGTTGAAAATCACACAAGGGCACCTCCCCCAGTGGTGGTGGAACTCAGGAACACAGCCCACCCCGCCTTCACACCCTCCCAGCCCAGGAAGCTGCAGGAGCCCTTCTGTCTCCAGAGAGAGGGGGCACCCAGGTCCTGAGGAGCCAGGGTCAGGTGCAAGGTGAAGGGCTGGGCTGGGGGGCAGGCGGTCCTGGGAAAGGCCGAGAGCCAGGGAGGTGAAGACAGAGGACAGAGGAGGACAGGGCAGGGCAGAGAGGCTGAGACACAGAGGGGCGACTGAGACCGCAGGGCTGGCACTGAGATCAGGAGACAGACCAGAGGTGGGAGAGAGAGCGCGAGAATAAAGGCTGAGTGCCTTCAGGCTGGGGAGAGGTGGGCAGAGAGGCTGGGGGGCTGGGCAGACCGAGGGGCCCCTGGGCCAGGGCCAGGGATGGCGGGGCGTGGGGAGACCCCTGGCCCAGCTCGGCACCCTGCCCTGAGGCTGCAGGAGTGCCAGCACGGCTGCGGAACGCACCTGGGTGACATCATCAGCGTCTTCTTCCGCTTCATCTCGGGGAACCTGGCTCGAGGTGAGGACTGCTTGGGCTGGACTGGGGACCAGGGTACAGGAAGAGGCAGGCTTGGGGCTTAAAACCGTGCCCTCCGGGAGTGGGGCAGGTGGAGGCAGTCCTGAAAGCAGGACAGGAAGGCACCCCAGCCTTAGAGTCCTGTCCTGTGACAGGTGGGCAGTGAGTACCAAGCCGGGCTTCCCCACCCATCGGCCTAGGGAGGAAAGTGGGTGGGGAGGGGGCTTCCTCTGCGGGGCTCATGGACTCAGGTACATCCCAGGCGGGAGGGAGCCTGCGCTCTCCGGCCGGCCTACCTGCCTTGTACACAACAATCTCATTGCTGGGGTCTTCTCCTGTCGTCCCTCCCTTTCTGGAGGCCCCTCTGCTCCTGCATCAAAGACTGATACGACATCTGCAGCACAGACGAGAGAAAACGAGCCAGCCTGCGTATGCAAAGTGCTCGAGGGGCGCAGAGCCTGGTGCACCGAGTACTTGTCAAACTCACGAAGGAGGTTTTAAGAAGGATGAAAATTGAAAATTGAATATATAATCCATCATCTCAAAAATCAGTCAAATAATAATGGTTTAAAACCTTCAAAAGCAGTAATGAAACTCCTGGAAAAGAAGAGACGATTCTGGGACTACCCTGGTGGTCCGTTGGCTTAGACTCTCCCTTCTTAAGGCAGGGGGCCCGGGTTCAATCCCTGGTCAGGGAACTAGAGCCCACAAGCTGCAACTAAAGGTTCTGCATGCCACAACAGAGATGGAAGACCGGAACAGCCAAATAAATGCATAAAGGCAGGCTTTTGATAACAGTGAAGGTTTGCAGAGGGAGCTCAGATGGGAATGTGCCTCTAACGAGGGGGCCGGTTGCAACCTTAGGGGCTTCCAGGGAGCATTCGGGCCAGTGCTGTTGTCAGGAATGGGAGCCCAGGGTCACTCCCCGTCTTTTCAAAAGCAGGGGAACTTTGCCCCCTGCCACTTCCCACCCCATCTCTGTTCCCGATGCCGCTAAGCCCTGCCTCCCAGTTGCTAGACTTCCCCTCTCTAAGCTGTTGTTATTTTCAGGGAGGACAAAACTTTGAAGATGTTGGTCCTTGAAGAGAGACATATGGGGGGTGGACCCAGGGGCAGAGGGAGGTGACTGGAGTCACCAAGCCTTTGGCAGTGGAGACCCAGGTTTGATTCCTGGGTCTGGAAGATACCCTGGAGAAGAAAATGGCAACCCACTCCAGTATTCTTGCCTGGTGAATCCCATGGTCAGAGAAGCCTGGCGGGCTACAGTCCATGGGGTCACAAGAGTCGGACACGACTTAGTGACTAAACCACTAGCTGCTCCCACTCACTGCTGCTGGTTGGTGGCCTGGAGCGTCTCTCCTGGCCACCCTGCGCCCCCTCCTCTCTAACCAGAGTGGCCAGAACAGCACCTGCTCCACAGGGCAGCTGCGAGGGCCAGGGAGCACCCTTGCACAGTGGAACTTCAACCCACGGGCGTCTTCATTGCTGGTGGCTTCAGGCATTTTTCCAAATCTAATAATTTGGCAGGCTCAGGGCTGCTTTCTCGCGCTCCCTCTGTCTCAGTCTTTCTAGAAAGGGAAGGAGGATACTGCGGGCCTCTGTCACAGAAGATTGCAGTCTGTCTCCTGGCCTCAGGTCCCTCGTCTGACAACAATCAGAGGCTGGGTTTGCTGGTCTCCACCTGAGCCCCTTCCAACTCTGGAGGATGCAGGTTCTGGGATTCACAGCACAGCTGGGGTGGGAGGGGCTGCCTGGGGCCAGGGAGCGGGGAGTTAAGCCAGGGTCAACTGCTAAAGCACAAGTACTTGACATCAACTTGCAAAACAGTCTGAAGGAAGCTGATTCTTTGTTGCCTCTGCCTCTTTCAGTTGCTCTGTGCAGTTGCTCTTTCCAGCCCTTTGCATAAAAGTTTGTGCTCATCCAGTGGTCATCTTTCAAGTGTTAGTGGGTGCTCAGGGAAGTCTTGTAGCTCCAGACTGTCATTCACCCCAGAATCCCTTCTTCTGACTTGTCTCAGGTTTCAGGTTGGAGCAGGAGGGCAGGGCATGGGCACCTCTGAGCATCTTTGCTCTTTCTCTGCAATGCTCCCACTCAGAGTGGTGGCCAGGTCAGTGCCATCACCTAGCAGCTGCTTACCCTCAGCTTTCAACTTCTGAGACTTCCCCTCTCCAGGCAGTGTTTCTTGGAGGACACACCCCTAGTTCTCTTCCACAGGGTCTGAGGGACCCTGCAGAAACGTGCCCTCTGCCTCTGTGACTGTCCCTGCACAGGTGTCCAGGTCCCTGCCATCTCCCTGCCTGCCTCTGGCCAGTGTAGCCAGGACCATCACCCTGACCTCCAGGTGTGAGTCATACCCGCCTGGCCCTGCATCCCCCAGACTCCAGGGACACATGCCCAGATGCCTTCAGGTTTCCCAGAAGCCCTTCAGTTGGACAGAGACCAAAGGCCCCCTGGATGGGGAGAGGGGTGCAGGGAAGATGCCCCAGCACACCAGCCAGCCTTTCCAGGACCTTACCTCCCTTCGCCTCATTAGTCTTTCTCTTCTCTGCCCTCTGGCGGGGCGAAGAGGATGAGTCACAGAGTCAGTTTCTCAGTCCCCTCGTGTGCCCTGCAGAACTGGTCTTAGCCTTGATGACCTCGGCCCAAACCCAACAGGAAAAGTCACACTTAATATCTGAATGTCAAACGTGGACTCCACACCAAGACGGGGAGGGCCTCGACTTCTGGGCCTTTTATCACACCTTGCAGCAGGTGCCCAGGCCCAGGGTTCCCAGGGACAAGGCAGGGGTGGGGCAGAGGCCAGGAGGGGCCAGGAGAGAGGGCTTGGGCTCCAGAATGAGGCAGCAGAGGCCCCAGGTTACAGACAAAGGCGGGCACTGCCGGCTTGAATTGTCAAAGCATCCATCTCAATGTGTTAAAAATATCATTCTACAAATAGACAGCATGTGTCAGGTTCTACTGAAGTCCTTAATGAGGCAACCAGCAGGGTGACAAAGCAGAAAAGAAACAGAGATTTTTAGAGGGGCTGGAAATTACAGAAATGTGGACGTGTTACTGCTAAACTAAGATTCAGGGCAGAAGCTGCCACCTGTGCGGTTATCTTCTCCCCCAGAGAGAAGAGGACGCCATCGCATCTTCTCAGCTTTACAGGCCTGTGAAACATCTGGGCCCCCTTCACGGCTTAGTTCTATCCCCCTGGCCAGTCAGATGCCCCGCGGGCGTTGGGCGGTGCCCCAGCAGGGCCCCGAAGATCAGCGATGCTCTTGGCTTTTATTTCTATATTTTGAAAACAACTTTTAAACAACAAAGAACCTGAGCTCTGCCACTTGTGGCTGTTACAAGGTACAAGGTAAAAGGACATTCAACATTTCACAAATTTCTTTGAGCGGGGCAGCACCAAACCAAAGGTGTTGCTGTGCTGTGCTTAGTCCCTCGGTCGTGCCCAGCCCTTTGTGACCCCATGGACGGTAGCCCACCAGATTCGTCTGTCCTCGGAATTTTCCAAGCAAGAATACTGGAGTGGGCTGCCATTTCCTTCTCCAGGGGATCTTCCTGACCAAGGGATCAAAACCGTGTCTCATTGCAGACAGATTCTTCACCACTGAGCCCCCTAGGAAGCCGGGTGGTTGGGAGCATAACCCCTGAAGGGAGCCGGTGGGGAGGTTTTTTTTATAAAGAGGCAGAAGCAAAGCAAAGAAACTGATTGGCTGCCGCTTAAGCCATTGTCTTCGTTGTCTGTCTGTGATTGGCTGCTCGTAAGCTGCCTTTTCTTGGATTCAGGCGCGTTCACTCTGGCTTTCTAGGTTTTGGTTTGCTTGCATGAGCTACCAAGGCATCAGGGCCACCTCAGTCCAATGGCCTCTTGTTTGTTTAGTTAACTTATTTCTGTATTCGGTTGCACCGAGTCTTTGTTGCAACGCACGGACTCTTTCACCAGGGTGCACCAACTCTCTAGTTGTGGCACACACGGGCTTAGTTGCTCCGAAGCGTGTGGGATCTTACATCCCCAGCTAGAGACCGAACCAGCATCCCCTGCATTGCAAGGCAGACCCTTAACCACTGGACCACTAGGGAAGTCCCTGGCCTCTCGTTCGGTCGCTTTAACAATTCCTCCCTTTTGGTCTTCCTCTCCTGCATAAGAGATTGACCAAGAACTTGGTGTTACTGGGAATTCCTTGGTGGTCCAGTGGTTAGGACTGGGTGCTTTCACTGCTGAAGGCCCAGATTTGATCCCTGGTCGGGGAACCAACATCCCCCAAGCCATGTGTGGCAAAAAAAAAAAAAAAAGGTAAATTAAAAAAAATGTTTAAGTTTGTAATGACTGTTGTTCTCAGTCGCCCTCGGGTGATGTGTCTCACTGTGCCCCTCATAGGTTTTGCTGTTGGCCATGGAAGAGCTGTTTCGCTCACCTCATTGTCCGACACGTTTCTGTCGCTCCGAGCTCAGTGAGGCCATCTGATGCACTGCTGAGGAACTCAGACTCGTATTTAAGACCCCTGAGAGCACACAGCCCGCCAGGGAGACTCCAGTGGCGACTGTCAAGAGGATAATACCAAAAGTCTGAATACACTTTTTATTCAGGGCCAAATCTTGTTGGTATCAAGTAAATCAAATAATGCACCTGAAGAGGCATCAGCCTTTTTTTTTTTTTAGCCAAGTGGCTTGTTTTTTCAATCCTTGCATTTGAGTTTCTTTTATACCAGAGTTGTTGACCCAAGTACACCAGGAGGTCATTGCTATGGTACAGATTCCTCCTTGTTCAGCCAGCAGGTAATTTAAAGCAGCTCTATTATCTGAAACCACTTTATTGGCTCAAAATAACCCCTAAGTCAAAGAGGCATATTTGGAAGTGGCATAGTTGCCTACCCTTCATTCCTCACCTTTTAAATTTATCCAAGAAGTCTCACAGTCTAGACCTTGAGTTGGTAGTTGGCTGCATCTCACTGAACCAGTCTCTTTTTAGACCTGAGAAGAGGTCAGTTCAGTTAAACAGTTGCCCCTTTGGCAACCATAAATCTGTTCTCTATGTGTGAGTCCACTTCTTTTTCATAGATAAACTCCTTTGTGTCATATTTTAGATTCCACATATAGGTGATATCATACAGTATTTGTCTCTCTTTCTGATTTGCTTCACTTAATACGATCATCTCTAGGGCCATCTATGTTGGTACAAATGGCATTGTTTCATTGTTTTTTATGGCTGAGTATTATTCCATTGTGTACATATATATATCTACATTTTCATAAAAAATTAAGAACATTCAATAAGTTTCTAAATTCTGAAGAGATCCCGTAGAGAGAAAAGGATAAATATATGCCATTTTTGTTTACAAAAGTATACTTTACCAAATTGCTGTGATATAGATTACTTAAGAGAAAGGAGAAAGGGGGTTCTTTTAATCTGGAAAACAAATCATTAAAAAATCAGCAGTTTCTCAAACAAAGTCATAAAATTATAATTACCCCCATCAGCACTTTCATCCTCAGGTAATTAATTCCTTCCTTTTTCCATTATAGTTTATTGTGGCATATTGAATGCAGTCCCCTATGCTATACAGGAGGATGTTGTGGTTTATCCACCCTATATATAATAATTTGCATCTGCTAAGTCCAAACTCCCAATCCATCCATTCTTACCCTTCCTTCCCTTTGGAAACCATAAGTCTGTTCTCGATGTCTCAGAGTCTGTTTCTTTCTCATAGATAAGCTCATTTGCGTCATGTTTTAGCTTCCACATACTGGTGATATCATACGGTATTTCTCTTTCTCTTTCTGACTTACTTCACTTAATATGGTAATCTCTAGGGCCATCTATGTTGGTGCAAATGGCATTATTTCATTCTTTCAACTACAAAGCTGAGTATTATTCCATTGTGTGTGTATATATATATATATCTCAATCTTCTTTATCAGTTCACCTGTTGATGGACATGTAAGTTGTTTCCATGCTTGGCTATTGTAAATACTGCTGCTGTGAACACTGAGGTGCATGTATCTTTTCAAATTAGAGTTTTCTTTGGATATATGCCTATGAGTGGGATTGCTGGACCATATGGCAAGTCTGGAACATATGGCAGAGATCAAATTGCCAACATCGGCTGGATCATTGAAAAGGCAAGAGAGTTCCAGAAAAACATCTATTTCTGCTTTATTGACAATGCCAAAGCCTTTGACTGTGTGGATCACAATAAACTGTGGAAAATTCTGAGAGATGGGAGATCTGCCTCTTGAGAAATCTGTATGCAGGTCAGAAAGCAACAGTTAGAACTGGACATGGAACAGACTGGTTCCAAATAGGAAAAAGAGTACGTCAAGGCTGTATATTGTCACCCTGCTTATTTAACTTATATGCAGAGTACATCACGAGAAACGCTGGGCTGGAGGAAGCACAAGCTGGAATCAAGATTGCCGGGAGAAATATCAATCACCTCAGATATGCAGATGACACCACCCTTATGGCAGAAAGTGAAGAACTAAAGAGCCTCTTGATGAAAGTGAAAGAGGAGAGTGAAAAAGTTGGCTTAAAGCTCAACATTCAGAAAATTAAGATTATGGCATCCAGTCCCATCACTTCATGGCAAATAGGTGGAGAAACAGTGGAAACAGCGTCAGACTTCATTTTGGGGGGCTCAAAATCACTACAAATAGTGACTGTTGCCATGAAATTAAAAGACACTTACTCTTTGGAAGAAAAGTTATGACTGACCTAGACAGCATATTACAAAGCAGAGACATTAGTTTCCCAACAAAGGTCTTTCTAGTCAAGGCTGTGGTTTTTCCAGTGGTCCTGTGTGGATGTGAGAGTTGGACTATAAAGAAAGCTGAGCGCTGAAGGATTGATGCTTTTGAACTGTGGTGTTGGAGTAGAGTCTTGAGAGTCCCTTGGACTGCAAGGAGGTCCAACCAGTCCATCCTAAAGGAGATCAATCCTGGGTATTGTTTGGAAGACTGATGTTGAAGCTGAAACTCTAATATTTTGGCCACCTGATGCGAAGAGCTGACTCATTTGAAAAGACCCTAATGCTGGGAAAGACTGAAGGCAGAAAGAAAAGGGGACGACCCAGGATGAGATGGCTGGATGGCATCACCGACTCGATGGACATGAGTCTGAGTGAACCCCGGGAGGTGGTGATGAACAGGGAGGCCTGGCGTGCTGTGACCATGGGATCACAAAGAGTTGGACACGACTGAGCGATAGTTCAGTTCAGTCACTCAGTCGTGTCCGACTCTTTGCGATCCCATGAGTCGCAGCACGCCAGGCCTCCCTGTCCATCACCACCTCCCGGAGTTCACTCAGACTCATGTCCATCGAGTTGGTGATGCCATCCAGCCATCCCATCCTCGGTCGTCCCCTTCTCCTCCTGCCCCCAATCCCTCCCAGCATCAGGGTCTTTTCCAATGAGTCAACTCTTCTCATGAGGTGGCCAAAGTACTGGAGTTTCAGCTTTAGCATCATTCCCTCCAAAGAAATCCCAGGGCTGATCTCCTTCAGAATGGACCGGTTGGACCTCCTTGCAGTCCAAGGGACTCTCAAGAGTCTTCTCCAACACCACAGTTCAAAAGCATCAGTTCTTCAGCGCTCAGCCTTCTTCACAGTCCAACTCTCACATCCATACATGGCCACAGGAAAAACCATAGCCTTGACTGGATGGACCTTGGTCGGCAAAGTAATGTCTCTGCTTTTGAAAATGCTATCTAGGTTGCTCATAACTTCCCTTCCAAGGAGTAAGCATCTTTTAATTTCATGGCTGCAATCACCATGTGCAGTGATTTTGGAGCCCCAAAAAATAAAGCCTGACACTGTTTCCACTGTTTCCCCATCTATTTCCCATGAAGTGATGGGACTGGATGCCATGATCTTAATTTTCTGAATGTTGAGCTTTAAGCCAACTTTTTCACTCTCCTCTTTCACTTTCATCAGGAGGCTTTTTAGCTCCTCTTCACTTTCTGCCATAAGGGTGGTGTCATCTGCGTATCTGAGGTGATTGATATTTCTCCCGGCAATCTTGATTCCAGCTTGTGCTTCTTCCAGCCCAGCGTTTCTCATGATGTACTCTGCATATAAGTTAAATAAGCAGGGTGACAATATACAGCCTTGACGTACTCCTTTTCCTATTTGGAACCAGTCTGTTGTTCCATGTCCAGTTCTAACTCTTGCTTCCTGACCCGCAGATAGATTTCTCAAGAGGCAGGTCAGGTGGTCTGGTATTCCCATCTCTTTCAGAATTTTCCACAGTTTATTGTGATCCACACAGTCAAAGGCTTTGGCATAGTCAATAAAGCAGAAATAGATGTTTTTCTGGAACTCTCTTGCTTTTTCCATGATCCAGCGGATGTTGGCAATTTGATCTCTGGTTCTTCTGCCTTTTCTAAAACCAGCTTGAATATCAGGGAGTTCACAGTTCACGTATTGCTGAAGCCTGGCTTGGAGAATTTTGAGCATTACTTTACTAGCATGTAAGATGAGTGCAATTATGCTGCAGTTTGAGCATTCTTTGGCATTGCGTTTCTTTGGAATTGGAATGAAAACTGACCTTTTCCAGTCCTGTGGCCATTGCTCAGTTTTCCAAATTTGCTGGCATATTGAGTGCAGCACTTTCACAGCATCATCTTTCAGGATGTGAAACAGCTCAACTGGAATTCCATCACCTCCACTAGCTTTGTTCTAGTGATGCTTTCTAAGGCCCACTTGACTTCACATTCCAGGATGTCTGGCTCTAGATTAGTGATCACATCATCATGATTATCTGGGTCGTGAAGAACTTTTTTGTACAGTTCTTCTGTGTATTCTTGCCACCTCTTCTTAACATCTTCTGCTTCTGTTAGGTCCATACCGTTTCTGTCCTTTATCGAGCCCATCTTTGCATGAAATGTTCCCTTGCTATCTCTAATTTTCTTGAAGAGATCTCTAGTCTTTCCCATCCTGTTGTTTTCCTCTATTTCTTTGCATTGATCACTGAGGAAAGCTTTCTTATCTCTTCTTGCTATTCTTTGGAACTCTGCATTCAGATGCTTATATCTTTCCTTTTCTCCTTTGCTTTTCACCTCTCTTCTTTTCACAGCTATTTGTAAGGCCTCCCCAGACAGCCATTTTGCTTTTTTGCATTTCTTTTCCATGGGGATGGTCTTGATCCCTGTCTCCTGTACAGTGTCACGAACCTCCATCCATAGTTCATCAGGCACTCTATCTATCAGATCTAGGCCCTTAAATCTATATCTCACTTCCACTGTATAATCATAAGGGATTTGATTTAAGTCATACCTGAATGGTCTAGCAGTTTTCCCTACTTTCTTCAATTTAAGTCTGAATTTGGCAATAAGGAGTTCATGATCTGAGCCACAGTCAGCTCCTGGTCTTGTTTTTGTTGACTGTATAGAGCTTTTCCGTCTTTGGCTGCAAAGAATATAATCAATCTGATTTCAGTGTTGATCATCTGGTGATGTCCATGTGTAGAGTCTTCTCTTGTGTTGTTGGAAGAGGGTGTTTGCTATGACCAGTGCATTCTCTTGGCAAAACTCTATTAACCTTTGTCCTGCTTCATTCCGTACTCCAGGACCAAATTTGCCTGTTACTCCAGGTGTTTCTTGACTTCCTACTTTTGCATTCCAGTCCCCTATAATGAAAAGGACATCTTTTTTGGGTGTTAGTTCTAAAAGGTCTTGTAGGTCTTCATAAAACTGTTCAACTTCAGCTTCTTCAATGTTACTCGTTGGGGCATAGACTTGGATTACTGTGATATTGAATGGTTTGCCTTGGAGACGAACAGAGATCATTCTGTCGTTTTTGAGATTGCATCCAAGTACTGCATTTCGGACTCTTTTGTTGACCATGATGGCTACTCCATTTCTTCTGAGGGACTCCTGCCCGCAGTAGTAGATATAATGGTCATCTGAGTTAAATTCACCCATTCCAGTCCATTTTAGTTCGCTGATTCCTAGAATGTCGACGTTCACCCTTGCCATCTCGTTTGACCACTTCCAATTTGCCTTGATTCATGGACCTGACATTCCAGGTTCCTATGCAATATTGCTCTTTACAGCATTGGATCTTGCTTCTATCACCAGTCACATTCACAACTGGGTATTGTTTTTGCTTTGGCTCCATCCCTTCATTCTTTCTGGAGTTATTTCTCCATTGATCTCTAGTAGTATATTGGGCACCTAATGACCTGGGGAGTTCCTCTTTCAGTATCCTATCATTTTGCCTTTTCATACTGTTCATGGGGTTCTCAAGGCAAGAATACTGAAGTGGCTTGCCATTCCCTTCTCCAGTGGACCACATTCTGTTAGACCTCTCCACCATTACGTGCCCATCTTGGGTTGCCCCACAGGCATGGCTTGGTTTCATTGAGTTAGACAAGGCTGTGGTCCTAGTGTGATTAGATTGACTAGTTTTCTGTGAGTATGGTTTCAGTGTGTCTGCCCTCTGATGCCTTCTTACAACACCAACCATCTTACTTGGGTTTCTCTTACCTTGGGCGTGGGGTATCTCTTCACGGCTGCTCCAGCAAAGCACAGCCGCTGCTCCTTACCTTGGATGAGGGGTATCTCCTTACTGCTGCCCTTCCTGACCTTCAACGTGGGATAGCTCCTCTAGGCCCTCCTGCGCCTGCGCAGCCATAGCTCCTCGGGTTGCTCCTCCTGGCAGCCGGCCCTGGCCTCGGGCTTGAGGTGTCTCCTCTCAGCTGCCGCCCTTGAGGAATCTCCATATTGTTTTCCAAAGTGTCTGTACCAATTTACATTCCCCCAATATCGTGCAATTAATTCCTGATTAATGCTTGACCTTCGGTCAGTAGTTTTGTGAATTCATCAGTTTTCTCCATCAGCCTTCTGAACATTCTTAGTGCAGTGCTATCATGATCTTCAAGTTAGCAGAAACCTGTACTCGTAAGAATTCTTCCTGTAAATCTCTTTGAAGAGGAAGCACTTTTGCGAAAGCATCAGAGTAAAACCATCACTGTCTGTAAATGTCAAGACTTTAAAGTGACCATGGCTAAATGGCTGATGAGATTTCATTATAAGGCAGTTGACAAGGAATTTTTATAATGTCTGTGACATACAACATTTTGAGATCAGAACTAGAATTATGATTCTATTATGCCAGGTCATATCAGATCTCTAGAAATCTTACACAATTTCTCATTCTAAAACAACCCGTTATCCTACTTTAAAACAAAATAACTCTTTTTTCCCTTAAAAATGCACTTCCTCCTTTTATACCTTTTCTTAAGAAAAACACATCCTACTTCTATTGTATACAGTCATTTCTCTTATCGTTTCTCATGGTTTTGTTTACATACATTGATTAGATTTCTTAACCCTTAGAAACCTTAATTTCTAGTGAAACTAAGAAATTAGCAATTATGGACTGCTATACCAGCATTCTGTAGACTGGCAAACTTGTTAATACATTTCATAATTTCCAGAAGCATACTGACCTCACAGTGAAGTTTCCAGTGTGGCACAAAACTTATTAACAGACCCAAATATCTTTCATCCTTCTGTAATAAGAAGCCAAAAATAGGTAAACCCGTGTTCAGCAATAAATGTTTCAGGATTTTACCTTATTTGGTGGCAGGGCAGCCTCGTATGCCGTCTTTTGATGCTCTCACTCAGCCACGTGAGAATGGGCCTTGGGCCTGGAACACTTTTTTACCAAGAGATATAAAGCCCACACAGGGACTTCTCTGGTGATCTGGTGCCTAAAACTCCAAGCTCCCAACGCAGGGGGCCCAAGTCTGATCCCTGCACAGGGAACTAGGTCCCGCAGGCCGCAACTGAGACCCGGTGCAGTCGAATAAGTAATATTTTTTAAAAAAGAAAAAGGTCTCACAGTTTGTGCTGGGCCTTTCACCTTGTATGGGAATATCCCTCCTTGTCTAATTTTTTGAGTGTTCCTTCGTCTCTGCTTAAAGCGTCTGCTTGCAGTACAAGAGACCTGGTTTTGATCCCTGGGTCGGGAAGATCCCCTGGAGACAGAAATAGCAACCCACTCCAGTATTCTTGCCTGGAGAATTCCATGGACAGAGGAGCCTGGTGGGCTACAGTCCATGGGGTCGTAGAGTCAGACACGACTGAGCGACTATTTTTTTTAAGGCATATGCATTCGATGGCAGCTGACCACTCACTGTTTTATCTGTCCTCTGCGGGGAGGGGGCAGAGTTCTTCCACTGTGGCATGAGAGGGGTGCTCATAGGTCAGTTGCCCTGTGCCAGGTGCCAGGCGAGGCCTGCAGGCTGTGGGGGGCCAGTCTCCATCATCAGAATGCATCTTGCGTGATCTCTTCTCCGTGTAAGTAAAGCATCCCATCCAGGGCTGTTTCCCTTGGAGACGCCAATAGAAGACGCAGTAGGCAGACGTGTTTCCAGTCCCCCCCGGAGCTGCTTCCTGGTGCTCGGTGTTCTTCTCCCTGGGATTGGTAAAAAGACTCGGTGGGCTTTGAATTGCTTCTGAAGCTGCTCTTCTGTTCGTGTAAAGACTCAACTTGAAAGGCCAGAGCCGTTGTTTTCAGTTCCTCAAAGAATTGCGTTGCTGCCTGAATAATGTCAACGGCTGAACCCACCCATCCAATTTGCTTCTTTATATCAGGGAGAAGATTCCCACTAAGATGGAAATTAAAAAATTCTACATTTTGGATGTAGAGCTGCTTGTGTCTTTGGAACATTTCAATGCATTGCTCCACAAAGGCTTCAGAATGCTGTCCTTCCCTCTCTATTTTAGCTTGGGTAGGAAGGCCTCAAAAAATTCCCATCAGCCCTGAATATCAGTCTCTAATCCAGCCAACTTCTGACCACACAGCTCTTCTTTTCTCTTTTTTAAACAACAGTTTTAAAAATTAATTAATTAATTTTTATTTTGGCTGCCCTGGGTCTTCATTGCTGCGAGCGGGCTTTCTCTGGCTGCTGTGAGCAGGGGCTACTCTTCATCGCGGGCATGGGCTTCCCATGGCCGTGACTTCTCTTGCTGGTGGAGCACAGGCTCTAGGGAACGAGACTCAGCGGCTGCAGCATGCAGGCTCAGGAAGTGTGGCCCGTGGGCTTAGTTGCTCCACGGCTTCCCAGACCAGGGACCACGCCCGTATCCCCCGCGCTGGCAAGGGGATCCTTATCCACCAGGGAAGTCTGGAGCTCCTCTTAAAGAAAAAGTCATTTCCAATATCTTATCTTCAGGTTTTAGCTGGGACACACAGGAAATATTCCTAGCAGTACTGAACTCAAAGAGACGATTTCGATTCATTTTGTCTTAGAAACTTCTACACATCAATTAAAAAAAAATGCATTTCATTGTTTTGGGGAAGTTCGGGACCCTTTTTTCCCTAGGGCATTTTGTAAGTGAACAAGTTCATCTAGATTAAAAGTTCTCCACTGTGGCCACTGTAATTCAAGATTATCTTTGGTTAGGTTAATGCGCTTGACCAGACAAATGCAGATTCTGGGCCTGTCATTATACCTAGTTATAACAGTTGGTTAGTCCAGATGGAGGAGGTGCAGACTCTTTAGGCTCAGAGGAACCCATTTTCTCCTTCCTCTCCTTCCCTTCAAACAAAATTTTACTCACCTCAGGCCTCGTGGGTAGCCATTCCCTCCTCCAGAGGCTCTTCCAGGGATCCAGCCTGGGTCTCCCGCATTGCAGGTGGATCCTTTACCATCCTTTACCAGGGAAGCCCACCTCAGGTCCAGCTTAGGTCTGACCCATTCCAGTTGAAGTCAGAGGAAATCATGATGTTTTGGTTGGCCCCAGTGCACCTTGGGACCCAGTTTGGTAAAGGAAATGCTCAGAGAAAGTCAGAGAGCTCATAATGCAAAAACTGTGGAGCTCAGTTATCCAAGGACTTACCCGTGACCTTAGTGAGGAAACAGCAAGTGCAAAGGGGTCAGCACGTGGTGGTGCTTGTTGCTCCCAGGACTGTAGGTGGGGGCTGGGGTGTCTCATTCGAATTCCACTTCTGACACCGGAGCTGTGAAAAGGTAAACACAGGCACAGATAGGCAGGCAGTGCCAAGCCAAAAATAGGAGCAGTCCACCAACAGGCGCTGCGTTAAATATTTAAACAAGGAGGCCACTGCACTGAGGTGCCTCTAATGCCTTGGTAGCCTACAGAAGCAAGCCAAAACCTTAGCCAGAGTCAACGTACTTGAACTCGAGAAAATCGAACTTGGGAACAACCAATCACAAACCGCTGATCAGGCTTTCCCAAATAAGATGACCACTTCAGCCAATCAAATAACTTCCTTGTCCGGCTTCTGCCTCTTCTTTATAAAACCTGGCCCCCAGCCCCTGTCGGTGGAGTGCTCCGAACTCAAATTACTAGACGCTCATACCACACATATCATAATTAGACTGTGAAAAGTAAAAAGATAAGAGGAGAAGGTTGTTATCATAGGCGTGCGGAAATCTCTGCACCAGTGGTGTGACCGTTTACCTTCCCTACCTGACACCAGAGTGGGCTCCTGAACTGGCTTACCTTACACTGGTGCATGGCTTTGGGGAAGTTGCATGGCCTCTCTGAGCCTCAATCTCCTTGCCCACTGAGTGGGTACAACAGAGGGTGGTTTTGAGGGTTCTACTAGAGTCTGTAAAGGGTCAGTGAGGGTAAAGCTGTCCCCTGTGATTTAGGGGACATGGGGACATGGCATGGTTTTAGGGGCATGGCTGGTGACGTTGGGGATGTACTGCATGACTCTGAGCTGGAGTTTCCTTCTTTCTGGGCCTCGGTTTCCTTATCTGTGAAACTACAGCTGGAGAAGGCAATTTTCGAGGCCAAGTACCAGCTCTAAAATCTGTGATTTCTCCCCATCCCCTTTACCCAGGTAGAGAGGCCTGGGAGTGTGGGATGTATCCAAGACTCCTGCCTTTAAAGCCACTGCCCACTCCTCCTGGTTTTTCCTTAGATGCTCTTTCTGGGCCCTGAAAGGCTCTGGGCCCTTCCACCATTCAGAGCATTTGCCAAGCCTCTCCCCAGGGCCTTGCTAATGCATTAAAGTTCATTAAAAGTCAACCTTGAGCACCTCACTCTTCCTTAGCATTTGCCAAGAGGTTGGGATTCTCCCGACAGTTATAATAGGCTGCTGCTGGACCCCACCTCTGCTCCAGCCTCTACCCGCCTGGCCTCCCCCACTGCCTGCCTCCAAACGGCCACTTCAGAATAGGAAGGAGAGGCTGGGCGGGACACAGAGAAAGGGCTCCCTGGGCACTGACTGGAAAGGTGCTCTGGGAGGACCCCCAGGAAGGCACTGGGGAGCCACCTGACAGACACAGGGGTCCTGTGCCAGACACCTACCCCAGCATGGGGGGGGTGTGTGTGTGTAGCAGGGCGTCTCTGCTGCTGTGGGACCCAATTCCCTGCCCTCCGGATGGAGGAGGATTGGGGGTGATTTGGGGTGGGGTTGCGGGGAGGGAACAAGAATAACTTCCAGACGCGCCAGGATGGGAGGAAATGTTTGTGCTGCACTTGGGGTGGTTCAGGAGAAAGGCAGAACCCTGGTGACTGGGCGCTTGGGGCTCCTGGATGGACCACAGGCGAGCCACGCTAGAGCCTGTGGGCCTGACCACACACCCGCGGCCTGCCTCCCCGGCTCCTTGCCCGCAGCTCTCTTGACAGGCACTCCCCCATCTTCCCACCAGAGGGCAGCAGTGACCAAGCTGTCCACCAAGCTGGCCCTTTTTTTGTTAATTGGAGGATAATTGCTTTACAGTGTTCTCTTGGTTTCTGCCATACATCAATATGAACCAGCCATAGGTATATATATGTCCCCTCCCCCTTGAACCTGCCTTCCTCCTCCCACCCCAGCCCACCCCCTAGGTTGTCACAGAGCCCCAGTTTGAGCTCCCTAAGTCGCACAGCAAGCCCCCGCTGGCTCTGTTTCACGTGTGGCAGCGTGTCTGTTCCATGCTCCTCTCCCCACCCGGCCCGCTCTGCTTCCCCCGCTGTGTCCACAGGCTGTCCCATGCCTGCGTCTCCACTGCTGCCCTGTAAATAGACTCACCAGTACCATCTTTCTAGATTCAAGCAGGACTGCTTCAGTCTGAAATCACCAGCTCTGCATTTTCTGGTAGCTGAGATGGTGAAGAATCTGCCTGCAGTGCAGGAGACCCAGGTTCGATCCCTGGGTCGAGAAGATCCCCTGGAGGACGAAATGGCAACCCACTCCAGTATTCTTGCCTGGGAAATCTCACGGGCAGAAGAGCCTAGCGGGCTACAGTCCATGGGGTCGCAGAGACTCGGACACGACTGAGCGTCTGAGGAAAGTCTGCATTTTGTGACATAACCCTCCCCGACCCCCAGCATCTCGCACCTTTGGGGGTTAGAGACACGGGATCTGGGGCTCCCTGGGCTGACGCCTCTCTTCCAGGACACCTCCTGTCTGCTGATGCTCTGAGCTAAGCCCAGGACCGGCTGGGGTCCTCTCGCCAATGGGCCTCCCCTCTCCCGCTGCCACCTGTGAAGCGCTGCCCCAGTCCCTAGGGTTCGGTGTGCCTGGTGGAGGCGCTGCCTTCTCAGATCAGCTCCGGGGCCCCAGGAGGGCAGGGTGGACGGTAGGGTGTGAGCGTAGGCCTTCGTTAGCCGTCCTCCCCTGTGGATAAGGGGTGAGGCTCAGACGGGAGCGGTGCTTTTGTGCTGGGCGGAGGGTGCCTTGCCTGGTGTGAGTGCTCAGCTGACTCTGTGCAACCCCACGGACTGTAGCCCTCCAGGCTCCTCTGTCCATGGGATTCTCCCAGACAAGAGTACTGGAGTGGGCTGCTGTTTCCTCCTCCAGGGGATCTTCCCTGTCGCGGTCAATTTCCCGAACGACGATGATCAAACCTGCGTCTTTTGTGTCTCCTCCGTCGGCAGGCAGGTTCTGTACCACTGCGCCATCTGGGAAGCCCAGATGTGGGGTGGGGGAAACCTCTACGGGAAACCATTAAGTGTCATTTCGGGGGCTCCAAAGAGCTCTGGTACCATAGTCCTTTATGTTTCAGCCCAGAAAAAATTCAGCAAGAGGTAAAGTGAAAGATAAGAAGCGATTTATCAGAATAGGATGCTTGTGAGGCTTACAAGTGGGCGGGCGAGGGACTGCCGTGCCCTGAGACCTTACCTGACCAGTTTCATAATCAAAGGAAAAGTTAGGAAGAGGGAGAAGAACTTCTTTCTTTCTTGAATTGTTTAGTCCCTCAGTCGTGTCCGACTCTTTGTGACCCTACGGACTGCAGCCTACCAGGCTCCCCCGTCCCTGGGATTCTCCAGGCAGGAACATTGGAGTGGGTTGCCATTTCCTTCTCCAGCGCATGAAAGTGAAAAGTGAAAAGTGAAAGTCAAGTCGCTCAGTCGTGTCCGACTCTTAGCGACCCCATGGACTGCAGCCCACCAGGCTTCTCTGTCCATGGGGTTCTCCAGGCAGGAACACTGGAGTGGGTTGCCATCTCCTCCTCCAGAGGCTCTTCCCGGCCCAGGCATTGAAACTGCGTCTCCAGCAAGCCTGCTTTGCAGGCAGGCTCTTCACCCCTGAGCCACTGGAGCAGGAGAATTTTCTTGTCCCTGTGTGGTCAAGCTAGGTCCACAAATTATTGTTTTGTGTGTGTGCAGAGAGCACGTCCCAGGGGTCACTGGCTTGCTGAGCTCACTGGGCAGATGAGGGTCTCCTGCCGCCATTGCTTCACTGTTTGGGGGCACGTCTCACGCTTTGGTTGCATGGTTTCCTGCTAAGCAAGCCTGCTTTCTTGGGCAATCATTAACTTACAGGGGTGCCCCATTTTTCTACTTACTTTCTTGAGTAATCATTAGCTTACAGGGTGTCCACTGTTTCTTTCTACTCACCATCCCCTGGTGGGATTGATGCACCGCCCACTTTGCCTCCTTACTCTGTCTGTATCACATCCGCGAAGCACCTACTGCGCCCGGCACAGTATTGAGCAGGGTTTGAGGCCACGGGAGGGGAGAGGAGCTGGAGAAGAGTTTCCTTCTGCCTTCCCCCCACCACACAGGGCCCCCCCGACCTCTCCCCACAAACACACCTGGAAACCTGCCGTGGTTGGGCCTTTAGGACCAGGCCTGAGTCGTGGAGATGTGAGCATATCCCCTGTGCTGGACAAGCCCGCAGCTTCAGGTTCCCTGCACCGTCTGGGTGGCTCTGGGTTCAGAGTCAAGGGTCTGGGGTCAGTTTATCCTTACCCTCCACGAGGATTTCAGAGTCCTCCCCCCATCTTCCCTTGGCCTGGGAAGGGAATCCAAGAGCAGGCCCCACCCCTGCCCCAGACCTGCGGCACAAATGGAAACAGTCTGGAAAGAGAAGGTGAGCTGCCCAAGGTCTAGGTCTGGGAACTCCCATGACAGTGCTCTGTCCTCTACTCACAAGGCTGTCTCAGCCTCAGTGTCCCTCTCAGGAAATACGGGGACTCGGGGATGCTAGCGTTCTGGCTCCAAAGAGGGCATTGGGTGCGGTATGAGCTGAGCTCTTTCCAAACACAGGACTCAGAGGGAGGCGGTGGAGATGAGTCTGCAGGGAGGCTGGGAACCACCACGTGCTGTCTCAGCCTCATGTGTGTGCAAGTGTTTGTGTGTAAGAGTGTGTGTGTGTGCATGACCCTGTGTGTGTGAACATGTATGTGTGTAAGAGTATGTGTGTGTGTGTTTGGACCTGTGTGTGTGCATGTGTATGTGTGTAAAAGTGTGTGTATGAGCCTGTGTGTGTGTACGTGCTCACCACCTACATGTCCTCCACAGTCCTTGCGGGCTTCAACACACCTGTGTTTCCGGAAAAGAGACCAGGCACTGTCTTGCAGCAACAGCCTCAGTCTGTGATGAGAGGGTCCTTATTTTATTTTAATTTTTTGCCGCACTGTGTAGCATCAGGGATCTTAGTTCCACGACCAGGGGTGGAACCCAGGCCCCCTGCAGTGGAAGCAGGGAGTCTTAGCCACTGGGCCTCCAGAGAAGCCCCTAGGGGGTCCCTAGAGATCAGATGAGTGCCCCGTGGGACAGCCTGGCCCATGCGTCCCCCTTCTAGCATGGATCTCAGAGTGCAGGGGCTGCTGGGCAGAATGTGCCTGGCAGAGGAGCAAACAGAATTCGGGCTCCCTGTCAACTGTGGCCTCTCGATATCCCCTCAGGCATGCGGGCAGCTGGCTGGGGCCGGGCACTTCTTAGTGTCCAGTGGAAGGACAAGGGGGCACCACAGTAGAGAAGAGCGCAGAGAATGGGTCGGTCTCAGCACAGCCCAGGGGTTCCTCGAAAGGGCGAGAGGGACCTAGACGCTAGTTCTGGCTCTGCCACTTACCAGCTTTGTGACCTTGGGCAAGTCTTTCCACCTCTCTGAGCCTCAGTTTCCTCACCTGTAAAATGGGGGGTGAAGATAGACAAACTCTCCTTTCTGGGCTGCCGTGAAGATTAAATAAGGAGCAGCACTCAGCCCAGAGTGCCCAGTACACAGTGAGTGCGTCGTTAACATGCTGGCTCCCAGATCAAGGCGGCAGGGCAGCCCCACAGCAGCCCCATCTCACATTTATGGGACTCCTGTGGCGGGCATCCCACTTCTGAGACTTAAGCTGATCCTGTATTTTAACTAAGCAAGCATCCAGGGCCGGGGCCCTAAGCATCCCATACAGGCCTCCACCTCCAGACCACTGGGACCCGAGGCCAACCGGACTTGCACTTATTAAAAGCCAGACCCCCCCGCCCACCAACCCTGGACACTGCACTGGGAGGGCTTGTGTGCCCTGTGCCCTGAGGTGGACCCCATCAACCCATTTCACAGATGAGTCAGAGGTCCCGAGGCTGAGAAGCCCATGAGATGTGAGCAAGCTAGGAGGACACTTCAGAGCCCGTGCCCCTGGGGAGCCTGTGGCATGGAGGCCCCTCACACAGGGCTGGCCGAGCTCCGAGAGGTGGGACTGAAGCTGCTTTCCTCTGCGCAGCCTGATGGGGGTCTGTTGAGCAGGGACCCCTGCGTTAAGCACAGGGTTGGCACACACATTCACAATCAAGCCAAGTAAATATTTACGGCCATTATGACAATCGATCGCCTTCGACCCTGTGCTCTGCTGTGAGTCCTGCTTACTCATGCTTTCTTAAACCAGCCTCTCCTCTGGCACATCTTTAATAATTCAGCTCCTAATTGTCTCCAAACGCAAACCCGAAAATGCCAACTCAGGGCCTTCCTCCCCTCCCTGCCCCTCCTATGGCCCTCCCTGCCCGGGGGGGCCCTCACTCCATTTCTGCTGCAGCCCTGGCCCCCTGCGTGGCCTGTGATCACTTCAGGAGGGACCCGGACCCCCGCGATCCGTGCTGCCCCGCTCTGACTGCGGGCCCGCAGGGAGGGGCACCTGGAGCAGCCGAGATGCCCGGCTGAGAGGAGGCAGGAAACGGAAGGTGTGGCCAACGCCCCGCAGTCTCCGAGGAACGGGAGAGAGCGGGGAGGACACGGGCCATCTTGGGGTGACGGGGGAGGCCATCCTGCCTGGGTCCCCGGATGGGCCTCTGGCTTGGACTGGGGGTCGGGGGTGGAGCCTGATCACCGCTACGGCGTCTCCTGGACGCCAGGCATCCCTGCGCTTCTCGGCTGGCGGCGCTCTCTGGCGCCCTCTGGGGGCCATCTCCATAAGGGGAGACGGGCATGGGTGCTGCCAAGGTCTCATCTGGCCTGTGTGGACTGGGTCCCTGCACTGCCTATCTAGGTAATCAGGGGACACTAAAAGCCCCATTCTGGGCTTTCCTGGGGGTCCAGTGGTTAAGACTCTGCGCTTCCAATTCAGGGGCACAGGTTCGATCCCTGGTCGGGAAACTAAGATCCCACATGCTGTGCAATGCAGCCAAAAAAACTCCCCCACCACTCTGAGCCCCACTTCCCGTCTTCCTCGAGGTCCAGCCAGGTTGACACAGAAGTGCTAGGGAAGAGTTGCCCACCCCCTCAAGCAAAGCGTCTTACCACGCCAGGCCTGACTGGGGTGGACACCACGGCAGGGGAGCAAAGAGGGACCCAGGGATGATGGTCTGTCCTAGGTCAGCACCCGCTGCTGCCAGGGAGCCCCAGGCCGGGGCCCCCCATCCCCGAGAGGCCTCTGGGTTGGTCCTGGGTAAACTTCCAGGACACCCTGCCCTCCAGTCCCAGGCCAGGCTGCGAGCACCCAGCTGTATTTTCACTCTGCAAGGCCTTTTCATCCACCAGGTGCTGTCCTGAGCTCTGGAGACAGAATACGCAACAGGGAACTGGACAAGTCAAATTCCTCTAGAGACTTTTCTGTCTTTTGTTTTTAATTAGTTTTGCTGTGCAGGGCCTTAGTTGAGGCATTCGCAGTCTCTAGCTGTGTCATGCGAGCTCTTAGCTGCAATGTGTGACCTTAGTTCCCTGACCAGGGATTGAACCCATGTCCCCTGCATCGAGGGTGTGGAGTCTTCGCCACTGGACCACTGAGGAAGTCCCCCGGCTAGAGTCTGTGTATATGTGCTTGGATGTGTCTCACTCTGTGACCCCGTGGACTGTAGCCCACCAGGCTCCTATGTCCATGGGATTATCCCCAGGCAAGAACACTGGAGTGCACTGCCATTTCCATCTCCAGGGGATCTTCCCAACCCAGGGATCAAACCCGCATTTCCTACATTGTGGGCAGAGTCTTTACCGAGTCACCAGGGAAGCCCCATAAAGATGGGATTTTAAAATCAAAAGGCTGGACGGAAGTTGTCCAGGGCGAGCCAAGCATGAACACCGAGATTTAAGGGTCTCTGGCTCCCGTGCCCACCTCCTGAGCTTGGCCCCTGGCATCTGCAGAAGGGATCAACCGTTTATTCTGTCCTGAAAATCATTTATCTATGTTCCAGACCTTCATTTTGTTCTACCCACTGATCAAGGTGAGGCCTCCAGCTGTTTACAGGCTTATGGGTCTAGAGGTGGACCCATGATCGAGCCAGCCAGTCATGGAGGGAAAACTCCCCAGTGCAGGGCAAGCACCAGGCACAGACTGGGGCAATGAGAGCCCTTCCCAGATCTTCTGACAATGAGTGGGCTCAGGTCTGGAACAGAGAAACTGTGACTTGCAGGCCTGGTGGCTTCTAGCAACCCCCCTCGCCCCTCCCATCTGTGTGCAGAGGTGGCCACAGGAGACCAGAGCTAAGTGTAGGCATGAGGTCCTGGGAGCAGTGCCCGGGGCGATGGGCAATGCCCAAGAAGCACAGAGATCCTGGTCCCAGAAAACAGGTCGTGGTAAACCCCATGCCCTGCCCACCCCCATCCCCTCCACCCCCCGTCCCCCGCAGGGCTGGGTCCACAGGCACTTGGCAAGCGGATTTGGACCCAGGCTCAGCATGTGAGAAAAACCAACGACATTGAAGGGAGGCATTAAGCCCAATGAAATGCATGCATGCTCAGTCACTCAGTCGTGTCCGACTCTTTGTGACCCTATGGACTATAGCCCACCAGGCTCCTCTGTCCTTGGGATTCTCCAGGCAAGAATACTGGATGCCCTCCTCCAGGGGATCTTCCCATCCCAGGGACTGAACCTGCATCGCTTATGTCTCCTGCCATGGCAGGCGAGTTCTTTACCCCTGAGCCACCTGGGAGGTTCTCAAGCTCAGTGAAATAAGGACTCCCAAATCAGCAGTTACTGACAAAAAAAAAGTATACAACAGAATGAGTATAATGAATATTCTCAGAGACCCAAGAAGACATATCTGCATACAAAAGAATCAATAATCTTGGAAGTGAAACTACAATTGCTGAAACCTAGAAAATTTCATAGATGGGTTGAATAGCAGAATGATTACCCTGGAAAGCAAGGCACTATAGCCTAGAATTTTTTTCAAGTGATATATACTAAAAAGCAAAGAGATGAAAATATGTAACATAAAATCATGAAACTATGAAACAAAATAAGATCATGGAAGAGAGTTCAACTCTCCAGTTGAGAGTTCAGTTTCCAGTAGTTCCAACTTTCACCTAAAAGGAGCTCCAGAAAGCAGGTATTGGCAGAACAGAGAGGAGGAAATATTATTAGAAAAATTCTGAGTGTCATTTCATTTAATCTTTTCAACAATGCAGTGAGGGCCCCAGAGGAGATGGGAAAGGGACTTTTCCAGGGCCCCATAGCTAGGACTAGAATCTGCTCTGGGTCTGCCTGACTCTAGACCTGGGCTCACGCTCAGACACGCTGGTTACTCCCTAGAAGCTTATATGGGAGAACAGTTCCTCCAAGTATGGACCACGGGATATTAATATGTGTTCCATGAAAAAGGGTTTTGTTGCAAACGCATTCGAGAAGAGCTAGGTGGAGGCGGTTTAACAAAGTGATGCGCTCTTTCTAGTTTGAAGGCAATGTGGTGGCTAGGAGCCCTGGCTGGCCTTGGAATCAGTCAGGCTTGGGTTCTCAACACCTCTCTGCCTTTTTTTTGTTTGTTTGGTGACAGTTAGGAAGACATTTTGGGCCACTACCCTCCCCTCCCAACCCACCAGGCCTCGCTTTTCCCATCTGTTAAATGGGAATCATGATTACATCCTTGATATCCCTGGCTGTCTTCCAGGTTTTAGGGGCACAGGAGATGATAGCTGTGGAACTGCTCCTGATGTGTAAGGCTGTACGAATATGACACATCCTGTCTCCCACGAGTTCTGTCACTAAATCCTCCCTCCACTTGCTGCTTCGGGATATGACGGGCAGCTGTACAGACTCAATGTCTTGCACAGTTTAGCAATTTGGACTCCAGTATCTGTTCTTTTGGTAAACACGTGAGAGATGAGAAGAGGCCAGGATGCTGGCTTCAGTGAAACCTTGGGCAGCCCCGTGGCCCATTCTTGAGCCCTGGACATTGCAGTACAGCAGGAGACACCCAGAGACCATCCCTCCTGCTGCTGGGGGGCGGGGCAGAGGGCTGTGTGTGCTCCCTGCACCCCATCAAGCTTCTGCCAAATAGTATTGTTTAAATGAAGTTAGTTGATTTACTGTACTATATAAGTTCAGTTCAATTCAATCACTCAGTCATGTCCGACTCTTTGCAGCCCTATGAACTGCAGCACGCCAGGCCTCCCTGTCCATCACCAACTCCTGTTCTTTACCCAAACTCATGTCCATTGAGTCGGTGATGCAATCCAGCCATCTCATCCTCTGTCATCCCCTCCTCCTCCTGCCCTCAATCTTTCCCAGTATCAGGGTCTTTTCAAATGAGTCAGTTCTTTGCATCAGGTGGCCAAAGTATTGGAGTTTCAGCTTCAGCATCAGTCCTTCCAATGAGCACCCAGGATTAATCTCCTTTAGGATGGACTGCTTGGATTTCCTTGCAGTCCAAGGGACTCTCAAGAGTCTTCTCCAACACCACAGTTCAAAAGCATCAATTCTTCGGTGCTCAGCTTTCTTCACAGTCCAACTCTCACACCCATACATGACCACTGGAAAAACCATAGCCTTGACTAGACGGAAATTTGTTGGCAAAGTGATGTCTCTGCTTTTGAATATGCTGTCTAGGCTACTCATAGCTTTCCTTCTGAGAAGTAAGTGTCTTTTAATTTCATGGCTGCAATCATCAACTGCAGTGATTTTGGACCCAGAAAAACAAAGTCAGCCACTGCTTCCACTGTTTCCCCATCGATTTCCCATGAAGTGATGGGACCGGATGCCATGATCTTAATTTTCTGAATGTTGACCTTTAAGCCAACTTTTTCACTCTCCTCTTTCACTTTCATCAAGAGGCTCTTTAGTTCTTCACTTTCTGCCATAAGGGTGGTGTCTTCTGCATATCTGAGGTTATTGATATTTCTCCCGGCAAACTTGATTCCAGCTTGTGCTTCTTCCAGCCCAGCATTTCTCATGATGTACTCTGCATATAAGTTAGATAAGCAGGGTGACAATATACAGCCTTGACGTACTCCTTTTCCTATTTGGAACCAGTCTGTTGTTCCATGTCCAGTTCTAACTGTTGCTTCCTGATCTGCATAAAGGTTTCTCAAGAGGCAGGTCAGGTGGTCTGGTATTTCCATCTCTTTCAGAATTTTCCACAGTTTATTGTGATCCACACAGTCAAAGGCTTTGGCATATCAATAAAGCAGAAATAGATGTTTTTCTGGAACTCTCTCTAGCTTTTTCGCTGATCCAGCAGATGTTGGCAATTTGATCTCTGGTTCCTTTGCCTTTTCTAAAACCAGATTGAACATCTGGAAGTTCACATTTTGCTGAAGCCTGGCTTGGAGAATTTTGAGCATTACTTTGCTAGTGTGTGAGATGAGTGCCATTGTGCAGTAGTTTGAGCATTCTTTGGCATTTCCTTTCTTTGGGATTAGAATGAAAACTGACCTTTTCCAGTCCTGTGGCCACTGCTGAGTTTTCCCAATTTGCTGGCATATTGAGTGCAGCGCTTTCACAGCATCATCTTTCAGGATTTGAAACAGCTCCACTGGAATTCCATCACCTCCACTAGCTTTGTTCCTAGTGATGCTTTCTAAGGCCCACTTGACTTCACATTCCAGGATGTCGGCTCTAGATGAGTGATCACACCATCATGATTATCTTGGTCATGAAGATCTTTTTTGTACAGTTGTTCTGTGTATTCTTGCCACCTCTTCTTAATATCTTCTGCTTCTGTTAAGTCCATACCATTTCTGTCCTTTATCAAGCCCATCTTTGCATGAAATGTTCCCTTGGTATTGCTCATTTTCTTGAAGAGATCTCTAGTCTTTCCCATTCTATTGTTTTCCTCTATTTCTTTGCATTGATCGCTGAAGAAGGCTTTCTTATCTCTTCTTGCTATTCTTTGGAACTCTGCATTGAGATGCTTATATCTTTCCTTTCCTCCTTTGCTTTTCACTTCTCTTCTTTTCACAGTCATTTATAAGGCCTCCTCAGCCAGCCATTTTGCTTTTTTGCATTTCTTTTCCATGGGGATGGTCTTGATCCCTGTCTCCTGTATAACGTCACAAACCTCCACCCATAGTTCATCAGGCACTCTATCAGATCTAGGCCCTTAAATCTATTTTTCACTTCCACTGTATAATCATAAGGGATTTGATTTAGGTCATACCTGAATGCCCTAATGATTTTCCCCATGTTCTTCAATTTCAGTCTGAATTTGGCAATAAGGAGTTCATGACCTGAGCCACAGTCAGCTCCTGGTCTTGTTTTTGTTGACTGTATAGAACTTTTCCGTCTTTGGCTGCAAAGAATATAATCAGTCTGATTTTGGTGTTGACCATCTGGTGATGTCCATGTGTAGAGTCTTCTCTTGTGTTATTGGAAGAGGGTGTTTGCTATGACCAGTGCATTCTCTTGGCAAAACTCTATTCGCCTTTGCCCTGCTTCATTCCGTACTCCAAGGCCAAATTTGCCTGTTACTCCAGGTGTTTCTTGACTTCCTACTTTTGCATTCCAGTCCCCTGTAATGAAAAGGACATCTTTTTTGAGTGTTAGTTCTAAAAGGTCTTGTAGGTCTTCCTAGAACTGTTCAACTTCAGCTTCTTCAGCATTACTGGTCGGGGCACATACTTGGATTACCATGATATTGAATGGTTTGCCTTGGAAACGAACAGAGATCATTCTGTCGTTTTTGAGATTGCATCCACATACTGCATTTTGGACTCTTTTGTTGACCATGATGACTACTCCATTTCTTCTAAGGGACTCCTGCCCACAGTAGTAGATATAATGGTCATCTGAGTTAAATTTACTCATTCCAGTCCATTTTAGTTCGCTGATTCCTAGAATGTCCACGTTCACTCTTGCCATCTCCTGTTTGACCACTTCCAATTTGCCTTGATTCATGGACCTGACATTCCAGGCTCCTATGCAGTATTGATCTTTACAGCACTGAACCTTGCTTCCATCACCAGTCACATCCACAACTGGGTGTCGTTTCTGCT
This sequence comes from Capra hircus, assembly GCF_001704415.2. Taxonomy (NCBI): domain Eukaryota; kingdom Metazoa; phylum Chordata; class Mammalia; order Artiodactyla; family Bovidae; genus Capra; species Capra hircus. The sequence goes on from NC_030818.1 coordinate 2,032,201, forward strand.
TTGGCTCCATCCCTTCACTCTTTCTGGAGTTATTTCTCCATTGATCTCTAGTAGCATATTGGGCACCTACCGACCTGGGGAGTTCCCCTTTTGGTATCCTATCATTTTGCCTTTTCATACTGTTCATGGGGTTCTCAAGGCAAGAATACTGAAGTGGTTTGCCATTCCCTTCTCCAGTGGACCACATTCTGTCAGACCTCTCCACCATGACCCGTCCGTCTTGGGTAGCCCCAGGGGCATGGCTTGGTTTCATTGAGTTAGACAAGGCTGTGGTCCGTGTGATCAGATTGGCTAGTTGTCTGTGATTGTGGTTTCAGTCGGTCTGCCCTCTGATGCCCTCTCTCAGCGCCTACTGTCTTACTTGGGTTTCTCTCACCTTGGGCGTGGGGTATCTCTTCACGGCTGCTCCAGCAAGGCACAGCCGCTGCTCCTAACCTTGGATGTGGGTGAGCTCCTCATGGTCCCTCTCCTGACCTTGGACATGGGGGAGCTGCTCTCGGCCGCCGCCCCTGACCTTTGACGTGGGTGAGCTCTTCTCGGCAGCTCCTGCGCCCTGAAGCTTATTCTATAAGTTACAGGTGTATGATACAGAGATTCACAGTTTTTAAAGACTGTGCTTCATTTGGGCTTCCCAGGTGGTGCTGGTGGTGAAGAACCTGCCTGCCAGCACAGGAGACGTAAGAGATGTGGGTTCAACCCCTGGGTCAGAAAGATCCCCTTGAGGAGGAAATGGCAATCCACTCCAGTGTTCTTTCCTGGAAAATCTCACAGACAGAGGAGCTGCAGTCCATGGGGTCTCAAAGAGTCGGACACGACTGAGTGACTGACACTCTCATTTTATGAGTGATAGCACACGCTGCAGTGGTTACTATAAAGGAAATAAACCAAAGCACACCAAACGCTCCATTGCCCTAGAAGTGAAGCCCTGTCCCAGGTCAGGCTTGGCCTTGGGCCCCTGCGGCCCTGCCTCCCTGGACCATGCTCCCTCTGATCATGATACCAGCTCGCCTTCAGTCCTACACACCGCCCACCCTTCTGCCCCAAGCTTCAGAGCCTGGCCGATCGCCCCGAATCCTCCACACACCCTTCCTGCCTCTAGACCTTTCCCACCCAGGCTCCCTCTGGGAAAGCTGGTCTGGACCTCGTGTCCAAGCCGGGAGCCCCTCTGCCGTATTTCTCCCATCACAGTCCTTACTTCCCTGTCATAACTGGCTCATGTCTCCCCTCGAGAATGTCAGCTCCTCGAGGCCGGTGGCCGTGTCTGCTGTGTATCCTCCAGACACAAAGTATAAAATAAAAGACATGTTGAATGCATAATGCGTGAATGAACCTAGGCCTCTTCTGTTCTGAACTCTTATGACTCTCCAGACTGAAGGGAGAATCGAAACCATTTTTCCTCCTCTGGTCCCTGACCTCTCCTCTGTGAGGGCCTCACAAGTATTCATCCTCAGGGACTTGCCTGGTGGTCCAGTGGTTAAGACTCTGCACTTCCAGTGCAGGGGGCACATGGTCGATCCCTGGTCTGGGAACTAAGATCTCGAATGCTGTGCAGTGTGGTCCAAAAAAAATTAATAAATAAAATAGAAACAAGTACCCGCCCTCAGCCAGTCCAGCACTCTGAGACGGAGAGTTGGATGTTTCCAGGGACCTTCTCAGAGTACCTGTTCAGGTTAGACTCTTGATGCTCTTGGAGAGCAGTGGATAGGGGAAGTCTGCAGCCCGTGTTTGCAGTTGTGACTGGGGATGCTAATACGGATGTTGAGGATGACGTGCCATGCAAACGTCGGTGCCTGGGGCTTCCCAGGTAGCACTAGTGGTAAAGAACCTGATGTAGGAGACACTAGAGACGTCGGCTCGATCCCTGGCTCGGGAAGACGCCCTGGAGGAGGTGTAACCCACTCCAGTATTCTTGCCTGGAGAACCCCATGGAGAGAGCAGCCTGGCGGGCTGCCATCCGTGGGTCCGCAGACAGTCAGACACGACTGAGCGACTCAGCACACACGTCAGTGCCTAGGAGACTGGCGCTCAATAGATGCACTCAATAGATGAAGATGCTGCTATTACAATTATTACCCAATTCCCTCCCTCCACTGAACTCAGGGAGGAGGATGGACAGCTTGAGACCATAGGCTGGAGACAAAGATGGGACTCAGATCCTGGACTTCCAGCCCCGGCACCCTGTCTGGAGCTCTGGCTTCTCCCCTGCTGTTTTCCATCCCAAGGTTTTGATTCCCAAGTCATTCATCTGTATCCAGCTGACCAGGGCATTTGTAACAACATACTTCCCCGAGCTGCCAGAGGTCACCACAGAAGCTGCGTAAACAGCGAGCCGGGTGGAAATTCCCCAGGACACCCGTGGGCCCTTGGTTCAAGTTCAAACAAAGAAATACTTCTGTCCAGACATCTTTACAGATCAGCAACAAAGATGTGATTTGAGAGCACTTAACCACGTTGTCATAAAACATGAGGATTGATGATCCCCTGTGACTGGGGCGAATGCCAGGGGGAACAAGCAGACTCCAAGTTGGCCAGCGATTCTTCCTGGGCACCTTTTGTGTGCAGAGACTTGGCCTTGATTCAGCGCTGCCCTAAAATACCGCGGCACTGGCCGGCGTGTCCACAGAGCCCCTCATTGCTCGGCGCGCTCTCACATGTATTGATGCACCTGAGTCTCATGACAGCATATGAGGGGGTGTCCCTGGGATTAAAGAGTGTTTTCTCCACTTTGGAGATGAACGACTGAGGCCCAAGGAGGTGGAAAGCAACATGACATAGGCTGCACGACCCTAGAACTCCTGACTCACCATCACACTCTCCTCTTGCCAACACAGAGAGGTGGGAAATCCAAGGTCAGCCGAGAAATAGAAATGGACCCAAAGAAACTCACAAACCAACACGGGGGACGGTAGATAAACTCCAAGGGTTTCAAGACTTCCCTGGGGATCCAGTGGCTACGCCTCCACGCTTCCAGTGCAGGCGGCCTGGGTTCAATCCCTGGTCAGGGAACTAGATGCCACGTGCCGCAACTGAGACCAGAGGCAGCCAAGTCAATTCATTCTTTTTTTTTTTTTTAAGATGTTAAGTTTTAAAAAGCCAAAAAAAAAAAAAGGCAAAAGCAAAACAAAACAAAATCTTTAAGGGTCTGAAGTGAAGTTGCTGAGAACTACGGCTCTCCCTATCTGGTCCTGTCATTTCGGAGCTGGTTGGTTCCCCTGGGATGGAGCTGGGTAAAGTTAAGAAAAGACACAAGAAGAGATGAGAAGTCTCCAACTGAGGGAGAGAACAGGAATTCCCCATCACAGTGGACCAGTGAGTAGGATGAGGGGCCCTAAGAGCGTGATGCCCTTAAGTATTCCATCACTCATTCAGTGTTCAGTTCAGTTCAGTCGCTCAGTCGTGTCTGCTCTTTGCAGCCCCATGAACCGCAGCACCCCAGGGCTCCCTGTCCATCACCAAGGCCTGGAGTTTACCCAAACTCATGTCCATCGAGTCAGTGATGCCATCCCTCCATCTCATCCTCTGTCATCCCCTTCTCCTCCCAGCATCAGGGTCTTTTCCAATGAATCAACTCTTCCCATCAGGTGGCCAAAGTATTGGAGTTTCAGTTCAGCATCAGTCCTTCCAATGAACACCCAAGACTGGTCTCCTTTAGGATGGACTGCTTGGATCTCCTTGCAGTCCAAGGGACTCTCAAGAGTCTTCTCCAGCACCATAGTTCAAAAGCATCAATTCTTCAGTGCTCAGCTTTCTTTATAGTCCAACTCCCACACCCATACATGACCACTGGAAAAACCATAGCCTTGACTAGACGGAACTTTGTTGACAAAGTGATGTCTCTGCTTTTGAATATGCTATCTAGGTTGGTCATAACTTTCCTTCCAAGGAGTAAGCGTCTTTTAATTTCATGGCTGCAATCACCATCTGCAGTGATTTTCGAGCCCCCCAAAATAAAGTCCGACACTGTTTCCACTGTTTCTCCATCTATTTCCCATGAAGTGATGGGACCAGATGCCATGATCTTCGTTTTCTGAATGCTGAGCTTTAAGCCAACTTTATCACTCTCCTTTTTCATGTTCATCAAGAGGCTGTTTAGTTCTTCTTCACTTTCTGCCATAAGGGTGATGTCATCTGCATATCTGAGGTTATTGATATTTCTCCCAGCAATCTTGATTCCAGCTTGTGCTTCTTCCAGCCCAGCATTTCTCATGATGTACTCTGCATTTAAGTTAAATAAGCAGGGTGACAATATACAGCCTTGACGTACTCCTCTTCCTATTTGGAACCAGTCTGTTGTTCCATGTCCAGTTCTAACTGTTGTTTCCTGACCTGCATAAAGGTTTCTCAAGAGGCAGGTCAGGTGGTCTGGTATTCCCATCTCTTTCAGAATTTTCCACAGTTTATTGTGATCCACACAGTCAGAGGCTTTGGCATAGTCAACAAAGCAGAAATAGATGTTTTTCTGGAACTCTCTTGCTTTTTCGCTGATCCGGCAGATGTCAGCAATTTGATCTCCGGTTCCTCTGCCTTTTCTGAAACCAGCTTGAACATCTGGAAGTTCACGTATTGCTGAAGCCTGGCTTTGAGAATTTTGAGCATTACTTTACTAGCGTGTGAGATGAGTGCAATTGTGCGGTAGTTTGAGCATTCTTTGGCATTGCCTTTCTTTGGGATTGGAGTGAAAACTGACCGTTTCCAGTCCTGTGGCCACTGCTGAGTTTTCCAAATTTGCTGGCATATTGAGTGCAGCACTTTCACAGCATCATCTTTTAGGATTTGAAATAGCTCAACTGGAATTCCATCACCTCCACTAGCTTTGTTCATAGTGATGCTTTCTAAGGCCCACTTGACTTCACATTCTGGGATGTCTGGCTCTAGGTGAGTGATCACACCATCATGATTATCTTGGTCGTGAAGATCTTTTTTGTACAGTTGTTCTGTGTATTCTTGCCACCTCTTCTTAATATCTTCTGCTTCTGTTAGGTCCATACCATTTCTGTCCTTTATCGAGCCCATCTTTGCATGAAATGTTCCCTTGGTATCTCTCATTTTCTTGAAGAGATCTCTAGTCTTTCCCATTCTGTTCTTTTCCTCTATTTCTTTGTATTGATCACTGAGGAAGGCTTTCTTATCTCTCCTTGCTATTCTTTGGAACTCTGCATTCAGATGCTTATATCTTTCCTTTTCTCCTTTGCTTTTCACTTCTCTTCTTTTCACAGCTATTTGTAAGGCCTCCTCAGCCAGTCATTTTGCTTTTTTGCATTTCTTTTCCATGGGGATGGTCTTGATCCCTGTCTCCTGTATAACGTCAGGAACCTCCATCCATAGTTCATCAGGCACTCTGTCTATCAGATTTAGTCCCTTCAATCTATTTCTCACTTCCACTGTATAATCATAAGGGATTTGATGTAAGTCATACCTGAATGGCCTAGTGACTTTCCGTACTTTCTTCAATTTAAGTCTGAATTTGGTAATAAGGAGTTCATGATCTGAGCCACAGTCAGCTCCCAGTTTTGTTTTTGCTAACCGTATAGAGCTTCTCCATCTTTGGCTGCAAAGAATATAATCAATCTGATTTCAGTGTTGACCATCTGGTGATGTCCATGTGTAGAGTCTTCTATTGTGTTGTTGGAAGAGGGTGTTTGCTATGACCAATGCATTCTCTTGGCAAAACTCTATTCGCCTTTGCCCTGCTTCATTCCTCATTCCAAGGCCAAATTTGCCTGTTACTCCAGGTGTTTCTTGACTTCCTACTTTTGCATTCCAGTCTCCTATAATGGAAAAGACATCTTTTTTGAGTGTTAGTTCTAAAAGGTCTTGTAGGTCTTCATAGAACCGTTCAACTTCAGCTTCTTCAGTGTTACTGGTTGGGGCATAGACTTGGATTACTGTGATGTTGAATGGTTTGCCTTGGAAACGAACAGAGATCATTCTGTCATTTTTGAGACTGCATCCAAGTACTGCATTTTGGACTCTTGTTGACTATGATGGCTACTCCATTTCTTCTAAGGAATTCCTGCCTGCAATAGTAGACATAATGGTCATCTGAGTTAAATTCACCCATTCCAGTCCATTTTAGTTGGCTGATTCCTAAAATGTCAACGTTCACTCTTGCCATCTCCTGTTTGACCACTTCCAAATTGACTTGATTCATGGACCTAACATTCCAGGTTCCTATGCAATATTGCTCTTTACAGCATTGGATCTTGCTTCTATCACCAGTCACATCCTCAACTGGGTATTGTTTTTGCTTTGGCTCCATCTCTTCATTCTTTCTGGAGTTATTTCTCCGCTGATCTCCAGTAGCATATTGGGCACTTACTGACCTGGGGAGTTCTTTCAGTATCCTATCCATTCAGTGTCACCAGAATCTGAAACCCCTGGGGCAATAGATGGGCATTTGGATGAGCCTTGCACAGGGATGGAAGCATGAAGAGAGAGCCTCTCCTTCTGACCAAGTGGAATCAAGCAGGTCAATGGGCAATCAAAAGACCGTTTTCCCCTCAGACAGGCAGTGAGGGTCGCCCAGCATCGTGACATTGGAGATGTGTGCACTTGGCTTTCTCAGTTATCCCATGCTTTCCAAGCCTTTCCAGGCCATGAGAACCATGGGACCTAGAACTACTTAACTCAGCCGCATGAAGTTCTTTCCTTCCAGAGACCACTGGCCTTGACTCTGGCCAAGATGCAGAGAGATCCCAGAGACTCCTGTGGTAGACACAGACTTGCTCCTAGAGGCTGGCTCCACGATGGGGGCTTCATCTGTTCAGGACTCCTGTGTAACCTGTCTAAATGAAACACTCTCTCGGGTTTAAGCTCTGAATGTCTTAGTCTGTCTTAATGTCTTAATCCTTCATTTTGAAGGACATTATTTTGGGGGGTATATGATTATAGATTGGCCCCTTATTCCTCCTAAAGTACTTTGGGGAAAATGTTATTCCACTATATCCTGGCTTCTGTGGGTTTCGCTGCAAAATCTGCCGTCATTTGTACTCATTCCTCGCCACCCACTGGATGTCTGTTTTCATCTGGGTGCCTTTAGAGTTTTCTCTTTACTGTTGGTTTTCAGCAGTTTGACCATGACATGCCTGACTGTGGTTTTCCTTGTGTTTCTTCTGCCTGGGTTTTGTTGAGCCTGCTGAAACTGTGGTGTGATATCTGTCATCAGTTTTGGGAAAATTTCTGCCATTACTTCTTCGGATTTTAATTCTGTCCCTTTTTCTCTCTCCTCTTATTTTGGGACTCTGTTTACACATCTGTTAGTCTTTTTCAACTTTGTCCTTTGCCCACATCTTCCTTATATTCTTTCCAGGTTTTTTTCCCATTCATTTTCAGTTCATTCACATTCGCTATGATTATTGTTACAGCTGTGTTTAAGCTGTCATCCCCCTATTTGTTTTCTAAGTGTCACTTTTTTGTTCTCCTCCTCCGTTACTGCCACCTGATGTGTGAAACAAATGTTTTCTAGTGTACTCTTTAAATTCCCCTGTTGATTTTCAAAACTATTATTTTTAGTTGCTTGCTTAGTGGATTTTCTAGGGATTACAGTGTACATTTTAATTTATCACAGTTCACCTTAGAGTAATATTAAATTAGTTTCAATAAAATATGAAAACTTTCTTCCAATATGTTTTCTTTTTCTCTCTTCTTTTTTATCATCACATATGTTATATCCATATATTGTTATAAGCCAAAACATACAGTGTTATAATTATTGGTTTAGGCAAACATATATTTTAAAGAACTTAAGAGTAGACATTTTTTAAAATATATATTTATACAATATTTTAAATTTATCCACATAATTACTGTTTCTGGCACCCTCTGTTTCCTTCTGTGGATTTGAATTATTTTCTTTCAACCTGAAGGACTTTCTTATGTATTTCTCATTAGGCATGTCTCGTAGTAATGAATCCTTTATGTTTATCTGCAAGTGTCTTTATCTTCATTTTTGAAAGATGAAAAGTGAAAGCTGTTCAGTCAACTCTTTGCAACCCCATGGACTGTAGCCCACCAGGCTCCTCTGTCCATGGAATTCTCCAGACAAGAATACTGGAATGCGTAGCCATTCCCTTCTCTAGGAGCTCTTCCTCACCCAAGGATCAAATCTCCCATCTTCTGCATTGTAGGCAGATTCCTTACCGTCTGACCCACCAGGGAAGCCCTTTTGAAGGATAGTTTTTGCTGAGTAAAGAATTCTTGAATGATGATTTATGTTTTCTTTCAGCACCTTAATTATGTGATTCCACTGCTTTTCCAGCCCCCATTTTAAAAAATCTTGTTTTGTATCAGGGTAATAGACATAACTTAGCAACTGAACAACAATAGCCAATTAACAGTGTGGTGATAGTTTCAGGTGAACAATGAAGGGATTCAGCCATACATACACATGTATCCATTCTCGCCTAAACAATGCACCTAATATTGAACAGAGTTCGCTGTGCTATATGGTAGGTCATTATCGGTTATTCATTTGAAATATAGCAGTGTGTACATGTTCATCCCAAACTCCCTGACTATCCCTTTCTCCCAGCCTCCATAATTTTGATGGGAAATCAGCTTAAATTCATACTGTCATCTGTATATGATGGGTCCATTTTCTCTTGCTGCTTCTGAGACTTTTTTCTTTGTTTTCCATTCAACAATGATGTGTATAGGTGTGAATATGTTCATGAGTATATTTTGGATTATTTCACCTTCTTGGATCTGTAGATTTATGTTTTCCGTTAAACTGGGGAACTTCGGGCTATTATTTCTCCAAATATTTTTTCTGCTCCTCTTTCCAATTCTTTTTGGACTCTCATCACATGTATGTTGGTGTGTTTAATATTTGTCCACAAGTATGTGAGACTCTTCATTTTTCTCTCTGTTCTTTTGTCTTAGTAATTCCTGTTAACCTGTCTTCAATGTTACTGATTCTTCTGCCACTTCAACTCTGCTAGGGAACCCCTCCAATGAATTTTAAATTTCACTTACTTGACTTTTAAACTCCAGAATTTCCAGCTGGTTCTTTCATATTTTCTTTCGCTTTATTGAGATTCTCCATCCACTAAGTCATATTTTCCTTCAATTTTTAAAATAGGGTTTCCATACGTTCTTTGAATATATTTTAATAACGACTTTGAAGTCTTCGTCTGCTAAATCTGGCACCCTCTGATACTAAGACAGTTTCTTCCTCTTTTCTATACTGCTTTTTATTTATTTCTTGTTGACTGTGCTGGGTCTTTGTTACTGCAGGGGCTTTCTCTCCTGAGGCGAGTGGGGGCGGCTCCCTGGTTGCGGTGCAGGCTTCTCCTGGCACAGAGCACAGGCTCCAGGGCACTTGCTCGTCAGTAGTTGCGACTCAGGTTCAGTAGTTGCGGATTCCAGGCTCAAGAGCTGTGGCGCACGGGCTGAGCTGCTCCACGGTATGTGGGGTCCTCCTAGATCAGGGATCAAACCCATGTCTCCTGGACTGGTAGATGGATTCTTTACCACTGAGCCACCAGGGAAGCCCAGAGACTATTTCTTTTGACTGTTTTGGGTGTTCTCCCCCTGAATATGGGCTGTATTTTCTTGTTCCTCTGTATGACTCTTCCCTTTCTGTTGAATGCTGCGCCATGTGCAGCTGTTTGGCAGATGGGACCAGCTTCTATGGGCCCCCTGTGTTGTCGGGGTTGGAGGCAGTGAGAGGCAGATGTGGATTCCAATTTGTTCTCACCTTCACTTCATGCCCAGTTTTTTGTTTTTTTGTTTTTTTCCTGTCTTCTGGAGCTGCTGACCTACAGCAACTTCATGGATAGGCAGAGGGACCACCTTCCACAGACTTCTTCCCCAGCTGCCACAGTTGTGTAAGGACTCATTCTTAGAATGGAGCTGCTGACCTACAGCAACTTCAAGGATAGGCAGAGGGACCACCTTCCATAGACTTCTCCCCAGCCGCCACAGTTGTGTAAGGACTCATTCTTAGAATTAAGCCCTTATTCCATATCACTGATGGTGGTTCTGCTTCCCTTACCAAACCCTGACACAAGATCCCAATTCTCTGTTAAAACTTAAACTTCATCTTTCCATTCATCTCATCCATTTCTTTTCCCATTTATAAAATATTAATTACAGTTATTTTGAAGTTCTTATCTGCTAACCCCGGGCTTCCCAGGTGGCGCGAGTGGTAAAGAGCTCACCTGCCAGCGAAGGAGCTGTACGAGGTGTGGGTTCGATCCCTGGACTGGGGGGATCCCCTGGAGAGGGCACACCAACCCCCTCCAGTCTTCTTGCCCGGACAATCCTCATGAACAGAAGAGCCAGGTGGGCTACAGTCCCTGGGGTCACGAGCAGTCAGACACGACTGAAGCAAAACTGAGCACGCACACGCATCTGCTGACCCCAGCACCTGGGTCCCCTCTGGCTTCCGTTTCTGCTAACTCCGCGATTGGCCACCTTTTCCTTTCCGTTTAACACTCTTTCATTGCGAGGCAAACACGGTAAGTGAGGTGCTGTGGGTCCTCTAGATTAGTTTCTCTCCCTGTAGACAGTGTTCAGCTTTGTTTTGGCAGCAGTTAAATTCCTGGCAAATCACACTAATTCTGTCAAAGCTTACTTTTTGGCTTTGTTAAGGCAGGTCTGTTTCAGCTTTTTCCCTTATGTATAGGGTGTAGCCGTTTTCATAAGGCATGGTCTTAATTCCAAAGTTTGGCTTTCGTGATCTCAAAGGAGAGCATAGGGGTTCACCAGTGTCCTCCGTTTTGGCTGGGCATGAACCTCAGCATTTCCTTGGAGCTGTGTGACCTCTGAAATCTCTATTCAGCAGTCAGTCCTCCCAGCAGCTATTTTCGGCAAGTCTTCTTGAAGTTCCCCATTCATGCACAACCCAAGCTAAGGACCAGGGGAGAGTTTCATAAAGATTTTGGAGGCTGATCCTTCACTGAGGCATCTTCCTTTCCAGATCCCCGCCCTCCTTAAATCACGGCCACTTAAGCAGTTCTGAACTCTGATTTCTTTTTCCTCTACCCAGTGTGACCACCAATACTGGGAGGATTTACTGCACTTTTTCAGCATTTTGGAAAATATGCTCAGGGATAAAGATGAAATGAACGTGGGAATCATTTAATGTGATTCTCTCTCTCAAGGACCATTATCCTGTGTTAATTGCTGTCCAATGCCCGCGCAGAGCTGTTCTACATTTTTCCCAGTTGTTTTCCGTGGTAAGAGAGGTCTGATGCCAGCTATTCCATTATGACTGGAACTTCCTTTTCTGCTCTCAAGGGAGTTGAGAGAGAGAGTGGCATTTGCATGGTTAAAAACACAGACGTATTCAAGCTCACCCATATTCCTCCTTGGCCTCTGAGCCAAGGATGTGCAATAAATCCTTTTTCTGTAACAACAACAGCAGCTACAGCCCTCAAATGGGCAAAGGACACTGTTCCAAGTGTTTTACACGTACTTATTTACCCTCATACTCACCTGATATAGATATCACCATTCCCACTTATGGTTGCAGAAACTGGATCAAATTGAGGCTGAGTTACTTGCCTAAGATCACACGGCTAATAAGTGGAGAAGCCACGATTCGAACCGATGCAACCTGACTTTGAACTATGGTGCTGAAGATGACTCTTAAGAGTCCGTTGGACAGCAAGGAGATCAAACCAGTCAATCCTAAAGGAAATCAACCCTGAACATTCACTGGAAGGACTGATGCTGAAGCTGAAGCGCCAATACTTTGGCCACTTGATGTTGCAACTAAGACCCAGTCAAATAAATAAGTAAATAAACAAATAAAATATTTTTTTTTAAAAAAGAAGCCGATTCCTCTGCAAAACACTCACCGGGACCATCCACAGGGTGAGGGCTCAATAAATACTTACATCATTGACTTATCTAACCCCACCCACGGAAAGGCCTATCAGTAGGGGCTGGTGAGACACAATCTGAAGCCTTTTTAAAACTCTGCATTGGAGGAAATTGATTCTCTTTATTTGATATCTCTTTACTCAGCAGGCAGATGGGTAAGACCTTAGACCTTGGGCCTAGGTAACAGGCCCAAGCCTTCTGTAAACAGAAGGTTTTTGTGCAGACAGTGTTGCTCGTTTGTCTCAATACACTCCTTACCTTCTCCCTGTTTAGAGAGGGCCACTCACTGTCTCAAGGCTTCTGCAGCAGGCTCTGCTACACTGGGGTTCTCACTCCTCTTGCTAGCAACTGGTTTAGGGATGGCATGTGAAACAATTCCAGCCAACCAAACACAAGGGATTGTTCGTGAGAAGTTTAACAGAAAAGTCTTCCCTGCTAGAAGTAGGAGACACAGGAAGAGATGGTCCCTTCTTATTTTCCAGGATATGCCAGGGTGTGATGTCTGGAACTAGGCATCCATCTTGTGATCATGAGGTCAGTTTGCTGTGGATAAGACAGGCACTCTGTGGCTTGCAGTGTAGGTAGATACAAGAAACCAGGTCTTTGAAGGTACTGTTGAATCTGAGCTGACTGTCCCTGGAACCAGCCTCCTACTGGACTTCCTGTGTGTGACATGATACAGTTCCCTGTGGTTTAAGCTAATGAATGGAGGTTTTCTCTTATCTGTGGCCATAAATCTCTCCCATTCCATCTGAAGTTGGGCTGGGACAGAGATTACCTGAATAGGTTCTGTGTGGTCCCATAGGTCTGTTCGATTGGAGGGCTTGGGCAATGAAATAAGGCACAGAGCACTGGACCCCCTCTCTGTCACTCCCTAGGTGGTCCTAAAGAAGCTCCTTCGGGTCCCTCGCGTGTGTCTCAGGATGCTTTCACATCCATCAGCTTGTCAGATGCTCACAGCTCACAGTGTGACAGGCAGGTAAATGGCATCAAGTGACCTCATTTTGCAAGAAGGAAAGGAAGGCTCGGAGAGGTGTAACGCCTTGGCCACATCTGCCAACAGGTCAGGGTTGCAAATAGGGCCTTGGCCCTGGTTCACATGACCAGCCTCAGCTTAATGTAGAGACTAACAAGGGGGAGGAGGCCAGGAAAGTCCCCTCTGTAGACAAGACATTAAGCAGAGACTCAAAGAATAACTAGGGTGGGTGAAGAAGAGGAGGAGGAGGGAGGGCACTACGGCTCCGGGAAGAGCCTGCACAAAGACCTGGGGATGAGAGAGTCCTGGCAGCTGCGGGCATGGGTGGGGTCGTGTGAGCAAAGGAGAGGTGGAGGAGCCTGACCTTATGGCTCTAGAGAGATAAGGTTGTCCTGAATTACAATCGCAGGCTCTGAGGACTTCCTTGCTGGTTCAATGGTTAAGAATCTGCCTTCAGATGCAGGGAACACGGGTTTGACCCCTGGCTGGGGAATTAAGATCCCCAGAAGGCTGTACACTGTCGCTAGGACCCTATGCAGCCAAATAAATAAATACTTTTTTAAAAATCACAGGCTGTGGAGCTGGACTGCTTGGGTTCAAATCCTAACGCTGTGGTCTATCAGCTGTGTGCCCTTCCACAAAACATCAGCCACTCTCTGCTTTAATGTCTTCCTCTTGTCAAGAGATCGGAATCTGTGAGGAATGAGGGAGACGAGTTATACTGAAGTGCCTGGTAGTAGTAAGTGCTCAGAAGATGCCAGCAGCTCTCGTGGGGATTGTTTGGGATTTTGATCTTTGGTCTGTGAGTCGTGGAGAATTCATTCATCAGGACCATTTTGGTTGCAACCCAGCTCACATCGGCTTAAGCAACAATAGGGGGATTTATTGGTTCCTCTAACTGGAATAAATAGGTCTGGATGTGCCATCAGGGACAGGTGGATCTGGGCACACAGCACTGTCCGCCAGACTCAGTCTTTCTCTCCGCCCTTTGCTCTGTTTGCTCATGAAGTGACTACATTCTCAGACTTGCTGTCCTCAGATGGTGGCAGGACGGCCAACTGTCTGTCATCGTAAGAGAGAGAGTGTCCCTCCTGTCCCAGGGCCAGTCCCACGGAGGCCTGTCATCACCCTGGCCCCCATGGGGCTCCCGTCCCTGAGCCCGTCGCATGGCGGTGCAGCAGTGTTCTGGAGTTGGAAAAGAAGAATCATGGCTGATGGACCAGTCATGTTCCCAAACCTCTGAAACTGCCTGCCAGAGATCCGGGTGCTGCTACCAAATCAGAGGGAGGAATACCGAGCAGGCAGACACAGCCAGGGTTGAGTCAGAGGGCCACTGGAGGTTTCAAGCAAGAGGAGGCCCTGATGTTCACCTTGAGATGATGACTCTGGCTGCTGAACGGAGACAGGAGGGCAGAGTGGGTGGGGAGGGCTTGGAGGGCGGAGTCGGGAGCCCAGGAGAAAGGGGCGATGGTGTGGCCAGGCTGGTGGCAACCAGGAGCAGAGATGGAGGAGAAAGAGGCACGGTGCCAGGGCTGAGTGATGGACTGGGCCGGAGTGGGGACAGGCAGAGCCCAGTCTAAGAGCCAGGGTTTGGGCCTGAGCAGCTGTGACAGGGAGCTTGAGTGGGGACTGGTTTGGGGTGAGACTGTGTGATCAGCTTTGGCTGCACTGCTTTTCAGGAGCCCTGGGACATCACAGGGAGGAATCTTAGAGGCATTTCTTTGGCTGTGGAATTCCATTCCTGGGCATTCTCCGGCTGTTATGAAATATGAGAAAGATGACTAAATTGCATGATGCCCGTTCTGCCCAATAGAATGCACTAGAACCAAGGAAGGCCTGCCCTCCAGAGAGTTGGGACAGGGACAGCTTGCTGGGCTGTCTGTAGGAAATGGGTCTCTTGAACAGCATGTGTCCGTCCCAATTTCTCCCTTAAGAGTTGAAAGGCCTCTTGAAATCCTTGGGCAGCTAGGCGGTCAGAAACAGTAAGCAGGCAGCACCCAGTGACCCAGCTGGCCAAGCTGACAGGGTCTGAGCTCACAGGGGTGGGCGGGGCAGCTGGTGAGAAAAGAGGACCACGGATGACGTGGGAAGTGTCGGGGCTGACGGCCAGCACGCAGCACGGAGGGTGTGGCCCAGGCAGCAGAGGCCTTGGGGGTTCAGAGGAGACAGGGTTCATGCAGGGGGTTAGTGCAGGGTTCCAGGGTGGCTTCCTGGTGGCAGAACTGGACTGGCATCAAAGATATTCCAGGCACCTACCGGCAGCACAGGGAACTCCATTTAGTGTCCTGCGGCGGCCTGGGTGGGAGGGGAGTTTGAGGGAGAACGCATGCCTGCATTTGTGTGGCTGAGTCCCTTTGCTGTCCAGCGGAAACTTTCACAACATTGTTGATTGGCTATACTCCAAATTGAAAGTTAAAAAAAAATTCCAGGCCAAAGGAAGACTATGACCTCAGGTGCGAGGTGCAAGCCTAGGTTTAGAGGGTACCCCACCCAGCCCCAAAGCAGCTGGGTCTCTGAAACATATTAGACCAGTCCCTCTGGGGCCTCCCATACCACCTGTGAGGGCTCCAGTGAGGGTTCAGCCACCCCCACCCCTCGCCTGCCTTCCCTTGTCTCCTGAGGAAGAGTCAGAAGCTCCTGGAGTCCCTACCTCTGCGGCCCTGCCCTGCAGAGATTTCTCTGCACTCCTCCCCTGAGCCTGCCCCTCCCCTAAGGCAGAAAGCGGGCATCAGGGAACACAGCCAACACCCAACTTGCTTCCTGCCCCCTGAGGACTTTAGGGAGTGAGGAGGGGTGAATGAGTGCCAGGGCAAATGCCCCCTGGGAGGGGAGCCAGAGACAGCTGGAAATGGCCAGGCCTAGCCTGGCCCTTCATGGGTGTGGTAAGGATGTATGGGACTTGGAGGGTTGTCTCCCAGCTCCCTGGGGGATCCAGGTCCTGGGCATGTGAGCTCTGAGAGTGCTGCTGGCGCAGCCTCAGTGGGCCTGGGTCGGCCCCCAAGCTGGCAGGCCCCAGGCTAGTGAGCGAGCAGGGCAGTCAGCTTCCCATCCATTAGGCCCCTGGCCTGGGCTGCCAATGCCAAGCAAGCGGACCTTCTCCTCTCAGCCCTGGTACCCACTTAGGCATCGTTAATATTTTACGCTGCATAGCCAGGGATCGATGTCTGGTTTCTAGCTCAGTGTTTATGGGTAGTCACTGAAACTTTCATGGGGGAGGTGTTTGGGAGCACCAGGGGAAACTGAGGCAGGAAGCAGAGTCGGGGCAGCTCAGGAGGAACCCCCCTCACCCCGAGATGGCTTCCTTTGCTTGCTCTCTTTGCCCCCCGCCCTCCGTCTATCTTAGGCTCCCTGCTCGGAGAGCTTGCGACAGATGCCAGGCCTTGTATTATCCAATTCTTTACAAGCCCCTGCAGGGTCTGGATCATCACCGCCATCACCCCTTTTATGAATGCATGTGAGAGTGCTTAGCCACTCAGTCAACTCTTTGCCATCCCGTGGACTGTAGCCCGCCAGGCTCCTCTGTCCATGGAACTCTCCAGGCAAGAATATTGCAGTGGGTTGCCATTTCCTCCTCCAGGAGACCTTTTCCACCCAGGGACTGAACCCACATCTCCTACATTGCAGGTGTTTTCTTTATTCTCTGAGCTACCACGGAAACCCCTTTTATGAATGAGGAATAGGCTTAGGGAGGTTTCATGCCACTGGGCTCTTAACCAAGCTATTGAGTGAAGACTGGCGAACTAGCTAGGAAAAAGGCTACACTTTGCTCAGCACTGAAGTGTGTAAATTAGATGGCAGGAGGCTTTTTAACCTTTCTAGACTACCACACAAGCAACTCGTGGGTTCCAACAGAACCACTTAGACCTCTTGCCTTTGGTCAGTGGAGACTCACCACATGCCCACTTAAGTGGAATTGAACGCTGCGGATTTACAGTTCTTTAAAAATATCTCCAATAACTCAGTCTTTTATCCACGTGTGTTAAACAGTGACGTTGAACTGCACAGACAGAGAGAGACGCCAGGCCTTTCTCTCCTTCAGTTTCCACCAGAAGCAGTGCCCTGTCCTAGGACAACATCTGCTCTGGAATTCAGCAGGCCTGGGGTGCACCTGTATCCCCTTCCATAATCCACCCTCTAGGTCTCAGTTTTCTCATCTGTAAAGTGGGAGAAGAGAAATGCCCACTCGGGGAGCCTTTGAGGATTACAAGTAAACCTAAAGGCTCGGCTCGCCTGCAGTTCCAGCAGGGCCCTTGGCTACGCACGCTGCGGTTTTCCGCCACGCCACACCCCTCTGCGCCTAGGGCGCAGTACATGCTCAGTATTTGTTGAATGAAAGAGCGGGTAGTAGAGGCTCCATAAATGGGAGCCGCTACGGTTCAAGCGCTAGGTCCAAACAGGGCCCACTTTCACGGGCGTGGTCCGGGGCTGGATTTCCCCCGCCACTAAGAAACCAGAGAACGGGAGAACTTGGTGTTCCCAGCAGCCCACCGTGGCGACGCTCGGAGTCCCGGGCCGGTGAGTGCACCGCGCGCGCAGCGCCCGCCGGAGGGCAGCAGAGAGTCACGGCTTCGGCCCCCAGAGTCCCGGAGTTTGGGGGCTAGGATGCCGGGTTCCGCCCTGCCACGCCCCCACCTCTCCCCTTTCTTTCTCCTTCCTTTGAGCGGCTTTCCTCTCCTACTCCTGTGTCCCCGGGCAGGAAGAAAGCGATCCGCAAACGATTTAGCACTCCCTCGAACTGCCCGCGCGTAGCACTTGACATCCGCTCGGCTTTCCCACAGCCGGAAAGGCAGGCACCAGCCCCTCTTTGCGGACGAGGAGGAGGAGGCTGCAAGTCCCTGACTCGACCAAGGTCATGCAGCAAAGTCAAGAGTTGAACTCAGCTTCGTAGGCTCTAATGCCAAAGCCCAACTCCCTCCTAAAGCCTCGAGCGCATGAACTCGAGAACTTTGAGTACCAACTTTTCCATTTTTGCACGGAAGCCAGACCAGGGCCAAGTTCAATCTCCGGCCGTGGACTGATGGTTGTGGGAAATACCCTGAGGCGAGAGGGCTTCCCGGATCCTCCGAAGGCCAGCTGTGTCCTGGCCCGCCGGGCGAAGAGCGGCGGTGGCCAGGCTCCGCGCCCCTCCATCGGGAGAGTGGAGCCCCGACTGCCCCCGGGGAGTGGCGCTGCTGCTCCCTGCCGGCCCCGGCCCCCTCCCCAGCCACACGGCCCCACCCTGCACGAGCGATTCTGTGAAACCGCGGACCGCTCGGTCACGCGGGGGCTGGCTGGGTAGCGCTGGCTCCGCGCCAGGCCCCGTCTGCGGGCTGGCCCGTGCGGGGCGGGGCCACCTCCCTCCGCCCCTTCCCGGTCTGGCGCGCGCGGTGTGTGTGGGGGGTGGTGGGAGGGGAGCCCGCAGGGGACTCCTCCCCTGGTGGTCGCCGCGCCTAGGCCAATGAGCGCGCGGGGAGCCGCGATGGAGGCTGGGGCGACCGGGAGCGCTGGGGACCCCCGCCGCCGCCGCCGCCGCCGCCGCCGCGCCCCCGTGCCCTGGAGCCCTTGGGGCTGGAGAGGGGCCGAAAGAGGCGCGGCGCCCGCTCCGGGCATGGAGGCGCCTCTGGCCAGAGCCGGCCACGCGAGCTGCGCTCCGCGCCGCCGCCGAGCCTCGAAGTTTGCCGGCTGACTCGGAAAGTTGCGCTCCGGCTCTGTCGCAGCTCCGCATCCGACCTCCCGGCCGGCCCCAGCTCGCCGCCGCCGCCGCCCTCCGCGGGGCTCCGGCCCAGCCGACGCCTGCAGCCCCGCCTGCCGGGGGCATGTGAGCCGCGGTCTCCCCTAGAGGCCGGCGGGCTGCACCGGCCCCGGTGCCTCCGGAGGCAGCGTGAGGGCGAGGGGCACGCCCCGGCCCCAGGCAGCACGGGCCGCCATGGGCATCCAGGGCATGGAGCTGTGCGCCATGGCCGTGGTGGTACTGCTGTTCATCGCCGTCCTCAAGCAGTTCGGCATCCTGGAGCCCATGTCCATGGAAGGTAACGCGTGGCCACCCGCCTTTTGGCGGCCCTGCGCCCGGGGCCGGCGGTCAGAGGGGAGAGAGCAGCACTTGCGCTCCGGGGTGCGGGTACCCAGGTCCACCCGGCGAGGAGCGGCCCTCGGGGACGCTGTGCTCCGCGGCCCTGCCCGTCTCGGCCACCGCCCCCTCCTGGCTCCCGAGGGCTGGTCTGGATCTAAGGGCGCATGGAGGGCTCAGACTGAAAAGCCCCAGAGCGGGTGCAGCCGCGGTGTTCGAGATGGGTGTAAGCGAGATCCCGGGAGAAGCCTTGAGCTGGCATCCCCGGCTGTCCTAGGCCCGCTGGTCCGAGCCGCCCCCGGTGAGCTTGGCGCCCGGCGGTGGGAGGTGGCAGAGGGTGAAGATAGCAGGGACGACCCTCAGCCCAAGGCGTCTGACTGCAGCAGCGAGTAACACAAAACCTCTGTCTCGTGATGAGGCCGGCGCTTCACCCGTAGCCCACATCCAGTACCCTTTCCCCAGGCAAGACTCGGGAATGGGTAACCAACCCTCAGGCGCCACTGTTTTTGTCCCAATAAATATTAACCGAGGAGACAGACGAACTCTTAAATCAGACACTGATGGTGTCCCTGAGACCCCTGACACTTAGGTACCCTTAAGAGTTGCTCCCAGGCAGTACCTCCCACCCACCTCTGTGCAGGTTAGGAGAGGAAGCCCCTCCAGGGCACATCCATTGTGAAGGGGAACCTTGACCCACCAGGGCAGTAACTTATCCTCTGTGTCCTGTCCCTCCAGACTGTGGGGAAGGGGCTGGCCGGTCTTCTCTCCGTCACCTGTGCGCCCCTGCGGTCCTCAGGGGAGGATGGGCATCCTGCCTGCCTCAGCACTCCACTGACCTTGCCAGGCTCCAGCTCCTGGGACTAAAACCCAGAGGCTCAGGGAGGGGAGGAGCGAGAAACTGCCCTTGCCTCTGAACTGTCCAGCACACCCTCTGGCCTAGGGATGTGCCCCCCCAAACCCCTGCAAAGGGCTGCTGAGGGCAGAAAGGGGCCCCGGGACCAGGAGGCCAGGCCCAGGTCTGACTTGTTGCCTGAAGCCGGTGGCCGTGTGCCCTTCAGAAGGCACTGAGCTGCATCACGCCCTTTCAAGGTGAGTTCAGGAGACCCCGAGAGAAGGGGCTTGCTGAAGGTGGTTCTCAGAGGCGCCGTCTTGAACTTTACTTTGTAGCTGGGCAAGGTAGGCTCCCTGGTGGCTCAGATGGTAAAGAATCTGCCTGCAATGCAGGGGACCCAGGTTCAGTCTCTGGGCCAGGAAGATCCCCTGGAGAAGGGAATGGCAACCCACTCCAGTATTCTTGCCTGGAGAATCCCATGGACAGAGAAGCCTGGCGGGCTACAGTCCATGGGGTTCCAGAGAGTTGAAGCAACTGAGTGACTTTCACTGGGAAGGTAATTGCCCAAACTGGGCCTGCACTTGGCTGGATGGATGCTGGGCCTGGCAGGAAGAGTCTGTGACAGGCACCTCCATGGGAAATACAGCGGGGGTAAGGGGCATCTCACCCAGCGGTGCCCTCAGAGCCCAGGCCTCTTGCGTCCACTAGTGCACCCCCATCCCCCACCCTTTCCCACCTGGAGTCCATCGTAGGCAGGGGGGATTTGGTACTCGGGAGTCTGAGGCCCCTACCTTACTCTTCCCCCATTTCCTGGGCCCTCCTGGGACCACCAGCCAGCCTCACTCTACTTGTTATTGACACTCCCACTCTTCTTAGGGAGCCCATCACGCTTGTGGTTCTCGGAGCTTGGAGTTTACCTTCCCGATTTCTAAGAAAGGATTTGTTTACAAGGTGGATCGGACGTGCAAAAGCACAGGTGGTTTTTTCGACTTGCTGAGAAGCCCACTTCCGGCTCTAATAAGTTTGTCTTTTCTGGTATATCTGTCCACTCATGCCCTCTGACTTCTGGGGTCTCGAGGCGCACGGAGCGTCAAAGTCAGCCAGAGATCCCTGAGCTCGGATCTCCTATCACCCACACATACTGGCTTAACCTGTTTGAGCCTTGGCCTGACTATCTATAAAGTGGGGCCAATAATAAGGCCTGCCCCGTAGGGCTGCAGCAGACTTTGAACTAGTTGAGTAAAGGCTTTAATGCCCTCAGGATCATTCTTGGTGTGTACTAAATGCACAAACTTTGTGAACCATGGCTATCACCGGGAATTAGAGGGTGATTACTCTTAGTAGCAGAATTGAGTCAGCATTGAAAACATTCTCTCACTCAGACCAGCCACCTCTTCCTGCATCAGAGGAAGGGAATTCTGAGTACCAGATGGTCCGTGTTGATGGCAGTGATGCCAGCTAAGTGCCTGGAAGGGCCCATTGGCCAGGCAGTGTCTAAGGGACTGTCATGGGCTGTGAGGAGCCCAGGCCCTTGGGCCCCAACCTGGATGTGAGCTGGCACTGAGAGAACAGGGCACCCCTCCAAGAAGGCGTGCATTTAATTGGTTGTTGTCTCTCGTCCTCTTTGAGCCTCCATAGTTCTTATCTGTAAGAGACCAGAGTTATGGTGCCCCTGGGGATTGTTAGGAACTAATGGATTTGAGTTCTGGGGACACAGGCTTCTAGAAGAAGATGCAGAAGCTGAAAGGCCTTCCTCTCTGTCCTACCAGTGTCTGTCTCTAGGCGACTTCATTGGTGGGGAGTTCCAGCCTGGCTTGGCCACAAGCTCACTGGCTGACCTTGGTGCATCAAACCTTCTCAAGCCTCAGCCTCCCGGATTCCCAGGTTGCTCAATGGTAAAGAACCTGCCTGCAGTGCAGGAGATGCGGGTTTGATCCTTGGGTCGGGAAGATCCCCTATAGAAGGAAATGGCAACGCACTTCAGTATTCTTGCCTGGGAAATCCCACGGACAGAGGAGACTGGCAGGCTACAGTCCATGGGGTCGCAAAGAGTCCGACATGGCTTAACAACTAAGCAAGAACAAGAAAATGAGGATACCAATAGAATCTTTCCCCCTGTACACCTCCCAGGGGTGTGGTGAGCTGAAGCACTTTGAAAAAGTTCCCGACCGGACACAAATCTAAGCGATCTCGTAAGTGTGGACATGCTGGTGAAAAGTGAGCCTGGACCGGTAAGCTTGTTGCTCACTGGGAAGGCTGGCCTGGCCCTGACACCAGTCTTTGCCATCCACATCTGTGGCCCAGGGCTTGGCTTGGGCTGCTGCCTCTCTTATCTCAGTCCACATTTTCCGAGCTCTAACTAGTAGCTCTCCACAGAGAGCAGTTTTGCTCCTCAGTGGATGTTTGGTGATGTCTGGAGGCGTTCTGGATTGCCACAATCGATGGGGAGGGTACCAGTGGCATCAAGTGGGTAGAAGCCAGGGATGCCGCTAAACATCACGCAGGCCCAGGCAGCTCCTCACCACAGACAATGCTCAGGCCCAGGGACTTCCCTGGCGGTCCAGTGGCCAAAACTCCATGCCTCAGTGCAGGGGGTGTAGGTTCAGTCCCTGCTCAGGGAGCTGAGACCCCACATAGCACGAAGTGTGGCCAGAAAGTAAAAAAAAAAAAATTTGTTTTTAAAGAATGTTCAGACCCAAATGTCAGTGGTAAAGTTGAGAAACCTTGTTCTAGAAGGAGCACTGGCTAGGGGCTAGGAGAGCTGCCTTTCAGCTCTGATGTGGTCCCTGACATGCTGACATTAACTTGGGGAGATCACTATTCCTGTCCCAGCTCCACTTCCCAGTCTGTAAGTGGGGAATGGGATTAGAAGCACCAGCTCCCCCGAGAACTCCCCCTGACCCTTCTGGATCCCTGCCCCTGGGGTTGTATTAGATGACCCTGTCCTGGAATTTTCTAGATCCCTGTCCCCACTTACGGTGACCTCTCCAAAGGCTGCAAGCACTGTGTCCATACACTTGGGGCCCCAGGGTGTGCCCAGCACTGCCTGCCAAACAGCAGGTGTGGAGTCTGGGTAAATCATATGCCATTTTCAGCCATACTTAGGTGGCACCCATTGCATACCAGGCCTGGAACACCAGAAATGCAAAGTCTTGGCCCTCCCTGTAGGGTGGCCCTGGGAAACACCCTCGGAGGGGAGTTCCCTCTGGTTGGGGTTGGGGCAGAGCCGGTGGCTTGTGGGGGCCTGAGTACAGACAGGCAAAGAGAACAGAGTGGGAGGGGAAGGATGGGGACTGCCCACGTGGAGACAGCCTCCTCCGGGGTTTGGTCTGCCTGTTGGCAGAGCCAGTGCCTCCATGGCGGGTTCCGACGTCTTCCAAGAGTTGGGCCGGTTATGTTCATTCACTGCAGGAATGCGCTGCAGCGCCAAGGGCAGGCTGACCAACCTCTGGGTTCAAGAGGGATTAGAACCAGCAAGTGTGGACAGAGCAGCTCGGAGCTTTGCTGCAAAGGGGAGTGAAGCGGGATACTGGCTGGCGGGGAAGCATCATAGTGCAGGGCCTCAAGGGGGTGTCAGGGCAGCCAGGTGGGGGTGTCATGCACGGGGCTGCCCCTCGCCCAGTACCTTGTGCCCTTAGCTCAAAGGACTGAAGACTCGGAGCCACCCTTCCCTCGCCCCTGCAGGCGGGTCTTGTGCAGAGAGGGCTGTGTTGAGTGGGGGACACGGGACAGGGACTAAGGCTTTTACTCAATGGGAAGAAAGCCTGGTCTGTAACCTGTCAGACCATGGTATGACTTTGCATGCGTGCTGTGTTGCTTCAGTTGTGTCTGACTTTTTGCAACCCTATGGTTTATAGCCTGCCAGGCTCCTGTGTCCATGGGATTCTCCAGGCAAGAAACTAGAGTGGGTTGCCATGCCCTCCTCCAGGAGATCTTCCTGACCCAGGGGTTGAACCCACATCCCTTACATCTCCTGCATTGTCAGCCAGGTTCTTTACCACTAACACAAACAACCATGGAATACTCAACCACAAAACAACTGTCTTTTAAAGCCTTATGCTTTCATGCCTTTGACAAATGCTTGTTTGCTTAAGAGGTGAAATCTGCATTGCTGGTCCCCTGGTTATCATGAATACTTGATGGAGAGGGGATGGTTCCAGACCAGCCCTTGGCGAGGGAAGGGGAGGGCTGAGCGCAAGGGAGACCATGGAGGCAAGTTAGCTCCATGGCTTTGCCAAACAAGGCTACTCAGTGGGTGAGGAGAGCGGTGCAGGCGGCTGTCTAGGCCCAGGACCACCTTGCCCTGGCCCACGTGGCAGCCAGGGTCGGCGGCTTCTTCCTTCTCGACACCTCTTGCCAGTCTCTCCTCTCTGTGTCTCTTTGTTTGACCCCCGAGACCAGAGAGGCCATTCTGGAATGGAGATCAGACAAGCCCTTCCCCCCCTTTGGCCCTTAGGTGGTTCTCGTGCCCACCTAGCTCTTGGCACACCCTGGACCCCCTCCCCAGGGTGCCCTTTGACCCTGCTGTCATTGCACCTGATTCTTGGAATATTGCTTCTCTCTGATTCCTCACCCATCCCCTGCCCAACAGGTGTAAGCAACAGGGAATGTTGCTTCAAGAGATAGGCCCAGCCTGGAGACATTAAAATTGACACGCAAGGGACTTCCCTGGTGGTCCAGTGGCTAAGACTTCTTGCTTCCCAATGCGGGGGGCCCAGGTTTGACCCCTGGTTGGGAAGCTACATCCCCGTGTGTCACAACTAGAGCATCCCACATGCTGCAGCTATGACCTAGCACAGCCAAATTTAAAAAAAAGTTGACATCCCAGCCGGTAGTTCATGGACCCACCCAAGAAAACAGCTGTGAGGGATCCGGCCCAGCAGGTGTTACAGGGCACCTCCCACACTGCGTGGCGGCCCTGTTCCAGACTGGGTGAGCTGTGAGCTGTGAGCTGTGAGCAGAGAGCAGACAGGAGGGCCGATGGACGCGTTCCCCTTGAGCCGCCGTGGCGTGGACGGTCGCCCGCCAGGCTCCTCTGTGCGCGGGGGTCTCCAGGCGAGAGCACCGGGGTGGGCTGCCAGGGCCTCCTCCAGGGGATCCTCCCCACCCAGGGATCAGTTCCGGGCCTCTTGCATTGCAGGTGGATTCTTCACCATCTGAGCCCCCAGGGAAGCCCTAATAGAATATCCCAGACCAGGGACCTGTATTTTCCCACAACTCTGGAGGCTGGAAGTCCCCAGCCAAGGGGCCAGTAGAGCTGGTTTCTGGTGAGGCCTCTCTTCTCCTCACGTAAACGGTCACCTTCTTGCTGTGTCCTCACATGGCTTTTCCTTCCCTTCCTTTTGGAAAGGAAATCACTCTTCATCCTCTTATAAGGTCACCAAATCCTTCTGGACTACAACCCCACCTTTATTAGGATTTCATTTAACCTTCAGTTCAGTTCAGTCGCTCAGTCGTGTCTGACTCTTTGCGACCCCATGAACCGCAGCACGCCAGGCCTCCCTGTCCATCACCAACTCCCAGAGTCCACCCAAACCCATGTCCATTGAGTCGGTGATGCCATCCAACCATCTCATCCTCTGTTGTCCCCTTCTCCTCCTGCCTTCAATCTTTCCCAGCATCAGGGTCTTTTCAGATGAGTCAGCTCTTCGCATCAAGTGGCCAAAGTATTGGAGTTTCAGCTTCAACACCAGTCCTTCCAATGAACACCCAGGACTGATCTCCCTTAGGATCTCCTTGCAGTCCAAGGGACTCTCAAGAGTCTTCTCCAACAGCACAGTTCAAAAGCATCAATTCTTCGGCCCTCAGCTTTCTTCATAGTCCAACTCTCACATCCATACATGACCACTGGAAAAACCACAGCCTTGACTAGATGGACCTTTGTTGACAAAGCAATGTCTCTGCTTTATAATATACTGTCTAGGTTGGTTGTAACTTTCCTTCCAAGCAGTAAGCGTCTTTTAATTTCATGGCTGCAGTCAGCATCTGCAGTGATTTTGGAACCCCAAAAAATAAAGTCAGCCACTGTTTCCACTGTTTCCCCATCTATTTCCCATGAAGTGATGGGACCAGATGCCATGATCTTCATTTTCTGAATGTTGAGCTTTAAGCCAACTTTTCACTCTCCTCTTTCACGTTCATGAAGAGGCTCTTTCTGCCATAAGGGTGGTGTCATCTGCATATCTGAGGTAATTGATATTTCTCCCGGCAATCTTGATTCCAGCTTGTGCTTCTTCCAGCCCAACGTTTCTCATGATGGACTCTGCATAAAAGTTAAATAAGTAGGGTAACAATATACAGCCTTGACGTACTCCTCTTCCTATTTGGAACCAGTCTGTTGTTCCATGTCCAGTTCTGACTGTTGCTTCCTGACCTGCATACAGGTTTCTCAAGAGGCAGGTCAGGTGGTCTGGTATACCCACCTCCTTCAGAATTTTTCACAGTTTATTGTGATCCACACAGTCAAAGGCTTTGGCATAGTCAATGAAGCAGAAATGGATGCTTTTCTGGAACTCTCTTGCTTTTTCCATGATCCAGCGGATGTTGGCAATTTGATCTCTGGTTTCTCTGCCTTTTCTAAAACCAGCTTGAACATCTGGAAGTTCACGGTTCACATATTGTTGAAGCCTGGCTTGGAGAAATTTGGGCGTGACTTTACTAGTGTGTGAGATGAGGGCAACTGTGCGGTAGTTTGAGCATTCTTTGGCATTGCCTTTCTTTGGGATTGGAATGAAAACTGACCTTTTCCAGTCCTGTGGCCACTGCTGAGTTTTCCAAATTTTCTGACATATTGAGTGCAATACTTTCAGAGCATCATCTTTCAGGATTTGAAATAGCTCCACTGGAATTCCATCACCTCCACTAGCTTTGTTCGTAGTGATGCTTCCTAAGGCCCACTTGACTTCACTTTCCAGGATGTCTGGCTCTAGGTGAGTGTGAGTGATCACACCATCATGATTATCTGGGTCGTGAAGATCTTTTTTGTACAGTTCTTCTGTGTATTCTTGCCACTTTTTAACATCTTCTGCTTCTGTTCGGTCCATACCATTTCTGTCCTTTATCGAGCCCATCTTTGCATGAAATTTTCCCTTGGGGTCTCTAATTTTCTTTTCTCTCTCTCTCTCTTTTTTTTTTCTAATTTTCTTGAAGAGATCTCTAGTCTTTCCCATTCGATTGTTTTCCTCTATTTCTTTGCATTGATTGCTGAGGAAGATTTTCTTATCTCTGCTTGCTATTCTTTGGAACTCTGCATTCAAATGGGTATATCTTTCCTTTTCTCCTTTGCTTTTCACTTCTCTTCTTTTCACAGCTATTTGTAAGGCCTCCTCAGACAGCCATTTTGCTTTTTTTTTTTTTGGTCATTTAACGTTAAATTACCTCCTAAAGACCTTATCACACTGGGGATTAGGGCTTCAACATATGAGTTGTGGGTGGAGGGGGAAGTGCTTCCCTGGTGGCTCGTGATAAAGAATCCACCTACTAGTACAGGAGATGCCGGTTCAGTCCCTGGTCAGGGGAAGATCCCACATGCCTAGGAGCAGCTAAGTCCATGCACCACAGCCATTGAGCCTTTGCTTTAAAGTCCAGGAACTGCAACTTCTGAACCCGTGTGCTGTGACTGCTGAAGCCTGCACACCCCAACTGGAGAGTAGCCCCCCTTGCTCCAACTTCATTGCTGCTGAGGGCAACAGCATTGAAGACCCAGCACAGCCAAAAATTAATACGTTATTTTTTTTTTTAACTGGGCTTCAGCAATGGCTTAGCAGTAGAGAATCTGCCTGCCAAGGCAGGGAACATGGGAGACTGGGATTTGATCCCTGGATTGGGAAGATCCCCTGAAGTAGAAATGGCAGCCCACAGTGTTGTTGCCTGGAAAATCTAATGGACAAGGGAGCCTGGAGGGCTGCAGTCCATGGGGTTGCAAAGGGTCAGACATGCATGTGTGTAGCAATAGTGGAATTAAAACGAAACCAGAACATGTGAGTTGTGGAAAGAGACAAAACTCTGTCCATCACACCAGTAAACAGAGAAATATGTATATACCAGAAAGTCATGGCCAGATGAAGGAAGTGAAACAGAGACAAGGGAATATAGGAATGGCGGGGCGCAGGACACCCTGGAGGAGGTGACAGTCAAGCAGAGGGAAGCAGGCAGCGTGGATTCTGCAGAAGAGCATTCACGCCAGAGGACAGCAACAGAGTGCGCCTGGTGGGCTTGAGCAGCTAGAGGGGCAGCGTGGCTGAATCCAGGGAGTGGTGAAGGGAGGGACCCAGGAGATGAGGTCAGAGCTGGGGGCAGGGAGCACAGTTATTGGCCATTTACAGACTTCTGTGTTTATACTCAGAGCCGGGGGAGGCTGTTACACAGAGGGGGACCTGAGGATATATGTTTTCAGCAGCTTCCTCCAGTCCTATTTGTAAAATAGACCAGCAGGATGCAGGGCAGAAGCAGGAAGGCAAGGCAGAAGAGACGGTTGCGGGGGAGGGCCAGGGAAGGTGGGAGGGGGGCTCAGACGCGGGTGCAGGTTGAGGGGAGCGCTGGCAGGGTTTGCATGGGGGCTGAGGGCTGGGAGGAAGGTCTATGCCCAGGCTTTTGGTGAGAGCATCCACAGGGTGGAGCCGGGGAAGGCTGTGGGTGGAGTGGGTTTGCAGGGGAAGATTAGGAGCTCAGTTTGGGTTTGGTCCATCTAAGGACCTCCTGGATTTCCACTTGCAGGTGGTAAGCAGGCAGGTGAGTCCAGAGCTCGGGAAGTAGTTAGCCCACATTTCCTGACTGAGGCTTGACTCTGTAAGGAACTTGCTGATTTTGCAGGTTTATCGGGTGTAACTTTTTCTTATCATTCTCAGATGGGTTTTTCATACTCGTGATTCTGAACACCAGTGTGCGTGTTTATTAGCTTTTCCTGTTCCCTTCTCTGTCAGTTTCCTGTGTATATCCTTTAACCATTTCTCCTGGGATTGCTGTGCTTATCTTCCAAGTCACCAATGGTTCTTCCCGACCAAAGGTGTTCTCTCTCTCTCTCTCCCCTCTCTTGATCTGGGGACTCTAATTACTTTTAAATATTTTTATTAACCTGTATTAAATGCATTCTGGCTTCCCCGATGACTTGGCGGGTGAAGAATCCATCTGCAATGCAGAAGACCCAGGAGACTTGGGTCCAATCCCTCTGCCAGGAATACCCCCCAGAGGAGGGCACGGCAGCCCCCTCCAGTATTCTTGCCTGTAAAATCCCATGGACAGAGGAACCTGGTGAGCTACAGTCCATGGTGTCACAAAGAGTTGAGCACAACTGAGAAACTAAGAACGTTAACAAAACACATTAAATGCATATGTAAGGATGGATATATATATATATATATAAACATGGAGTCCTAACTGCTGGACCACGAGGGAATTCCCCTTGGTTTTGAATTTTATACCAAAAAAAAAAAAAAACAAAACAAAAACCAGAATCATGGTCTCCTAGGACTGTTTTTTCAGCTACACTGTTTCTAAGACCCACATTGCTCTGTGTTATAGGTCATCCATTTTTCACTGCAGTACAACGTTTCCTCCGGCGGGGGCACAATCTATTCATCTGCTCTGTTGTCCATGGACGTTTGGTTGATTCAGGCTGTCTTTACTGTGGAGTCCTCTGGGGACCCCTGAGCAATGATTTTCTCTGGCATGTATACCCCAGGGAGGATTACTGTGCCCTAACGGTTGTTGTGCGTGCTCAGCCATGTCCGACTCTTTGCGACCCCATGAACTGTAGCCCGCCAGGCTCATCTGTCCAGGGGATTCTCCAGGCAAGAATACTGGAGTGGTTGCTTTTTCTAAGGTATGCAGACGTGAAGATGCAAGCGGTTTTCCACAGTGGTTGTACCAATGTGCGCAGCCACCAGCATGTTTAAAAATGTCCATTGATCTCTGTCCTCTCCTGTGACCCTTATTTCATTATTCTTGTTTCTTGTCAGTCGGAAGGTGTGGACTTCTCATCGTAATTGCATTTGCTGTTTGTTGAGGAGGTTGTGCCATCTTCCTGTCCTCATTCATGTCTGGTCTCCTTTTCCGATGTTTATCAATTCTAGACCTTCTTCTTCCATCAGCTGTAAATATTGCCTGCTGTCTCCTCCCTCTGTGTTGAGCATCCCTCGTGGTCATGGTGCCTTTTGTTGAACAGAAGTCCTTTGATGTGATGGAGTTCATCAATTTTTGTCCTTTCTGGTTTGAAGTTTTAAGAAATCTTCCCCCACCTTTAGGTTGGCAAGATACTGTTTTACATTTTATTTTTATTTATTTATTGTGAAGTTTTATTTATACTTGGCTGCGCTAGGTCTTTCTTGCTGAAAGCGGCTTCTCTAGTTGCAGCAAGCAAGGGCCACTCTCTAGTTGCAACTTGTGGGCTCTAGAGCTCCGGCTCAGGAGTTGGGGCGCACAGACTTAGTTGCTCCAGGGCATGCGGTACGTGGGATCTTCCCAGACCAGGGATCAAACAAGTGTCCCCTGCATTGGCAGGCAGAGTCTTAACCAGTGGGTCACCAGGAAAGGCCTACATTTTATTTTAACTCTAGAGCTCACTTTTCACGTGTTATCTGTAGTTAATCTGGAGCTTGCTTTTGCACATGGTATTTATTTTCTTAATATGATGATTTATTTTCTTTATGATTTATTTTCTTTATATGATGATTTATTTTCTTGATGATTTATTTTCTTTATATGATGATTTATTTTCTTGATGATTTATTTTCTTTATATGATGATTTATTTTCTTGATGATTTATTTTCTTTATATGATGAGTCAGTTTTCCTAACACTGTCTGTTATGCTAAACAACTGGCCTTTCCCCAGAGCTTCTGGGAAGGTCCCGCTGTACCTCAGCCTCTGTTTGAGCTCTCTGGCCTGTTTGTTAGTGTGTTTGACTATTCTTGTACCAAGCACACAAGTTTTATTACAGTGATTATAAATGTTTTAGTATATAATAGGGAAAACTCTCTCTTTACTCTTCCTTTCTAGATTCTTATGGATTTTTAAATTCTTCATTATACATTTCAGAGTAAATTTATCAAAGTCCTCAAAAATCCAACTGGATTTTTGATTGGGATGGTGTTGAATTTATAATCTATCACAGGAGAAATAACATCTTTATAATGTTATTATAATCGTGTCTAAGATGCAATGTCTTTCTTATTCAGATTATCTTTCTTTGTAGAGGTTCTTTGAGTTTTGGTTAATACTTAGATACTTTTTAGTTTTAATTTCTATTATGGATGTTATTTTTCTTGTATTTTCTAGGTGGTTATTACTGGTATAGAAAATTGCTATTGATTTTCATAAATTAATCTCACATCTGGCAACATATACTGAACTCTCATGTATATTGATTCTCTTGGTCCCTGTAGGGACATGTCATCTATAAATAGTGTTAATTTTATCTTATACTTCCCAACTCTTACACTGTTTGGGGTTTGTTTGTTTGTTTGTTTCCTTTTTCAAAATTTCCTTAGAGTATTTGCCAGACATCCTTTAGTGGTAACTGTGGCCAACCTTGGCTTGTCCCAGATCTTAAAGAAAATGTGTGTGAGCCTTTGCCATTAAACCTAATATTTTCTGTAAAGAAATATTTGTTTTACAAATATAAGCAACATCAAGTTTATAAAGTTCCCTTATAAAGTTCCTAGTTTGCTAAGAGTTTTTGCTTTTTTATTTTAATTATAAATAGATGTGGATGTTTATCAAATGCTTTTTCTGTATTAGGGTTTTCATATGATTTTCTCTCCTTACACTCTTACAGATAAAACCTTTTTGATCCTGGTGTACTTTTTTTTTTTTTTAATTCAGTTGCATTAAGTTACCTAACATGCTTTAGGATTTTGCATCTATGTTCCAAAGTGAAATGGGCACATAATTTTCTTTTTGTTCATTTGTTTGTTTTTCCAGCTGTATTAAGCTATAATTAACACCTAACATTGTGTAAGGGTATGTAACGATCACCCACAATAAAGTTAACTGATGCATCCATCACCTCAGATAAATATCATTTTTTTGTTATTGTGGTGGTGAGAACGTTGGAGATCTGCTCCCCGTGGTTAAGAATCCACCTTGCAATGCAGGGGACATTGGTTTGATCCCTGGTCAGGGAACTAAGATCCCACGTGCCTTTTGGAACAACTAAGTCTATGCATTGCAACTACTGAAGCCTGTGAGCTCTGGAGCTCACACCAAAACGAAGACTCAATGAAGCCAGTAGTGAATTAATTCAGTTCAGTTCAGTTCAGTCGCTCAGTCGTGTCCGACTCTTTGTGACCCCATCAATCGCAGCACGCCAGGCCTCCCTGTCCATCACCATCTCCCGGAGTTCACTCAGACTCACCTCCGTCGAGTCTGTGATGCCATCCAGCCATCTTAATTTTAAAAATAATTTTAAAAGATCTACCCCTTAGCAACTTTCAAGGGTACAGTACAGTATTGCTAACTGTAGTCACCATGCCGTAGCTTAGATCCCCCAGAAGTCATTCGTCTTATACTTGGAAGCTGGTGCCCTTTGACCAACATCTCACCACCCCCTACCCTCTGTTTCCTGGCAACCACCAGCCTACTCTGTTTCTCTGAGTGAGGCTTCTGTAGGTTCCACATGTAACTGAGATCATACAGTATTCGTCTTTCTTGACTTCTTCGCTTAGCATAACAGCCTCAAGGTTCGTCCGTGCAGTCACTATACTTTGCGCTCTCGTGTTGTCCTTGTGTGACGCAGGAGTCAAGACGGCTGCACTGATCACGGGATAATCGATATGGAGGTCACCGGTGAGCGAAGCAAAGCAGTGTGCTTGGAGTGGCGGGCACAGGCCCCGTGGGAGTGAGATCAGGGGAGGCTAAGAGGAGAGGAGGCGTAGACGGTGAGTTACAGGAGAGAAGAAAGCAGCAGCTTGAGAGGAAAGTGGGGTCCGTGGAGAACCCGCCTGCCAGTGCAGGAGATATAAGAGACACGGGCTCAGTCCCTGGGTCGGGAAGATGCCCTGGAGGAGGGCAAGGCAACCACTCCAGTGTTCCCGACTGGAGAATCCCGTGGACAGAGGCGCCTGGCGGGCTGCAGTCACACGACTGACGTGACTTAGCACGTGACTCTTACTGGCGTGCAGTGGTGTTTCACCGTGGCTTTAGTTTGTATTTCTGTAATTGGATACGGTGTTAAACATCTTTCTCATGTTTATTTGCCATCTGTATATCCTCTATGGTGAAGTGCTTGATCAGGTTTTTTTTTTTCCCCCCATTTATTAATATTGAGTTGTACTTTTTCTTACTGATAAATTTTGAGAGTTCTTTATATATTCTGAACATCCTTTGTTAGAAGTTCGATTTGCAGACCTGTCGTTTCCCTTTCTATTTAACAATGTCTCTTACAGAGCAAAACTTTTCTTCCCTGGTGGCTCAGATGGCAAAGCATCTGTCTGCAATGTGGGAGACCAGGGTTCGATGCCTGGGTCGGGAAGATCCCCTGGAGAAGGAAATGGCAATCCACTCCAGTACTATTGCCTGGAAAATCCCATGGACAGAGGAGCCTGGTAGGCTACAGTCCGTGGGGTCGCAAAGAGTCGGACACGACTGAGCGACTTCACTTCACTTACAGAGCAAAACTTTTCTTATTAAGAAGTACGGGTCTTCAGCGTTTTCTTTTCTAAGTCATTCTGTTGGTGCCATGCCTAAGAACTCTTCGCCTAAATCCAGGCCATAAAGACTTTCTCCTATTTTTTTCTAAAAGTTTTATAGTTTTACGTCTGACTTTTAAACCTATGCTCCATTTTGAGCTACGTTTTGTATAAGAAATAAGGTTTAGGTCAAAGTTCACTTTTTGAGTACATGGATGTCCAATTTTTCTTTAGCACCATTTGTTGAAAAGAATTAAACTTTTTCCATTGAATTGCTTTTGCACGTTTGTGAAAAATCGTCTCAGTCGTATTTATGTGGGGTGTATTTCTGGGTTCGCTGTTTTGCTCCGCTGACCTGCGTCTTTTCTCCAACAGCACTCATTCTTGATTATTATATCTGTAGAATGTCTTGAAATCAGATAGACTGATTTCTACCACTTTTTTCTTTTATCTAATCCATTTATTTTGCCTTTCCACATAAGTTTTAGAATCAGTGTGTCTCTATCTACAAAAAAAATTGTCCTGGGATTTTTACTGGAATTATGTTAAATCTGTAAATCATTTTGAAGATAATTGACATCTTTATAATGCTGAGTCTTTCAATCCGTGAACACAGTGTGTCTCATTACTTATATCTTCTGTGATTTCTTTTATCCGCATTTTGTCATTTTCAATATTCAGATTATGTGCCTGTTTTGTTAGATTGTTTTACCTATTTATTTTTACATTTTGTATTATTTTTATTGTTTATTATTATCATTTTATATTTTATATTTCATTATTTATATATTTTTTCATATTTTAGTCTATCTTCCCTACTTCACTTATGGGATGGGTGATTGTAATTAGTATAACAAGTTTTTAGAATTTTGGTTTTCCAATGGTACATTGTTGATCAATAAAATGTAACTGATTTTTTAAAATATGGACCATTTTTTGGAATTATATACTTATTTTTTTTGGCTACACTGGGTCTTTGTTGCTGCATACAGGTTTTCTATAGAACTGTGATTGATTTTTGTATTGACTTGGTATCCTATGACCTTGCTAAGCTCATTTATTAGAGGATTTTTTTGTATGTTCTTTGAAACTATCTACATGGATAACTATGTCATCTGTAAATAGGGATAGTTCGGGTTTCTTCTTTCTAATCCGTGTCCATGTGACCCTGCTGTCCATTTTGATGTGTTGTGATTAAATAAAAGATCTGGTCCCTACCCTACAGACAGAGAACTTGAAATTTTACTTTCTACTCAAATGTGAATTAAGCCCGTACACGAAATGCAGCCAAGCAGCAGTGTGATGAGCCAAGAGGGGTGCCCTTCCCATTCCTGGGGGAAATCAGGGAGGGCTGCATGGAGGAGGTGGTCCAGGAATTGGGTCTTAGAGGTCCAGGTGCCCTGCAACTTGTCTCTGTCTTTTTCCTTTCCACCTCCCCTTGTTTAGTGCGTTTCCAGTACAAGACTCACTCCCACCTCCCACCCCCATCCCAGCATATGGCTGAGAGGGTGGGCATGCTCCAGGTGAGCCCAGCAGGGAGGGCCCATTGTGTGTGAGGAGCAGGGCAGCAGAGAGACCGGGAGGCACAACTGAGTGTGCTGTTAAGCTGCACCCGGTCCATTTGTGCAGTGCACAGCCTGGGCAGCCGTACCTGGTAGTCACACGAGGAGAGTCTCCCCACTCCTTACTTCCACCCGGAGCCTGGCACCCACACTGGAGAGAAATGGGGGCAGGGCCACATGTTCCACCCTCCTGGGTCTGTGTCCCCCGCAGACAGCAGCGACAGTGAGCTGGAGCTGTCCGCAGTGCGCCACCAGCCAGAGGGGCTTGACCAGTTGCAGGCACAGACCAAGTTCACCAAGAAGGAGCTGCAGAGCCTCTACAGGGGCTTCAAGAACGTAAGTGCCCCACATCCCCCACCCCCGGGGTTGGCCCTGATCCCCCGGCTTTCCTTTGCTGGCTGCAGGGTGCTGGCACACCTTCTGGAAATTCCCCACGGCACAGTGCATACCCCAGGGGCTTTATGGGGCTGATGTTTTGTGGGACAGCTGTCTGCGGGGAGGGCCAGGGCCCAGAATCACTGTCCTGAAGGCACTTCCCTTATGAGTGTCTCAGTACCGGTGCAGTGGAGGAACATGGGGACAGACCAGCCTAGCATGAGGGGTCCTGCCACCTCCTCCTGCCTACCCCTCCCATGATGCCCACTCCATTGGGCTTTCCCCTGCCTGGGGCTGGGGGAGCGCAGCAGTGCCTTGCGCAGCAGGCATCGGCCAGAGGGAAGAGAGAGGCCGGGCCCCCTGGAGTCGGGGTGCAGGGCAGGGTGGCTGGGGTCACTGAGAGGAGCCCCTTCCTACTGCAGGAATGCCCCACAGGCCTGGTGGACGAAGACACATTCAAACTCATTTACTCACAGTTCTTCCCTCAGGGAGGTGAGTCCAAGGCCCACGGTTCCTCCCGAAGTCCCCACTTCCCTGTGGCTGCCCTGCAGAGTGTGGGCTTCCCTTTTATAGGGAGGGGACCCTCAGGCCCCCACATCCTCCCCACCATTCCTTGCCTGGTGCTGCCTCCGTCCAGCAGGAAGGGTGGACTCCAGCCCGGGACGTGGTGGGAATGCCCAGTGGAGCAGCATGGGGTTGGGACATGGGCGGCCAGGCGGCCTGGACACTCCCAGCCTTGCCCTTGGTCTCCCTAGATGCCACCACCTACGCACACTTCCTCTTCAACGCCTTCGACGCCGATGGGAATGGGGCCATCCGCTTTGAGGTAGGTCCCTGTCGGCCGCTCCCCATCCCTGGCTCCTGCATCCCCCAGGCGTGGCACCACCCCCTTGGGGCCGTCCGCAGGCTCAGATGTGGCCCTGGTGTCAGCGGCCCCGTGTGTCACCCGGGGAACACATGGTCTCCGTGTGGCTGGCCCTGGGCCTGTTGAAGTCAGGGTAATTCAAGTTTGCTGTCTGGCCATCCTATTCCCAGCCTTTCCTTCCAGCCCTGCCAAGCCAAGGTGCACTGAGGTGGTAGTGACCCAGTGGAAATTTGCATTTGAAAAGGGAGCAAGGTTTAACTAGAGGTCTGTGCCCAGAATTTACCCCGTTGCCCCCAAACAGGCAGAGCATCCCTGCCTAAACAGGCTTGGGGGTTGTCCCAGCCACAGTATGAGCCAGCCTCGTGCTCCCCCACCACTGGGAAAGCAGCCGCCTGCCCCCAGGAGGGCCCTGCCTGGGCTCTGAGCAGGCAGCACGTGGGCCCCACTGACACCCGGCCACACAGCATCAGTTGAGAGAGGCCCCAACCGCGGAGCCCAGGCCCCTAAAAATAGCTGCAGGCAAAAAGCTGAAACCTCTTTGGAGAGGAAAACCTTGCTGAGAGCCAGGCTTAATCAATAACCACCCAGCTCAGCTTCCAAGGCCAAGGGCAGCTGGCCGGAAAGTGAGAGAGAAAGCCCCTGGACCGGCCGGGGTAATAACCCGAGATTCCGCTCAGCATCCCTTTATGCTCGCATGCAGCCCGGCTCACTGACATCGGGCCGGGCGGGGCGGCCCAAGGGCATCGCCAGCTCTGTGCCCGCAGGGGCCCCACCCTCCCCGGGCCACACTTGTAGTGTGCCTGTGAGCTTACAGTGCTTTCAGCTTTTCTGTTTTCAGTTCTGCCTGCACATGGTAAAATTACAGTCGGTCCAAAGGGGTCAACAGGGAGCATTCACTGTTCTCCCTGGTCCCACCCCAGCCTCCACCGTGACCAGTTCTTATGTGTCCTGTGAGAGGCACCTGGGGCTCCTGGGAGTGAAGTGCCAGAAGCAGTTGTGTGACCCGCCCAGGCAGGGCTTGGATGAGGGTGTCTCTCGTTCAGGAGTCGGATGACCAGACCGCTTAGCGAGGCCCTGGCACAGTAGCGGGTGTCAGGAAGGCCTCTGTCAAGCTCCTGTGGTCCCGTGGAAGTGGTCGATGGTGGATCTTTGTTGGAGGTGCCTGTGCTGGTCCCCTTCTGCTAGGCACCGGCTCAGAAAGTTGTGCATCTCTGGCATGAAATTAACTTCTCAGGTTCCTTCCAAGGAAGTTTGTTTACCTTGAGAATCGTCTTCCTTGTTCACCTGCAGGATCTTGATATCAGAGCTCTGCTCTAGGAAGCCTTTTTGGAGTATACTTCTCAGGGACCTTCCACTGGGCAGGGCCTAATCCTGGGTGCACCACAGTGGGGACCCCTGTGGTCAGGAAGAATCTGGAGGGGGTGGGGTGGGGGGACACTCAGCCCACCTCGCTGCCTCACACCAAACCTCTCAACGTGCCCTTAAAACCGAAAGTCAGGGGCCTCCTTGGTGGTCCAGTGGTTAAGAATCCAGCTTCCAGTGCAGGAGACGTGGGTTCGATCCCTGATCAGGAAACTAAGATCTCACTTGCTGTGGGGCAACTGAGATCGAATGCAGCTAAAAATAAAAATAAATATATGAATATTTTAAAACAAACCAGAAAGTCAGATCTGCCTATTAATATTTACAACAATTCAAATCCTTTGTGTATATTCTTGAGATAAGACACATGTTAACTAGAGTTTATTGATATGGTAGCTATGACAAACCTAGACAGCATCTTAAAAAGCAGAGACATCACTTTGTGGACAAAGGTCTGTATAGTCAAAGTGATGGTTTTTCTGGTGGTCATGTGCGGATGTGAGAGTTGGACCATAAAAAAGACTGAGCGCCGAAGAACTGATGCTTTTGAACTGTGGTGCTGGAGAAGACTCTTGAGAGTCCCTTGGACTGCAAGGAGATCAAACCAGTCAATCCTAAAGGAAATCAACCCTGAATGTTCATTGGAAGGACTGATGCTGAAGCTGAAGCTCCAATCCTTTGGCCACCTGATGCAGAGAGCTGACTCATTGGAAAAGACCTTGATGCTGAGAAAAATTGAGGGCAAGAGGAGAAGGGGGCGACAGAGGATGAGATGGTTGGATGGCATCACCGACTCAATGGACATGAGTTTGAGCAATATCCAGGAGGTAGTGAAGGACGGGAAAGCCTGGCGTGCTGCAGTTCGTGGGGTTGAAAAGAGCCGAACATGACTTAGAGGCTGAACAACGACAGCAAAGTTGACGTGAACAACCTTCTTTTGCACTGGGAAAATGAACTGATGTTTGAAATGCTTTTAAAATATTTTTTCAATTAAAGGAACACTCTGGAAAGTACTAAATACCTGTAACTTATAAACACCAACTTTTGATGTAGTAAGCATACCTCAATCTTATGTGTGCTTCATGGGATTATATGGATTTTTTTTTGGCTGTGCTGGGTCTTCACTGCCGCACAGACTTTTCTCGAGCTGTGGCAAGCAGGGGCTACTCTGTAACTGCAGAGGCTCCACTTGTTTCAGAGCACGGGCTCCAGACTCCTGGGCTTCAGCAGCGGTTGCACATGGGCTCAGGAGTTGCGGTTCCTGGGCTCTAGAGCACAGGTTCAGTAGCTGTAGGGCGCGGGCTTAGCTGCTCATTGGCCTGTGGGATCTTCTTGCACCAGGGGTTGAACCCACGTCTCCCACACTGGCAGGTGGATTCTTTACCATTGAGCTACCAAGGAAGCCCAGATTTCTTATCTTCTGTTAAAATATGTACACTCAGTGGACCAAAATAATATCAAAGTATGTATATGTTATTTAAATATGTATATCTAAATCTCAAAAAATGAAAGAAATATAACACCGTTTCTCCTTTCCTGTACCTTCATTTTCTTCACTTATACACACACAAGACCTTCAGGCTCCAGTAGACTTTTGGGTGTGCTTTGAAGAACAGCAGTCACCACCCGCAGACACACCTCGTTTGTTTTAGCTGACTGTCCCTATTCGTCTCCTGTGTTGCCTGATAGTATCCTTTTTATTGCTGTTTCTCAACTGCCCAGGTTAGACACCGTCCCTTGGCTCTGCACGAGTGAGGAGTTGGGTCTCCCACACACACACACACTTTGCCCATCCGCTGGCTTTCCAGAACTATGGAATTCAGATTGGATAAGCACTCTTGGTTTTCTCCTGACGTGAATTTGTCCCCCAGCTGAGCCTGTC
Organism: Capra hircus; assembly: GCF_001704415.2. Lineage (NCBI taxonomy): Eukaryota > Metazoa > Chordata > Mammalia > Artiodactyla > Bovidae > Capra > Capra hircus. Next base: position 2,071,555 of record NC_030818.1, read on the forward strand.
AGTGAACTGTGATTATGTTTCCCTTGCCTGCACAGATTTTTCTTTTGCCTACAGTTAACAGTCATTTGGCTGGTAGCTGGCATCACTGACTCGATGGATGTGAGTTTGAGCAAGCTCCGGGAATTGGTGATGGACAGGGAAGCCTGGTGTCCGTGGGGTCGCAAAGATTCGGACACTATTGAGCAACTGAACTGAACTGAATGTGACCTTACCAGTAATTCACCCTTGACTCTTCTCCTGTCGTCTCAATGAACATCTCCCTAGCCTCTGACCAGCTCCATCATCATGGTGCTGATTGTCCTCTGTGGGCCTCCTCCCCTCTCTCCTGGATTGGGTCTCCTGGTTCTGGACTCCTTCATCTTCTTCCTTGCTTTACTTTTTCTGCAGAAGCATAGGAGGTGCTCTGCCCCTTTGCTTCAGTCGTCTCTGAAGCACGACTGTGACCCCCTGGACTGTAGCCCACCAGGCTCCTCTGTCCGTGGGATTTCCCAGGCCAGAATACTGGAGTAAGTTGCCGTGCCCTCCTTCAGGGGATTTTCCTGATCAAACCCACGTCCCCTGGATTGCAGGCAGATTCTTTACCGCTGAGCCACCAGGCAAGCTCCTTTCAAAAGCATATCTTCCGGGAATTTCCTGCAAAAGCCTGCGTGGGAGGTCATTTCTGAGCCTTGGACACCTGCGAGTACCTTTGTTCTGTCCTCCCTCTTTCTGTTTGTTTTTTAAATTTATTATTTATTCCTTGGCCTGTGGGTCTCAGTTGTGGCACGCGGGCTTAGTTTCTCTGCAGCATACAGGATCCTAGTTCCCCGACCATGGATCGAACCTGTGTCCCCAGCATTGCAGGGCAGAGACTTAACCTCTGGACCACCAGGGGGTCACTGTGTTCTCACTCTTGCTTGACCTGTTGTGTGGAACCAGAGCTCCGGCAGAGGCTGTTTCCTACTGATTCCTGACCCTGTGGACAGGACCTGATTTGGTGATGGTTGTAGTTCCGGTTTGGTTTTCTTTCTCTCTGGAAGCTCATAGGAGCCTGTCACTGCACCCATTTCCTGTGATGGCTCGTGATGGTCCTGCCACACCTCGCGCTGTTTGCCCTCATCGTTAGGTCCTTGGCAGGACCTGGACAATCCCAGCCTTCCCCTTCATCCCCAAGGACACGGCCCCTCCGCTTCCTCGGCCTCTGCCTGGAACTCCTGCTGCTCGAGTTTCAGTCCCTCTGGAGCGGACTGCTCGTTATCTGCTTTTCTCTTCTCTTTTCCAGTTTGGCCTTTGGAGGCGGCTTTATGGAAGACGCCACGTGCTTTTCTAACCCTTCTTCTGAGTGTGTCATGTTGCTTTCTCCCTTTTAATTCCCAAGAGCTCTTTCTTGTTCCCAGTGCTGACTTAAAAAAAAATAAATAAACGCACAGCCCGAGTTGTTAAACTGCCAAGTCATATCTGACTCTTGGCAACCCCATGGACTATAGCCTGCCAGGCTCCCCTGTCCATGGAATTCTCCAGGCAAGAATACTGGAGTGGGTTGCCATTTCCTTCACCTGGGTATCTTCCCAACCCAGGGCTCAAACACACATCTGCGTTGGCAGACACTGAGTCATAGGCTTCTCATAAAATAAAATAAAAAAGCTACAACCTGAGAGTTGTGAGTTAAGTTTCATCTGGGGACAAAAATGAGGACTATAGCCAAGGAGTTATTTCTCCACTGATCTCCAGTAGCATATTGGGCACCTACCGACCTGGGGAGTTCCTCTTTCAGTATCCTATCATTTTCTATCATTATCCTATCACCAGAATCTATCATTATCCTGTCACTGGAATGCGAAGACAAGTGGGCCTTAGAAAGCATCACTAGAACAAAGCTAGTGGAGGTGATGGAATTCCAGTGGAGCTATTTCAAATCCTGAAAGATGATGCTCTGAAAGTGCTGCACTCAATAATGCCAGCAAATTTGGAAAACTCGGCACTGGCCACAGGACTGGAAAAGGTCAGTTTTCATTCCAGTCCCAAAGAAAGGCAATGCCAAAGAATGCTCAAACTACCGCACAGTTGCACTCATCTCACACACTAGTAAAGTCATGCTCAAAATTCTCCAAGCCAGGCTTCAACAATACGTGAACCGTGAACTTCCAGGTGTTCAACCTGGTTTTAGAAAAGGCAGAAGATCCAGAGATCAAATTGCCAACATCTGCTGGATCAGCGAAAAAGCTAGAGAGAGTTCCAGAAAAACATCTATTTCTGCTTTATTGACTATGCCAAAGCCTTTGACTGTGTGGATCACAATAAACTGTGAAAAATTCTGAAGGAGGTGGGTATACCAGACCACCTGATCTGCCTCTTGAGAAACCTGTATGCAGGTCAGGAAGCAACAGTTAGAACTGGACATGGAACAACAGACCAGTTCCAAAGACGAAAAGGAGTACGTCAAGGCTATATATTGTCACCCTGTTTATTTAACTTATATACACAGTACGTCATGAGAAACGCTGGGCTGGAAGAAGCACAAGCTGGAATCAAGATTGCCGGGAGAAATATCAATCACCTCAGATATGCAGATGACACCACCCTTATGGCAGAAAGTGAAGAGGAGCTAAAAAACCTCTTGATGAAAGGGAAAGAGGAGAGCGAAAAAGTTGGCTTAAAGCTCAACATTCAGAAAACGAAGATCATGGCATCTGGTCCCATCACTTCATGGGAAATAGATGGGACAACAGTGGAAACAGTGGCTGACTTTATTTTTTGGGGCTCCAAAATCACTGCAGATGGTGACTGCAGCCATGAAATTAAAAGATGCTTACTCCTTGGAAGGAAAGTTATGACCAACCTAGATAGCATATTCAAAAGCAGAGACATTACTTTGCCAACAAAGGTCCATCTAGTCAAGGCTATGGTTTTTCCTGTGGTCATGTATGGATGTGAGAGTTGGACTGTGAAGAAAGCTGAGCACCGAAGAATTGATGCTTTTGAACTGTGGTGTTGGAGAAGACTCTTGAGAGTCCCTTGGACTGCAAGGAGATCCAACCAGTCCATTCTAAAGGAGATCAGTCCTGGGTGTTCATTGGAAGGACTGATGCTAAAGCTGAAACTCCAGTACTTTGGCCACCTGATGTGAAGAGTTGACTCATTGGAAAAGACCCTGATGCTGGGACGGATTGGGGGCAGGAGGAGAAGGGGGCGACAGAGGATGAGATGGCTGGATGGCATCACCGACTCGATGGATGTGAGTCTGAGTGAACTCCGGGGGTTGGTGATAGACAGGGAGGCCTGGTGTGCTGCGATTCATGGGGTCACAAAGAATCGGACACGACTGAGCGACTGAACTGAACTGATAGCCAGGGAAGCAGCACTTCAGATAACTGAAAAACTGCTCCAAGGAGATAAGAGGTGGTGTTGTTCAGTCGTCCAGTGTCCGACTCTTTGTGACCCCATGGACTGCAGCACGCCAAGCCTCCCTGTTCCTCACCATCTCCCAGAATTTGCCCAAGTTCGTGTTCATTGCATCAGTGATTCTGTCCAGCCATCTCTGGACAGAAGAGCCTCTGACACCCTCTTCTCCTTCTGCCCTCAATCTTTTCCAGCATCAGGAACTTTTCCAAAGAGTTGTCTGTTCGAATCAGATGACTAAAACACTGGAGTTTCAGCATCAGCATCAGTCTTTCCAGTGAACATTCAGGGTTGATCTCCCTTAAGATTGACTGGTTTGATGTCCTTGCTGTCCAAGGGACTTTCAGGAGTCTTCTCCAGCACCACAGTTCAAAAGCATTGGTTCTTTGGCATTCTGCTCTCTTTACGGTCTGGCTCTCACAACTGTACGTCACTGGAAGACCATAGCCTTGACTGAAAGTGAAAGTGAAGTCGCTCAGTCGTGTCCAACTCTTTGCAACCGCATGGACTGTAGCCCACCAGGCTCTTCCGTCCATGGGATTTTCCAGGCAAGAATCCTGCAGTGGGTTGCCATGGCCTTCTCCAGTATAGCCTTGACTATACTTACCTTTATCGGCAGAGTAACGTCTCTGCTTTTCAGCACACTGTCTATGTTTGTCATCGTTTTCCTGCTAAGAAACAATCGTCTTCTGATTTCGTGGCTGCAGTCGCCGCCCACAGTGATTTTGGAGCCCAAGAAGAGGAAAGCTGTCACTAGGTCCACCTCTCCCCCCTCTATTTGCCATGCAGTAATGGGGCCGGATGCCGTGACCTTAATTTTTAAAAATTATTCGATCTTAAGCCGGCCCTTTCACTCTCCTGCTTCACCCTCATCAAGAGGCTCTTTAGTTTCTCTTCACTTTCTGCCATTAGAGTGGTATAATCCGCGTATCTGAGGTTGTTGATGTTTCTGATGTAGGTCAGCATATATGTAATTTTGGTGAAGGGGGAGTACACGCAATCAAGCACATTTTTTTTGCAGAAGTTTTCTGATAGTCAGGGGCTTCCCTGGTGGCTCAGATGGTAAAGGATCTGCCTGCAATGCAGGAGACCCAGGTTCTATCCCTGGCTTGGAAATATCCCTGGAGAAGGGAATGGCTACCCACTCCAGTATTCTTGCCCGGGAAATCCCATGGACAGAGGAGCCTGGCGGGCTACAGTCCTTGGGGCTGCAAAGAATCGGACATGACTGAGTGATTAACACTTTCATTTTCTGCTAGTCGCAAGGAGCAGTCACCATGAAGGATTTTAGTGCTTTTCTAAACTTAAGGGGATACAAGAGTCAGACTCATAAAACTGGCTCCTGAAGATACACCTAACTGTCTGAAGACCTGTCCTGCCAGTTTTTCCCAGAGCACAGAGGGCCTCATTCCTGCTCTCCAGCCTGAACTCCTTTCAGGGGGTGTTGAAAATCAGCAGTTGTGCACCACATGACTTAATCCCTGTAGAGATGGTTGGCAAGAGCTGGTTTGTAGTTGGCATCAAGTATTCCTTTTTGATGGCACCCTATTCTTATTCCTGTTCTTGTTATTTAGTCACTAAGTCATGTCCAGCTCTTTTGCGACCCCATGGATTGTAGCCCAGCAGGCTCCTCTGCTGGACTGGGTTGCCATTTCCTCCTACAGGGGGTCTTCCTGGCACAGGGATCGAACCCACATCTCCCATGTTGCAGGTGGGTTCCTTCCCCCTGAGCCACCAGGGAAACCATTCTTATTGTAAGGATGCCAGATTTCTAACCCCTGAATCAAATGGTTCCTGCGATTTTTTTTTTTTTTTTTTTTGGTCCTGGAATACTTTTTGTTTCTTCAAAACTGCTTATCTTAGTTTTCCTTAGTCTGTCTTTCTCAAGATACAGGCTTCCTCTGATCCAGAAAATCAAAAGTTTGAATGAGGTCCTGTTGGTCCAGTGGTTAGGGCTTGACACTTCACTGCTAGGGCCCAGATGTGACCCCTGGTTGGGGAAATTAAGATCCCACAAGGCACGTGGTGCAGCCAAAGATGAACATTAAACTTTGGGTGGGGACCAAGCCCCTTGGAGGAGGGCCCTGTCCCTTCACAGCCTGCTGTCCCCCACTTCTCACCTTCCAGACAGCCCCTCGCAGCTCCCCTTCTTTCAGAGCAGCCTGGGAGACCCCGTGGGGCAGGAAGGGCTTTATCTTCGAACCTTCTGGAAGTGACAGGAAAGAACTGCTTTCCACCAAATGTTCTAACAAAACAGTTGTTTTCACACAAAAGCTGTTTGAACGTTCATACCTTGTCACGTTAATCATAATCTGCCCCGTCTCAGATGTGACTGCACACAGGTGCAGCAGAGCCCCAGAGCTGTTGGTTTCGTCTTTAAGGAGTGGTTTTTAAGCACTTGACTTCCCTGGTGGCTCAGACGGTAAAGCATCTGTCTACAGTGTGGGAGACCTGGGTTCGATCCCTGGGTCGGGAAGATCCCTGGAGAAGGAAATGGCAACCCTAGAAAATCCCATGGACAGAGGAACTTGGTGTCCATGGGGACGCAGAGAGTCGGACACAACTGAGCGACTTCACTTTCACTTTTAAGCACTCTGGCATGCAGGCACTTGATAAAGTGGACAGCGCACACTCTTCACGGAAGGAGCACCCTCAGGCCTTCGCTGTCAGCGGCAATGCATCGGATGGGTCTTATGCACCAAACGTTTAGGAAGTCCCTGGTGCCCCAGTGGTTAGAACTCCACGCCTTCAGTGCCGCGGGCCTGAGTTTGATACCTGGGCAGGGAACTGAGACCTCAAAGCTTCGCAAAAAAAAACCAAAAAACAAAAAAGTCATACATTTGAATGTCTTTTCTTTGAGACGATCAACACCAGCCACCATGCCATCCCCACCACACAGATGCACGCGTGCACGCACACACACACACACACACACACACACACACACACGCACGCACGCACATTGTATTCACCTGAGGGGCACCATCCGCCCGGTCTGTGACGGAGGCGCCTCACCTATACAGATGTGCACTTCAGTGGAAGCCACATGGCAAACTGGAACTAGATTCTGGGGCCTAGGCTGTCACCCCCCCACCTTTCTCCACAGGACTTTGTGGTTGGTCTCTCCATCCTGCTGCGAGGGACAGTCCATGAGAAGCTCAAGTGGGCCTTTAACCTCTACGACATTAACAAGGATGGCTACATCACCAAAGAGGTACGCGGCTTCCGGGGAGCTGAGGGTAGCCTGTCTGCCCGCTCCGCTGCTGCACACCCCCAGCCTCTTTCCTCCTCTCTCTCACTGCCCTCGTTTCCCGTTTCCCCTCCCTGTCCAAAGACAGAGCGCCCAGCCTGCCCTCGGAGGGGACAGTGGCCAGGAACTCTTCTGCCAGGCTCTCGGTCTGGATACCTGGGTGTGCGGAGCGTGGAGCTTGTGTGCCCCTCACCACACGTCTCCGTCCCCGTCAACAAGGTCCCCGATCGCCGTTTCTTACGACGAGGTCATGTGGGAGACCCGAGTGGAGAAGCTGGAGGCAGGGGTGGGGGAGCTGGCCTTGGTTCCCAGCAATCGAGGGAGGGCAGTGTGGTCCCGTAAGGTAGGGTGTCAACGGGCCCCCAGTCCAGTTTTGTTTGGCCCAAACACTCTTGTGTGTGTAAGAAATTGTTCATATACCAAAAAAAAGAAGTATTCCGTATACCAGAGTGTTTGGCTGGAACACTCTTTGTACATGGAGTAGTTGCTTTTCATATAGTGTCAGGTTCTAGAGTTTGCACATGAAAACCTATCTGCAGATGCCCTCGTGCTGGGTGGACTGGATGGGGCTGAGTCTCTCTCTCTGGCCCGTGCAGCCCCGCCCGCTCACCCACCTGGCAGCCAGGCTCATGCCAGCCCCTCCGCCTTCCCCTCACCCCCCCGCAGGAGATGCTGGCCATCATGAAGTCCATCTATGACATGATGGGCCGCCACACCTACCCTATTCTGCGAGAGGACGCACCCCTGGAGCACGTGGAGAGGTTCTTCCAGGTGAGCTCGCGGGGAGGGGCCGCCAGAAGAGGAGGGAGGGCCTTCCGCCCTCAGGGCCCCCTCTGTGTGCCTTCCTACTCCCGCGGGAGGTGCAACTGCCCTCCCCCATCCGGCTGGCTGAACGAATTAAAGCCATCCCTGTGCCCCCCACCTGCTGACCCTCATCTCAGAGCAGTCGGGCTCCTGGATTCTGAGTCAGCCGACACCCCCGGCCAGAGCTTCTCCTGCCCGCTGCCGCCCCGTCTCCACCAGGGACTTCTCTCCGAGGAGAGGGGGTCGGGGTCACCGCTCTGTGTCCATGGGGCCCAGGGGGACTGAGGCTGCATCTCCCGCTTGCTGAGGGCCCTCAGCCGCTCCACCTCCCCAGCTGCCTGTCAGGGAGGTGAGGGGGTCCATGAGCACAGGGGTCCCTGCTGGGAGGTGGCTGAGGTTGGGGGCGGACTGGGGAGACAGCAGAGTGGTTGACAGTGTGGTGGAGGTGGCTGGAAAGGGCGCTTATGTGGCCTGGATCCCAGGGAGGGGGCCGAGGGGACGGGCTGGGGTGGAGGGCGCACGCCCACCCGCCCGCCCACCATCGCTCCTCAGGCCTGGGGCAGGGGCAGCCCCAGCGGGACACAGCCTCACTGAGGGCATGGCTTGAGTTGCAGAAAATGGACCGGAATCAGGATGGGGTGGTGACCATTGACGAGTTCCTGGAGACCTGTCAGAAGGTAGGCAGCATCAAGGCTCGGAACCCCTGCGTCCCGGCCCTGCCAGTCCCCTCCTCAGCGCAGACTTCCGACATCCACTTGCACTGTTTCACCGGCGCTCACTGCTGCCCCGCCCGCTCCTGCCAGCCCACAGCCTAGCCAGGCCACGTCCTGCAGCTCTGCCCTCAGTGGACCCATCAGAGGGGATGGACCCGGGGCCCTGAGGACTGGGTCACACTGTGGGAAGGAGCCTGGAGTCCCCCCACCCTGGCATTGCAGCTGACTGTCTTCTGCAGAGCGCTTTCAGCGGGGAGGACGCTGGGCCTCCACCTGCCTCCCTCCCCTCGGCTGCCCTGGCTACATCTGGGTGGGCGGCAGTTGTCTATCAGTGGGTTATCAGCTCCCAGACGGACTGGCCGTCAGACCCTGGAGCTGGACACAGGCTCTGTGTCACCGGCTCCTCCTTCGTCCAATGAGACGGGAAGAGTCCCTGGAGGGCCACAGGTCCCTAATGAGACCGCGAGCACAGTGAGGCTGGAGATGGGCCCCGCCCAGGGCTGACCAGGCCTCTCGTCCTCTCTCTCCACGCAGGACGAGAACATCATGAGCTCCATGCAGCTGTTCGAGAACGTCATCTAGGACTTGTGCGTGGGGAAGGTGGGGGAATCCCTGAGTGGCTATCACCACCTCTTCCCCCAAAGAAACCTCAGTCCTGCCAGGAGCAACCTCCATGAAAAACTTTTTTCTAATATATTTGCACAAAGTGAATAGTTTGCTCCACACACACACACAAACACCCTCCCCGCCCCCCCAACACACACACCCTTCATCTGGGCTGGCAGGTGGAGGGACAGAGATGAGAGAGGGGCTAGGTCTGGCTGGGAGCTGAGTCCAGGGGACAAGAGCCGCACAGCTCCCAGCACCCCCCTCCCAGGCCTCTTGGGTCGACAGCTGAAAGAGAGGCATCTTCAGGCCTCTGGCTGCTGGCTCCTCTACAGATGAGGGTCCAGCCTGCAAAGCTAAGGCCCCAGCCCTGCGAGCCCACTTGCCCGCCCCTCCCTTCCGCCACCCTTCTTTCCCACTACACTCACATGTCAGGCCCTGGGGGCTGTTCCGACCTGCTTGTCCCAGCCACTCCCTGCCCACCGACGACCCTTCCAGAATGGCCCTCAGCTCAGGACCCCAGAAGGGCAGCGCAGGGTCAAGGGATTTCAGACCAGGAAAGAGGCGGCACTTAGACAGAGCCTGCTGCTTCCTGGAAGTGCTTCCCTGGGTGTCAGGACACCCGCCGTCCGCTGAGCTGGTGTGAGCCCCAGTGGGGATGCACCAGTGGGCACTGTTCTCCACCCAGTAAGGGGGCTTGCCAGTCTGGGGACTGGGGTTCTTGGTGGGAATCTGACGGGACCTCTCTGCCAACGCCGCCTCCCTCACTCCAGCTGGCTCAGTGAGGGCGCAGCAGGAGGAGCTGCCCACAGCCCTCAGGCACCCAGGTCATCATTCAGGGTTCCTGAGAAGAGGTCCCAGGGCTCAGGGCCTGGCAGCCAGGGAGCCCGGGGGGCCAAGCAGACCTGGGAAGGGGCTTCTCTCTCCTGTTGGCCCCCATCTCCTTTGCCCACGTCAGCTTGGATGAGCTCCCCTCTTCGTGGTTAGGGTCCTGGAGCCATGTGGCTGCCCCTTCACACACAGGCTCACCCCAACCCCATGTGCAAAGCACAAGTGCCCCCAGAAGCTCAGGCTGCAGCCCACGAGGGGAGCCTGAGACTCTGCTTTTCAAGGCAAGGCCCTCCTGGTGGGCTGAGGCTTGGGCCCCACCAGCCCACATCAGGAGGCCCCTGGGGTTCTGTGGGGAGTCGGTTCTGTGCCTCCGAGCAGTGTGTGTGTGGTGGGGGTGGCTTGAGGCCCCACCCCCGACCCCGGACTCCCCGAGGCAGCCCAGCTCACCAACATTCAAAAGCACAAACCCCAGGGATTCTGCTTGGCCGGGTACTGCCCTGAGGACGGAGGCAGACGCCCGCCGGAGCCCAGCGCCGCTAGGGGGCGCGGGGCCCAGGGGCAGGTCACCAGAAGCCGACGGGAGCAGGAGCGGGGCTGCTCCCCCTGGCCCAGGCCGCCCCGGAGGGGCGCAGCCTCAGGCAGCATGGCCAGTCCCAGGAACATTCCCGGTCATACATTCCATCGGCTGCCGCCCCCGGTCTCTGCCCGGGCCTGGCCTGAAGATGAGCGGGGACGGGGCAGCCGAGACCGTGGAGATGGGCTGGCTCGGCCGCGGGGACCCCTGGGCACCACACATGGGCGGCCCTCCCTTGGAGTTGCACTGACACCCCACCTACAGCCTGACTGGGCCCCCCTCCTGCTCCCCGTCCCCGGGGAGGGGGGCATCAGCGTTCCCTGGCTCAGGGATCTTCTCCCCGCCCCCACCCCCGGCCCTCCGCCCAGCCCTCCCCGCTGGCGAGGCTTTGCTTCTGAGGGCCAGAGGCGAAAGCAGAGGGTCACGGCCACCACGCTCTGCCCTCCCCACCTTGGCCTTGGGCTGCACGCGCCCCTGGAGGGGTGCGCCTCCCATGCTGGGACGCGGGCTGGCCGCATGTCTGCATGGCAGAAGTGTCTCCCTTGGGCGCGGCCGAGGAGGGTGGTGCCTGTTCTCAGCGCCCACCAGTATTCAGTCCTGTATATTTTAATAAAATAAACTTGACAAAGGAGAGCGATTCTTGGTGGCTTTATCCTGACTCTCGTCCAGCCTCTCCAATCCCTGCTGCTGTTAGCCAAGGCTGCTGCCCAGAGATGAGCTGGTAAATGTTTAACATTCCCTGAATTGTCCAAGATCCCAGTGTACAGTCGCTGAAAGCGGAGTCAGGAAGAAGGGCCCACGGTTGGGAAGCCTCTGTGAGAAGCTCCAGCCCTCCAGCCTGTATGCAGAGCCGTGAGGCGGCAAAACTCCTTGAGGTGCCATTGCGTTTCGTTCCCAGGTTTTTTCCTTCCAGTTCCAAGAAGTCATTTCTGCATATCCCCTTGGCTAGAGGGTGCAGGTCACAGGGCAGAACCAGAATTTGCCTGAAGACATCTTCCTTTTTTGGTTTTAGTTTCAAAAATCTAAACTCAGTGCTGATTATGCCAGGAGAAAGGCAATGAGAAGCTTCGGGGAGGAGAAGTGAAAGAAGTCCAAAATGCAAGTGTGAGTCGCTCAGTTGTGTCCGACTCTCTGCAACCCCACCGGCTACAGCCCACCAGGCTCCTCTGTCCATGGGATCCTCCAGGCAAGAATACTGGAGTGGGTTGCCATGCTCTCCAGGGATCAAAGCCAGGTCTTCTCCATTGGAGGCAGACTCTTCACTGTCTGAGCCACCAGGGAAGCCCCAGCTCGGGGATGGAGGTTCTGAGCATCCGGCAGCGCTTCAAGGGCCAGCGCCCAAGCCTTGTGACGTCACCTCCCCTGTGAACACAGACCTCATCCTCCATGAGTCACCCATTGATGGGAATCTCATCAGTAACCGGGAGGACTGACAGCAGGAGCCCCGTTCTACCACTAGACACACCGAAGGCTGCAGGCTACCGGCCTCCCAGGGTCCGGACACCATCCAGGCAGGGGAGCCCTGCCCTTGCTGCCTAGGATGGGCTGTCTTGCAGTTCCATGGGCTGGCCCCTGCACTGAGTGCACCTGCCCTGGCCACAGCCTTTTGGGCACAGATGGAGAAGCTGTTAAGACAACCCTCAGGTACTGAAGAGTGGAGCCCGGGCTTGGACCCAGGCAGGGGGCTCCAGGCCAGGTGTAAGCACTGAGGTGCCCACTTCACGATCGCCCGCTGAGCTCAGCGAGCTGTGCCATGTCCCTAAGGCCCACATCTCTAAAGCACGGGGCCCATGCTTTGATTCTGGGTCTTTCTATTCTCTCTTAAACCTGTCACTTTACCTGGCTGAGCCTCAGTTGCCTTATCTGTAAAATGAGCAGAAAAACAATCCTCTGGAACTTCCCTGGTGGCCCAGCGGTTAAGGCTTTGCCCTCCAGTGCAGGAGCCACAGGAGACTCGGGTTCAATCCCTGGGTCAGGAAGATCCCCTGGAGAAGGAAATGGCAACCTACTCCAGTCTTCATGCCTGGAGAATCCCATGGACAGAGGAGCCTGGGGTCGCAGAGAGTTGTACATAACTGAGCACACACACAGTCATAAACATGAGCATACTTCTTGTCCTACCGAACTTTTCATGCATTTTTTTTCCCTTTCTATCAGAGAGTGACTCATATCAACAAACCACCAGAGGAAGTACAGACATTTCAGAAGAAGTTTCCAGGGGCTGCAGATGAATCTATGATGGTCCCCAGTTTCCCTGGTAACCCCAAGGCCCATCTAGGAGTCAGCCAGCTAAGGAAGGGCAGGCCGGCAGAGCCATCAGTGTGCCCCACCCTCCTGCCACCACTCACTGCGTGGCCATGCTGACCTGCCCAGGGTCCTGAGCCAGCACTTAGCATCCCATGTCCCTGCTTGACTCACAAACCTTTATAGAATGGGATGGGGAAAGGGCCACAGGCATTGAGTAAGGCACCCATACCCTTCCTCCACCCAGCTCTGCAGCACAACTTTCCAGGGCAATGACCAGTCTGTGATTTAGAAGGTCTGTGGTTCCTCTTCCTCGTCCACCTGTGGTTTTGTGTGTGAATGCGTTTATTCGCTCAGTCGTGTCCGACTCTTGGCGACCCCATGGGTTGCAGCCCCCCGGGCTCCGTTGTCCATGGGCTCCTCCAGGCAAGAATACTGGAGTGGGCTGCCATTTCCTTCTCCTGGGGATCTTCCCGGACCAGGGATTGAAACCAAGTCTCCTGCATTGGCAGGCAGACTCTTTACCGCTGAGCCAAGTGCTTCTCTGTCCATGTGTTCAGTCGCTGTCGAGCTTGACTCTTTGCGACCCCGTGGACTGCAGCATGCCAGGCTTCCGTCTCTTACCATCTCCCGGAGCCTGCTCAAACTCATGTCCATTGAGTTGGTGATGCCATCCAACCATCTCATCCTCTGTCCCCCCTTTCCCCTGCTTCCGTCCCCCCTTTCCCCTGCTTCTGTCCAGCCCCTCTGGTTCCATGTGCTATGCTTCCAGTCTACCACCAGGGGGCGATAGCACCACACACCTGCCTCCACTGATTTCCTGCTCTGAGGCCCCCTGGGAAGCTTCTTGGAAGGGAAGCTACTTGTCATTCTTTTAAGATCCTGAAGACAGTTTCATATCCCAGCCTTTCTCCACTGGGTGCTGGGAGCAAGACATACTGGGCCCTATTTTATTAACTAGGACACATAACTCTCATGAGACTGCATAACTGTTACCACACAGAGCTGACTTCATTCCAGCCCAAAGCACATACAGTGGACATTTGGATTAGCCAGGCTAGACTTAACCTATTAGGCTCCCCGCCTCCCCTTTTCTCTCCTCTCTCTCTCCTTTTCTGGCTGCCCGGCATGAAGGATCTTAGTTCTCCAACAGGGATCAAACCCATGCCCCTGCAATGGAAACGCAGAGTCTTAACCGCTGGGCCAGCCAAGGCTTTCGAAAATCCTGTAAAGAAGCTTGAGGAGTGCACTCACCCCCTTCCCAGGGGAGGTTCAGAAGGCTGAACAGGAGACCGCACTGCAGGAGAAACACCTGGGCTGTCTGAGACCCCAAGGAAGGAGGCCTGCGCTTTGTGTCTGTTTGGGTGGGATGCCTGCCCGCCAGGCAGGGACGTCCCTGTGACCTTCTTCCCTGCTCCTTCCAAGTTCCAAGCTCCCAGGTCCACACAAAAGGAGGCATCATTCTCCCTCTAGTCAACGCCATCCACACACCGAGTGTGGGCCGTGTTGTGAGGAGACCACAGTGGACAAACCACAGGCTCTGCCTTCAGGAAACTCGAGTCTGTGGGGTCACCCAAGGCAGAAACGCCAAGGCAGTGATTCGGGCCATGAGGGAAGCTATAGGCTGGGGACCAAGCTTGCCACAGAGGACTGCAGGGCGCTGGGGCCTCCCACAGAGCTGCGAATAAAACGAGAAACAGATTCCAGGCGAGAAGTTGAGGAGCCCGTCACAGAGTAATGGGGCATCCCCGATGGCTCAGCATGGAAAAAAAAACACCTGCAGTGCAGGAGCCGCAGGAGACACAGGTTCAACCCCTGGGTCAGGAAGATCCCCTGGAGGAAGAAATGGCAACCCACTCCAGCATTCTTGCCTAGAGAATCCCAGGGACAGAGGAGCCTGGTGGGGTTGCAAAGAGTTGGACACGACTGAGCAGCTAAGCACGCACTTATCAGTGTGGTATGTGGGCTGTCTGCTCACAGGGCTCAGAAGCCTTTATTCCCTTGTCCATCTTCCCTCATGAACACAGTCCAGACCAGAGCCATGCCACCGAGTCAGGAGGACTCTGAGACTTCATACAGGCCCTCCCTGAGCCAGGTTTCGTCATCCTAACATGGTCCCTGTTCTTTTCACTGCCCCCATCACATTTCTCCACCTCAGGCAAGCCCCCAAGGCCGTGGACACAGCTGCCAGCCCTCCGGCTGACTCACAGGGGCCCTGGCCCTCTGGGAGAGGGAAGCGGCAGGTCCAGCCAGCTCTGATGTCACGTGGTCAGCCCAGAGCACACGGACTTTGTCTGAAGCCGCTGGGTGCACAGAGAAAGTACAGGCTCGAGCTGCCTGCGGGATGAGCTTTTTGGGGTTTAGAAAGTGGAGAGGAGAGTGAGGTATAGGTGGGGCCAAATGCATCGGGAGTGGTGCTTGTGGCCAGAGCAGAACCCATCCTGGCCAAGATGAGGGGGCCTGGGGGAAACCGCTCAGCTCGTGGCCAGAGCTTAGCCTGTGCTTCCCTAGTGGCAATGCAGGAGACGAGGGTATGATCCCTGGGTCCGGAAGATCCCTGGAGAAGGGAATGGCTACCCACTCCAGTATTCTTGCCTGGGAAATCCCATGGACAGAGGAGCCTCGCGGGCTACAGTCCACATCGGGTCACAAGAGCTGGACATGACTTAGTGATAAACCAGAGCTGAGAGGTCCCAGAGGAGGGACAGTGTAAGGGCAGGAAGGCCCAGTGTGGCCCTAGAAGATATTCAGAGCCTCTCAAGCACAGCCCTCTCTTGGGTGGTGATGACACCAGTCAGGGCTCCATCCAACCTAAAACCGTCCCCTTGAAGCTGCCCTGACTAGGGAGGGCTGCCAGTCTTAGAACTGGGCTCCCTGCCAGCTGCTATGTGCCTTTTTTTTGGCCTAGCTGGGTGGCATGCGGGATCTTAATTCCCTGACCAGAGATCGAACCCATTTCCCCAGCATTGGAAGCATGAAGTCTTAGCCACTGGACCACCCGGGAAGTCTCACTGTACGGCTCTTTATTCTGTCTGTTCCTCCAGCAGGAAAGCCCAGCTTCCCTCTAACTCACCTGCCACTGCCCTAGCTGCCTTTGCTCTTACACCTTGTCCCAGGCACAGGGCTCACCTCTCTTGAACCCCTGTGGATGCATGATCTTTGTCTGCCCGTCCATCCCTCCCCAACATGACCCCTCTGTTCTCCTGGCAAGAAAAGGCCTTTGGGAACTTCTCTCCTGCTGATGCGGGTGTCTGGGGGCAGTGAAGACCAGCTGATTGGACATCAGTCTTCAGCCTCCGCAGACCCTCCCTCTTCTCCTGGCCATGCCCCTCAGTCTTGCCTGGGGACCCCTCCTCCACTCTCTTATCTGTGCAGTCCTGGGGTTCACCCGACCTCCAAGGCCAGCCCAAGCCAGCTGGTGCATTACCTACCCCCACAACTCTGGGGCAGGAGTCGGGGGCACCCCTTCCCAGGGAAAGCTGACGAGGCCCCGGGAGACCTCTGCTGCTGGGAGTGCTTGGGAAAGACACTGTTCCCTAACCAAAGCCGGGAGGTGAGCCCTAGGGCTGTGGCAGCCAATTTGCTACTGTTAGGAGCTGTGGGAATGAAGGGAGAAGGGAGGGGTGAAGAGGAGAAGATTGCAGGGTTAGGGGGACGGGTCAGCCCTTGAGCTCAAAAGCAAACTACACCTTAAGCAAGTGCCCCCCTCAGTCTCTAGACCCTTCACTCGTAAGAGCTCCACCCTCCCCACAAAGCCAGTTAAAAAAAAAAAGTGGGTTGACAGGCACTCTCAGCTGAAAAGTTCTCCACTGCTACAGCCCCTCATGTCAGGCTCAGCTGCGGGTGGTGAAGGTGCTTTCCAAACTCCAGGGGGCCCTGGAGCCAACATGTCCAGCCCTGTCTCCCCTGCCAGGCTGTGGGCCACCTTGCAAGCACTTAGGCCTGGAGCCCCGCCCAGCACTGGTACTCTGGGAGGCACAGGGGGTGGGGATCAGTCAGTAAAACCGCTGCACCCAGGGGCACAGGGAAGGAGGCCAGGCAGAGAGCCTGGGGTGGGCGGGGCGGCAGCTCTCAGGCCCCGAGCCTGCAGGGTCAGGGGCCAGCTCTCCCAGCACCAGGGTCAAAGTCTCTTTGAAACGCTTCTGCTGGCCAGCAGCCTAGGGCATCTCAGCCAGCCTGAGCCACACTCTCCTAACCCCAAGACAACTTCTCAAAAGATAACATTCCTTCTTGACCTCGCCGTTGTTTAGTCGCTAACTCACGTCCCCACTCTGCGACCCCATGGACTGCAGCGTACCAGGCTTGCACGTTCTTCACAATCTCCCAGATCTTGCTCAAACTCATGTCACTTGAGTCGGTGATGCCATCCAACCATCTCATCCTCCATTGCCCCCTTCTTTTCCTGCCCTCAATCTTTCCCAGCATCAGGGGCCCTTCCAATGAGTCGGTTCTTCGCATCAGGTGGCCAAAGCATCAGTTTTTCCAGTGAATATTCAGGACTGATCTCCTTTAGGATGGACTGGTTCGATCTTCTTGCAGTCCAAGGGACTCTCAAGAGTCTTCTCCAACACCACAGTTTGAAAACATCAATTTTTGACCTTGTAAGGGGCCACAGTGACACTTAGGCCTGGACTGTGTAAAGTGTCAGTAATACATCATTTAATGTCCAGCTCTCTGACTCAAAAAACTTCCATAACTGTGCCTTGCCTTGTAATGAGTGGAATGGTTCTCAGAACTTTCTGAGGAGCTGTTTCCAGGTTATAATCCTCCGTTTGGCATACGTAAAACTTCCCATTTTCTTTCTTGGCTGGGCTGATGCATGTTTTCATTGACACACATGACATAACCAGCAGGATATCCGCCCTCCAGAGGGCCCCCTGGAGTTTACCCAGAACGGGAACCAGCACAGCCCATCGATCCCCACCAGCTTCCCCATCAGCTCCTCAGTACTCTTCAGGTGTTCCCGAGGGTTCTCCTGATATGTGGGTTTCATTGTTTGAGAGAGAATCCTGAACATTTTGAGCTGCTTCACTCAAGACTTGGAGTCCCAAGGGACGCCAGTACATTTCTTCGGCAGGACCTAGGGTGTTTGGGTAAGATGCCCAGGGAAACACAGATGGCTGGATTTTTGTTAAAACTGACTTAAATCGCACAAAAAATGGGTTGATAAAAGGTCTGAACAAAACTTTTGCTAGTGAAACGAGAAGCTGAATTATTCAACTCTGAAGCATAAGGGAGACCCAGTAAATTGTTAAGTAAATGCTGCTCATCCAGGGAGGAGAGAGAGGCTGGTAACCTAGCGTTCTGAGCAGCCACGATAGTTTCCAGCTGTCACGGTGTCACTGCAGTAAGCCACAAGGGCTCTGCCCGCACCCTAGCCCAGCCAAGGCTCTCTGCTTCTGCGAGGGGCTGTGGGGGAGGGCTCTTTTTCCCTTAGGTAGTAGATGTAGATGAATAACAAAATCTAAGCTGAGATCTGGGCTTCCCAAGTGGCTCAGTGGTAAAGAATCCACCTGCTGCATAGGAGACACAGTTTTGATCCCTGGGTTGGGAAGATCCCCTGGAATAGGAAATGGCAACCCACTCCAGTATCCTTGCCTGGAAAATTCCACGGAGCCTGGCAGCTACAGTCCGTGGGGCTGAAAAGAGTCCGACGATCGAGCACATACACACAAGCGGAGATTTACGATGCCAGTGACCGGAGAAGCGGGAACGAGGCTCACTGGCGACTCCTCGCCCACCTGGTAAGGGGGTTTGGTTTTAAAAACTAAAGACAAAGGGAGGAGGAATGAGGCTAGCGATGGGGAGGTGTACGCTTTAGTCCACACCAGGAAGAGGCGGTTTTTCCGAGGGCGTGGGAAGCACGTTTTTATCCTTTTTTGGTCCTTGATGTCACGTCTCGGCCACCAGCAGGTATGCCACTTAATATGTAGTAAAATCAACACATGGGCTTCCTTGGTAGCTCAGCTGGTAAAGAATCTGCCTGCAATGCAGGAGGCCCTGGTTCGATTCCTGGGTCGGGAAGATCCCCTGGGGAAGGGATAGGCTACCCACTCCAGTATTCTTGGGCTTCCCTGGTGGCTCAGACGGTGAAGAATCTGCCTGCAATGCAGGAGACCTGGGTTCAATCCCTGGGTTGGAAAGATCCCCTGGAGGAGGGCATGGCAACCTACTCCAGTATTCTTGCCTGGAGAATCCATCCCATGGACAGAGGGGCCTGGTGGGCTTCGGTCCACGCAGTCCCAAAGATTCGGTCACAACTGGGTGGCTAAGCACAGCACACCACAAAATCAGCATATAATGAGACTCGAGGTCTGCTGGAGGCTGGATTCATCACCATTTTGGTTGCAGCTGGTTCCATCTGGGTTTTTGTTTGTTTGTATTTATCTTCCTTTCTTGTCTCTGGACCCTTTAAAGAGTTACTTTAGGTACTTCTCTGGTGGTATAGCGGCTAAGGCTCTGAGCCTCCAATGCAGGGGGCCTGGGTTTAATATCTGGTCAGGAAATGAGATCCTACATGCTGCAACTAAGACCCGGCGCAGCCAAATAAATAAATATTTTTCAAAATATTTACATGAACTCCTGCTAAAGGCAGGGGTTGGCGGGTCTGAGCAAAGACCTGGAGCAGCTCTGGCAACAATAGGCCATGGCACGCCATGGGAAAGAGTCGAGCTGGAGGGTAACTCCTCAGGGAGCTAGGCTCAGAAGCAGCCCCCGCACCGCCCTCAGAGGGTTCTTCAGACATAACTCTCATCCGAATCAGGCCCCAGAATTAATACTGGGAAATTGTGCCTCAAAGGGCAGACAGCTCCTGTGTAAACCACCGGCTCTGGGATGGCCGCTGGGTTTATATATGCTTGCAAGTACTTAATTGGAAACTACAGGAAACTGGGCCCTAAAATTGCCAATTGTTTTGGGCGCCGGAAAACAATTTTGAGCTCACAGTTAGAGCCAGCAGTCTTCTGGATCTGTGCCTGCAGGGTCCACTGGAAACAGCAGTGCTAAGTGTTTTTCATTTTTCTAAAATTAGGTTTTGTGTGTGTATGTGTCCGGCTCTGCGACCCCATGGACAGCGGCCCACCAGACTCCTCTGTCCATGGGATTTCCTAGGCAAGAATACTGGAGCAGGTTTCAAGGACAAATATTTTAGGGCTAGCTCCTTGGATCCTTTGAAGTGGAGAAATATCTAAATTGGTACAATTTTTTAGAGAGCTCTCATCTTAAACTATTGTACCTTTTCTTTTGGCACCTTTTAAAATTGGTATTCAGAAGCCCCAAAAGCCTTCAAAATAGCCTCATTGAAAGGTTTCTGTAGGAGGCTAATGAAAGAGCAGTGATCTAAAAGGTACTTAAAACTTTATCTGGGGCTTCCCTGATGGCTCAGCGATAAAGAATCTGCCCGCAATGCAGGAGACGCGGGTTTGATTCCTGGGTCAGGAAGATCCCCTGGAGAAGGAAATGGCACTTCACTCCAGTATTCTTGCCTGGGAAATCACATGGACAGGGGAGCCTGGTGGGCTACAGTCCACGGGGCCGCAAGAAGTCAGACACGACTTAGCAACTAACCTATCTTCTGCTCCCCTCTGTCTTCCTTTATTAGAGCACTCATTCTAGTAATCTTCAATCTGAATCGCCTTTCCACTCAGAAGACACTGTTAAATGATTACCTTTAGAAATGGAACCGCCTGAGGTTGTAGGCAAGGCTCTTCAGATCAAAGGCCAAACTGAGGACCACAGTTAAAGAAATTCTTAAACTCAGGGAGGATCCTCAAAAGTGTTTGTAAATGGATTACCCAAACGAGAAGCCACCGATGTGAATATACTGACCATATGTGATGTTTGGAGCCTGATAGGAATTTTGGGGGGAGCAGGGGAGGCTTTTCTCTTAGGCTAAATGAGGGGAAGTAAAACATCCCAACACAGGTAAATTTGCTGTCATCGAGGCAGCCATAAACTCTGGGAGTTGGCGGTGGACAGGGAGGCCTGGCATGCTGCAGTCCGTGAGGTCACAGAGAGTCGGAACTGACTGAGCTGAACTGAGGCAGCCACACATGCTTCCACTGCAGGGGACATGGGTTTGATCCCTTGCTAGCGAACTAAGATCCCACATGCTGCATGGCATGGCCAAAAAGAAATAAAATTTCATAATTAAAAAAAGAAGTAAAAACAGCTGTCCTTGTTTTGCAAGTCTAGCCTTTATAGAACGAGATGTGTGGCTCTAGAAATAATGCAAAGCCCACCACTCACTGCATCACGGTGAGGAAAGAAATTCTGTGAGAAGGTGTATGTTTCCAGAGGTTATAAAACATATTCATAAGCACCAATCAGGAAATCCTAACATGACATATAGTTCACCATTACTTCTTGGTTTCTTACTAGAGATTAAAGGTTAAGAATTATAATGTATATAACTAAAATTACTGAAATAAACAGGGGAACATTTCAATATGCAAGGAAAATGGGAAGTGCGTTTTCAGTGGAAGGAGGGTGTAACGGATGGAAAGGTATTTTCTCCTGAGATGCTGATCCCAGGTTATAATCCTCAGTTTGTCTCAAATAAAAATTCCCATCTCTTAGATCGACTGATTATTTTTTCTTTGACAGATGAGTAGGAGTGAGTCAGGTAAAGGGCTGTGGGGTGGGAGACACTCCTGCCCAGAATTAGGGGTCAGGCTGATGTAGCCAGAGCCTGGAATCATGGGCCATGTCACATAAATTTTTTGCTTTCCCAGTGCATGTGAAAGTTGCTACATTGTACTGTAGTCTAGTAAGTGTACAGTAGCATTATGTCTAAAAACAATGTGTGTACTCAGTTGCTCAGTTGTGTCTGACTCTTTTGTGATTTCACGGACGGTAGTCCGCCCAGCTCCTCTGTTCACGGGATTCTCCAGGCAAGAATCCTGGAGTGGGTTGCCATTTCCTTCTCCAGAGGATCTTCCCAACCCAGGAATCAAACTCAGATATCCTGTGTCTCCTGCACTGGCGGGCAGATTCTTTTTACCACTGAGCCACCTGGGAAGCCCTATAAAAACAATGGGTGTATATTGACGAATAAAGACTTCCTTTTTATTGACACATGGGGTTCCACATGGACGTACCACATTGTGTCTAACCCACTGTGAAACATTTTGTTTGTTTCCATGTTTTTAGCCACTACAAATAACACTTCCATGAATAACCATGTACAGGCATAAATGCCCACAGAACAGTTGCTGGGCTGTACTATAAGTGCCGCTTTAGTTTTTTAAAGAAATAGTCAAACAATTTTCTAGACTGGCTCTGACATTTTACATTCCCGCCAACAATGTATTAGAGATCCAGTTATCCACACCCGCTCCAGCTCGTGAGATCATCACTATTTTTTATTTTAGCGGCTCTAATAATTTTGCAGTGACGTCGCGTTCTGGTCTCAGTGTGAATCCCGGAATCTCCAGCGATGCCAGACACGTTTCACGTGATCCTCTGCCATCGGATAGCTACTTCAGTGAGACATCTCTTCATGTCATTTACCCATGTTCTAATTATATCGGCCTTCTTCTCTGTTGATTTCTTTCTAGATCTTTTTTTAAGACACGTAGTTGACTTTTCAGCTGGGCTGGGTCTTCCTCGCTGCACATGGACTCTCTCTAGTTGCAGCAAGCAGGGGCTACCCTTCCTTGCGGCGTGCAGGCTTCTCCCTGCAGTGACTTCTCTTGCTGCTGACCACAGGCTCCAGGCCCGTGGGCATCAGTGGCTGCAGCACATGGGCTCAACAGCTGAGGCTCACAAGCCCTAGAGCTCAGCCTCAGTGGCTGTGGCACACACCATGGCATGTGGGGGCTTTCTGAACCAGGGATCAAACCTGTGCCCTTTATATTGCCAAGTACATTCTTAACGACTGGACCACTAGCGAAGCCTCTCTCTGTTGACTTTTAAGCATTCTTTGTATATCCTAGGTCTGAGTTCTTTGTCAGATATGTAGTTTGCAAATCTTTTTTCCCAATTTGTTGCTTGTTCTTTCATACTTGTAGCATTTTTTTGCAGAGCAGAAGCTTTTAGGCCCATTTCATTGATCTTTTTCTTTTCTTTTCTTTTATTATGTGTTTGGTGGAATGTCTATGAAACTTTCACCAAGGTTATTGAATTAGCCTTGCATTCTTGGATAAGGCCCATTTAGTCATGGCAAATGGGCTTCCCTTGTGGCTCAGATGGTAAAGAATCCACCTGCAATGTGGAAGACCTAGGTTCAATCCCTGGGTTTGGAAGATCCCCTGGAGAAGGACATGGCAACCTTGGGTTTGCAGTTTTCATCACGTTTAGAAAAGTCTTGGTCATTACTTCTTCAGATATTTTCTTTCTGTTCCCCCTTCCCTCTCCTCTAATTACACATATATTAAGCTGTTTGGATTTCTCCCAGAGAAATGGTCTTTTCTAACGGTGTTTAAAAAAAAAAACAACTCACTAGACCTAAGATCTGCTGGCATATTTTTAAAAATAATTTTAATATTTTTTGATTGCGTCGGGCAGCATGCACGATTTTCATTACCCAACCAAGAATCAAACCCTCTGGGGTAGAAGAGTGGAGTTTTCAATAGTGAACTGCCAGGGCAGTCCCACTGACTTTGTGCCTCTAGTTTTTTCCTTCACACGTTTTTCAGGAAGCCATCTCAGCTCTTAGAGTGCTTAACATCCTCAATATGTACATTGATTTTCTTAGCAAGAATCTTGCCTTTGTTTGTTTCCAACAATGCTGGCAGCACGCGGGGATGCACTGCAGACTCAGTTCTGCTGTGGGCGCAGTCAGGGGCCTCCCTTTTTGAGCAGTGCCCTTTCGTTTTTTGTAGAGCTGTTTTCAAATTCACCAATCTTCTTTTCTGCAACGTTGACTCTGCCTTGTAGGGTATTTGTCATCTCAGACATTGCAGTTTACATTAGTAGAAGTTTGGTTTGAGGCTATTTTTTTAATCTTCCTTTTCTCTACTTAACTTTTGAAGTTACGAGTTCCCATGTCTCACTGTTTCCGTTCCATCTCTCTGGCTCATCCTTACATGGTGGGTCTCCTGATTGGGGGTTATGCTAAGCTCTCTTTAGCACATCCCCCCACCCATGACACTCACCTGCCATGTTCCATTTATATGGGCTGCTGTCCATGGCGGTCGCAGAGTTGGACATGACTGAAGTGACTTAGCATGCATGCATGCTGACCTGCATCTTTAAGCCAGACAAAAGCTGAAGCTCCAGACCCCCTTTAATAACCTGCTGCTGCTGCTGCTGCTGCTAAGTCGCTTCAGTCATGTCCAACTCTGTTGGACGCCATAGACAGACACATTAAACACAACCCACCCAAAACTGAGCTCACCATCTTCTCCCCAGACACACTGCGTCCCTGGAACCCGTGTCTTGGTAAATGGCACTGCCATCTACCAGGCCAGACACCTAGGAGTCAGCCTTACACCTCTTTCCCCCTTAATCCCACCTCCTGTCATCACTGAGGGCTGTCGGTTCTGCCTTCTCAACATCTCAGAACTTTCACCGTCTCTGCCACACACCAAGCCACTGCTGCTCTCAGCTGCATCACTTACTCAGACACCTTTCCTTGCAGGAGTGGCCTGAACAAAACTTCTCAAATGTAACCCACTCCCTCTGAGGACGTTCCAGTGGCCTCCCATGAGATTGGATAAGGCTCAAACTCCTTTCTAGGGCAAATAAAGCCCTTGATGGTCTGCTCCTTGATTAAGTGTTGGGACTCTAGCCCAGACCCCCTCCTGTGTCTTCATATGCCAGAGGCCTGGAAAGTAAGATTGTTTGTTTAATTAAACCACCTCTCCACTAGAATACCTGTTTTCTAATAATGGAGGTTATGTCTCCCCTACCCTGTGTGCCGCCCATATGAAGACAGGGCTGTAAAAAGGTGTAAAAGGCTGCACTTGGGGTCAATATGACTTCTTCAGTAAAACACTTCCGGCCTCAGGTTGCCCAGATGTAAAATGGGTACAGACATCCCTCCTCTCTTCACTGATCTGGCACAATAGGAAGGCTTGTCTTTGTCAAATTATGGCACGCCATAATTTGGTCTCCACTGCGTTTTGCTCAAAGATCAGAGCAGGGCCTGGTCCAGAGGCAGGGCCTCAGGCAGGTCCAGGGCGCAAAATTTCAGGAAGCACCCACTTTCAGGTTCTTGCAAAGGCAGGGCGAGCCGAGAGCGAGTGCCTCCGGGAACGTAGCGCCCGGCGGATGGAGTCTGCGCCAGCAAGCCTGCAGGATCAAGAGATCTCCTACCATTCAGCGCTGGGCCCGCCCCTCCTCAACGTGCTTCCGGCACCGAACTAGACGCCCTGCTATTGGCCGTTGTCTCCGTGACGCCACGAGAGCGCGCCCGCCTCCGCTGACGTCTTATTTAGGGGAGCCCCTCGGCTCACCCTGTTAGAACTCTAGGCTGGTAGCTGTCTCCCGAGCTCTGTACCTGCGCTCAGGCGCCGGGTGATCGTGGTCTCGGGCCCGCGAGTCCTATCCCGACAGCGCAGGGGGCCAGGTAGGTTAGATCTGGGCCAGATGGCGGGGCGCGCCGGGCCTCGGCCTCCCTCCCGGCCTCCCGGGATGGGCAGGGCTGAACGCTGCTGCCCCGCCTCTCCGAGCACTCTAATAGGGTGGGCGGGCCCTTCTGAGCGCCCACTGAGCTAGGCATACAGGGAAACTGGGGAACCCACGCGGGGGCCCAGACGAGTGAATAGTGGCACGCGATCCCGGGCGCAGACCTTCGTCTCGCAGGCTTATGGCGCCTGCGACGTGCCAGGTCCCAGCCTTTTTGCTTAAGGACCCTTTTCCGGAGCTGGACTGAGCTCAGGCACCGTGGCTGATTCCTGCAGAAGCAGCGGGGCCACTTTCAGGTGCCTTGGCTGGTGACTTCACCTGAAGCCTCAACGCCCCTTCTGTGAAATGAGGCGCTCTGCCTGGAGGGATTGCTATAGGACGAAATGAGAATCTGCAAGGGTCTGTCACGTGGGAAGGTCAGCCTGTGGTTATCTGGGAGAGCAGGTGACCAGCCCTCTCCCCGAGGCAGTAGCCAGCAGATCAAATTTCCCTGCGCATGGCTGACGGCTTGCAGGGCGTCCCTGAGCCTCCAAATCTCCTGTTGGAGGTTCCTATTTCTCATCAATACCCCTGGGCTAAAGTGTCAACACCCCGAGGACACGAGGACATATTAACCCAAATCAAGAACTCCAGTGTCACCCGGACCTGGATTCAGGTCCCAACACTTTACTGTAGATTGTTTATCTGTGAAATGGGACCAACAGACCCTACCTTCCACAGTTGTCAGGAGAATTAAATCAGACATTGCAGGTAAAGCACTTAAGGTAAGACCTGGCATTCAGTGGGATCTGTTTAGTCTTAGTATGTGAAGCATCTGAGTGCTAACACTGTAGCTTGAACATCCCTTGCCCGTGGCGTGGTAGGTACTTGTGTAAGGTAGAAGGGTAGGAGGTTTTAAACTCCTGGTTTTCTGGTTAAACTCATCAGCCAGCACAGTGAGCAATCAGAACAAGAGACCTGGATCTAATCAGTCTTTAACTTCTCAAGGCAGATCGAATCATCAGACAACCAGGAGTCTGGGATTACCTCCAAGGGCCTGAGCATAATGCATGTTAAGTCGCTTCAGTTGTATCTGACTCTTTGTGACCCCATGGGCTGTAGCCCACCAGGCTTCTCTGTCCATAGGATTCTCCAGGCAAGAATACTCGAGCGGGTTGCCATGCCTTCCTCCAGGAGATCTTGCTGACCCAGGGATTGAACCCATGCCTCTTACATTCCCTGTACTGGCAGGCAGGTTCTTTACTCAGGCGCCACCTGGGAAGCCCAAGCATAAAGGGCTACTTTTAAAAGCATGGAACCATGAAGAGGAGGGACTTTTGGAACAGAAGCCAGACTTAGAAACAAAAAAAGAAGAATGGGTTTTGTCTTTTGAGTGGAGCCTAGAGCTCAAGATGGGACCCGAGCCGTGTTGATACTTTCTCAGTGATTTGAGGAGGGATGGCACCTCCTCCTGAGATGGATAATCACCGAGCTAGTGGATCACCCAAGTAGTGAAAAGTTAAGCCCCTGCTCCGACATTCCTGCTTTCAGCTGATACTAGCTGAGAGCCTGCTGCGTGGCGGGCACAGTACTAGGCACCATGCACCCAGTAATGAAAGAGACAGTCATGGCCCAGGGACCCAGAGAGGAGAGAGCCCCTGTCAGGCTTGGCCCCTGAACTCTGCCTGCAGCCTCTCCCCAGGCAGCCTGTACTCTCGCCCATGCGTGCACGCTTATTTGCTCAGTCATATCCAACTCATTGCGACCCCATGGACTGTAGCCTGCCAGGCTCCTCTGGCCATGGGATTTCCCAGGCCAGAATACTGAAGCAGGTTGCTATTTCCTACTCTAGGGGATTTTCCTGACTCAGGAATCAAACCTGTGTCTCTTGCGTCTCCTGCATTGGCAGGCGGGTTCTTTACCATAGCACCATCTGGGAAGACCAAATAGAGTAACAGGATCAAACTGGCATTAAAAAAAAATTGCTTCTGTCAGCTTGTCTTTGAGTGGAGCCTGTTCCACCTGTGGTCTCTTGTTCATGGTGGGCCCCCTTTAATGAATTCCTTGTCCTATTCATTTTAGCCTAGCCCACACTTCCTCAAGAAACTTGACCGAGGCAGGGCCCTCAGCCTCCCCAGCAGTGGTCTCAGCTGCTGAATCCTACTTAACCACATCAGTGAACATCAGCCTTCCCTGCAGGCAGGACGGCGGGGCTGAGCGTGTCTGACCTGCATTGTTTTCCTTCAGCGGTGCCAGGAACAGCGTAAGCTGTCAGGAAGCGCTGGGTGAGGGAAGACTGGAATCCTTGGGACCTAGCTTAGTGGCTGGCATGAAGTAGTTGCTTCTCCAGAAGTGTTTCATTGTTGTTCAGTTGCTAAGTCATGCTCGGCTCTTTGAGACCCCGTGAACTGCAGCATGCCAGGCTTCCTGGTCCTTCACTTCTCAGTGTTTCATTACAGGCACAGAATTGAGCAAAACATGACCTTATACTCGTGGTGAAATAACTTAAAATCTGGACCACTTCCCATGCCATGTGCCAGGAAAGGCTGATGGGGCGAAAAGCCTTGGGCTGCAGCTCGAGGAGCTTCGGGAACCCCAGCGATGGTCTCAGGCCCTCTGTCCTCGGGACCCACTTTCTCCCCATAGGGGCTGATGCTGGGGTCTGGTGGAAGGAGGTTGCTCACGACCGTGCTGCAGGCGCAGAGGTGGCCCTTTCAGCTCTCCAGAGACATGAGGTTGGTGCAGTTCCAGGCACCCCGCCTAACGGGACCCCGTCTGGGCCTGGAGTCGGGGGATGGCAGCGGTGTCATCGACCTCAACGCCTTTGAGCCCACACTGCCCAAGACGATGGTGGAGTTCCTGGAGCAGGGAGAGGCCACTCTGTCAGTGGTGAGAAGGTAAGTCAGCAGGCAGCACGACCCTGCCTTAGCTGCCCCGTTCTCCCTCACTCCTTACCACCCCATTCCCGCCCTGGGAAACAGAACCAGGGTAGTTCTTTTGCAAAGGATCAGGGTAATACAGGCTTCCTCTCTCTTAGCAAAGAGCCTTAGGAATCGTGTGTGTCAATAGCCTCGGTTTACAGGGGGACCCAGGGGGGATGACTGACCTCCCCAAGGCCACACACTTGGTGAGGGGAACAGGATTCTACTCTCTCCCCCTGCCTTCCCGAGGGGGCTTGCCTGAGGGGCTGGAACCTGGGATCCTAAGAGGGGAGAGGGCTGCAAAGATGTTCTTAGAGACAGTTCTTGGGTTTGAGTTGGATTAGGTGGGTGCCTCTCTGAACCCAGGAGCCCCATGGGATCTGGTCTAAAGATGTTGATGCACAGTAAATTAAAAACTAAATTAAAAAACTCAAAACACTCTGAGGTGTCATTTTCACCTGTTAAGCTGATCTAAATACAGATGTTTGACAGCACACAGTGTTGGTAACAGTATTTTTCCCCTACTTTCATATTCTTGCAAGATTAGAAACTCCTTCCATGTCCTTTATTAGAGAATTGGGTGTATCTACTATGCAGTAATATACAACCGTACAAAAGAGAGGAAGCTAATAGACTAACTAGCTAATAGCTAATACAGTAAGATCTCTAAAATATATATATTTAAAAAGGTGTATATAACATGCTGTCATTGGCATAAAAAAGATGGGAGAAGAGTATACACAGAGTGACTGAAGATCCATACAGGACACAGCACTTGTCTGTGGGGAGGGAGTGGGTGACTAGGAGAAGGGGCAGAAGACAGAGCTTTCCCTTATCCCCAGTTGCACCCTTTGAATTCACTTACATGGGAATCATCATGTATTTCTGTATTATGTAATTCCATATCATGTTGTTGTTTAGTCGCTAAGTAGTATCAGACTCTTTGCGACCCCACAGACTGTAGCTCGCCAGGCCCCTCTGTCCATGGGATTTTCCAGGCAAGAATACGAGAGTGGGTTGCCATTTCCTTCTCCCGGGTATCTTCCCAACCCAGGGATTGAACCCTCGTCTCCTGCGTTGGCAGGTGGATTCTTTACCACTAAGCCACCTGCAAAAGCCCATATTACCTAATGGGGGAGAGGAAATCGACACTGGATGAGCATACACAGTGCTCTCATATCAAGGGGCAATAGCTGGGCTTGATTTTCAACGCTGACTCTGATGGTTGATCTAGAAAGTATGTTTTAAAAAGCAGAGCTTGGTAGCAGCTGCAGGATCTCCCCAGCACGCCCCTCTCTCCTGTCTGGTTTCTGAAGAGCACTGGTCACCCAGCTGCCAGTCCTCCCACGGTCAGAGGTGATGTTCCTGGCCCCAGTCACTCGGCCAGACAAGGTGGTGTGCGTGGGCATGAACTATGCGGACCACTGCAGAGAGCAGAACGTGCCTGTGCCCAAGGAGCCCATCATCTTCAGCAAGTTCGCCAGCGCCATCGTGGGGCCCTACGACGACATCATCCTTCCACCCGAGAGCCAGGTGGGTGCCTGCCCTCCATTCCCCACCCCGAGTCCCTAAGGCCATCACAGGCGCTCAGCGTCCAGCCTAAGGGAACCACCTGTTGCTCAGTAGCACATTAAACAGAAACTTCAGGGTATTATACAGTGATAAGACGGCTCCTGGGGGAAAAAAAGACATTAATTGTTTTCCTGTTTGATTATAAAAGTAATATACTTGTTTTATAGAAAAGAAATAAAATGTGTAAAGAAATTACATAATTTTCAAAATTATATAAATACATAAAGAAATGAAAAGCTGCACGTGTCCCCACTGTTCAGGGCCTGCAACATTTATGTTTTACTGTAGATCTTCCCAGAATTTTTTTTTTCCTTTTGAACTTTTGTTTTGGGGGAATAGCCAATTAACCGTGTTGTGATGGTTTCAGGTGAACAGCAGAGGGACTCGGCCATACATATACATGTGTCCATTCTCCTGCAAACTCCCCTCCCATCCAGGCTGCCACATGGCATTGAGCAGAGTTCCATGTGCTGTACAGAAGGTCTGACCTTGTTACCCATTTTAAACACAGCAGTGTGTACATGTTCATCCCAAACTCCCTAAGCATCCCTTCCCCCTGCCCCAGCACCTGTCAGTTCATTGCAGCCAGTGAGCCTCTGTTTTGTGAGTAAGTTCATCTGTATCACTTCCCTTTATTCCACACATAGTCCCCAGGGCTTCTCTGTTCCTGTCTCTGTCTGTGCTGTGCATATGCGTACCATTTACTTAAGTTCCCCATCACGGACATTTTTCATGCCATGAAATATTCTCCCCAACGGTTTTTAGGTCGCTGCTTAGTTTTCTATTGTGTCAGTGGCCATAATTCATTCCGTAGTCCTCATATTGCTAAATAGGTTGTTTCCAGTTTTTAGCTTTTATAATGTTGCAGTGAATATCCTTATAGAAGAGACTTTGCACACCCATGAATGTGTGATCATTTCCTTTAAATTAACTCTTAGAATGTGAATGTCTTTGTCAGAGAATAGGCAGGGTTTCAAAAATTAGCCAGAGTGACCTTCGGCTGCAAAAGCAGTTTACATGTCCACCAGCAGTGTGCGTACCCTTACTCGTACTTTTAAATTTTTAGTTTAGAAATACTTCGAAAATTAGAGGGAAGCTGGGGGGAAACTGCAGCGACTGCCCAGAGTCTGCCTGGAGTCACCGTGTGCGTCTTGCTTGCTTTCCTCTTGCCTCCCTGCCCTGCTTTCCCGCTCCTCTGCTGCTTTCCTCCCCTCACGCCCCACAGGCACACACACTGTTTAAAGGGGGGTTAGGTAGAAAGAACTTTACAGAGGAAATTATAGACGTTAAGACAGTTCACTCATAGTTGCAAGTCATATAGCGGAGCAGTCCTCTTCCTGGGTTTCCTTACCCTCCTGCTCTCCACCCAGGCGCCCCTGCCCAGTGAAGTGAAGTGAAGTCACTCAGTCGTGTCCGACTCTTTGCCACCCCAAGGACTGTGGCCTACCAGGCTCCTCCCTCCATGGAGTTCTCCAGGCAAGAGGACTGGAGTGGGTTGCCATTTCCTTCTCCAGTAAAGTCTGTTGCTTTGTCAGCAAAAAAACAAAAGAATTCACTCGTATAAACTTCAGCATACATCTCCTGAAAATAAGGACCATGTCCTACATGACCACAATACCATTACAACAAAGAAAGTTAATATGAACCATATCTAATATATAGTGCAGCTGGGAATATTACCAGTTGCCTCCAAAGGTGACTTTTAATTTGGGTCCCGTTTTGATCTTTGGTGTTGGTCCATGATCCGTCAGGGTCACACATTGTTTTTGGTGTTTCGTCTAGAACAGGGATTCACAGACTTTTCCTCAAAGGGCCAGTTAGTAGTAAGTGTTCGGCTTTGAGCACCCAGTAATGTCTGCAGTAACAGCTCAGCTTCGCCACTGCTGTGTGAGAGCAGCCTGGCTGGTCCGTGAAGGGACATGTATCCCAGGAAAACTTCACTTACAGGAACAGAGCCGCAAGCAAGCGAGGGTGTGGCCGGTGGGCCACAGCTTGCTGGCCCCTGGTCTCAAGCAGCTTTTCTCCCTACCCTTTTTATCTTTCACGACGGGCTTCTTGAAGAAATCGGGCACATTGTCTCATAGTGTGTCTCACACTCTGGATTTGTCCGGTCGGCTCGTCATGATTAGCTGCGGGTTAAACACTTCTGTTGAGTTCTGCACAGGTTAATCTGTTAGGCTGCTGTAAAAACACTGTGGAATGGGTAACTTATAAAGCAAGACGCTGCGTTCCTGAGATTCTAGAGGCTGGGAAGAGGCCAAGAGCAGGGCACAGCAGATTGTGTGCCTGGCGAGGGCGCCCTTCTGGCCCACAGGTGCCTGTCTTCAGCATGGTCATGGAAGTGCGCTCTCTGACACCTCTTTCCTCATGGGGGCTCTGCCCTCAAGATGGCATCACCTCTCACGCTGTCACAGTGGGGTCTGGCTCTCAGTCTGGGAGGGGGCGTGGGGCGGGGCGCCGGCGTTGTCTGAGGCAGCAGGTGCGTGCTTGCACCACATCGTGTCAGCTGGTCCTGAAGTTTGGCCGCCTAGGTTCCTTGGTGCTCACGTGGCCTCTGCGTGGAAAGGCGCCTTTCCCTGTGGTAACTAGTAAACCGTCTGCAGAGGAGTCCCTGAAACCGCATGACTATCTTATTTGCCCTGCAAGTGCTCTTCAGGAATCATCTGGTCGTCCTCCCCTGAGTCCATTACTGCAGTGAGGGTTAGAAGAAGGTGACTTTTTTCTTTCTGTCATGCCTTCTACTTTTATTAGCCGGTATTCTGTGGAGAAACACTGCTTGTTTTTTTGTTTTAGCCCTGTCCCTTTATCCCTGTAAATTCCTGACTTTTACTTTTATCCAGTATGTCACAGTCCATAGTCCATCATTGACATTCTTTCCGATACTGAGAGGAGCTCAGTTTGGTCAAGGGGCGGCTTTCGAACGGCCCCCACCGCATCACTGAGCACTTCCTTCCTCTGGCCAAGCAGTTCCAGGCTTCTTGCACTCTCCTTGCCGACATAGACTTGGCCACTTCCCCAAGGAATCTAGTTCTTCTTTGTGTTCATGGTTGTTACTATTAGAAAAGTCAGTTTGCCTGGCTAACTTGTGACTACTTTATATTTGCACTTTGCTGATTATGGAACTGGAACGGGCTGAGCATGTTTTCCTTTTTGTGGCCCTGTGTATTTATTTTTGTAAACTGCTTATTCAAGCCTTTGGCCCATGTTTATTTTGGCATGTTGATCTTGTTATTATTTAAGTGAGTTAGTGCATTAAAGCACTTAGAATAGTGCCTGGCAAACAAGTAGGGTTAGCTATTGTTATTCAGTGTTTATCCTTTTTTGGAAGTATCAAGAGTGATTTTGGTTGAACACCGCCCCCCCCCGCCGCCCGACCCCAGAAAAACGTTGCTCTTCCGCCGTCACTGGAGTCACTCTGCCTGCCTCCAGCGGTGCTGCCTCCACTGCCCCAAGGCTGTGGGCCACACATGACACCTCCCCTGCGGGCCCTCCTCTATGGGCCCTTCCCTAGGGTTGTGGTCTTCCACACATGGGCCGGCAGCCACCCCACCGTTCAGAGGCCTGGCGCCGTGGCAGGAACCCCTCAACGGAATAACGGAGCCCAGAGCCAGGCAGCTTACTGCCCCTTTCCCGCCCTACAGGAGGTGGACTGGGAGGTGGAGCTGGCCGTGGTCATTGGAAAGAGAGGCAAGTACATCAAGGTGAGGGAGAGAGGGCCAGCTGTCCTGGCACTGGGAAGTGGTTGGCATCTATGGGCTCCCGATGCTGCCTTGCCCCTCACCCACCACCACCTCTGGGTATCTCCAGCCACTAACATGGGATCAAGGCTTTGAGACCCTTTGTGACAGGGCTTGGTGTCACCACGAGCTGACCTCCAATCTGGCCAAATCCCCTGCCCCCCACAGGCTGCAGATGCCATGGCCCATGTGGCTGGCTTCACTGTGGCACACGACGTGAGTGCCCGTGACTGGCAGATGAGACGCAATGGAAAGCAGTGGCTGCTGGGGAAAACCTTTGACACCTTCTGCCCTCTGGGCCCTGCCTTGGTGACCAAGGACAGTGTGCCAGGTAGGTCTCTGGCAGCCCGCTTGGCGACTCCTCTCCTTGCTCCTGCATAGATGCCTCAGCGAAGCTGCTCTCCAGAAGGGGAGAGGGGCGTGGCCCGCCGAGGGCCCGTCCCCAGCTGCCCTTTCGCCGACTGTTGGATTAGAGCAGCTCTCTCCACCGGCCTCCCTCCCTGTCCCCACTGCAGAGGCGTACAGCAGCAGAGGCGGTGACTCTGCACTCAGGACATGAATTACAGGGGAGGGCTCTCTCCTGACGGCTGGGTCAGGCTTCCTCTGGCTGCCACCATCTGGGAGAGTCCTTACGTAGCAAGGAAGCAGAGACGGCCTTGGAGCGTCACAGGAACAGGTGTTCCTGAGCCCCCGGCCCTCTTTAGTAAAGGAGATGGGAGCTAAGCCCTAGGGCCTCCCCCAGCCACCGTGTGGCCTGGCGGCAGCAGCTACAGCAAGGGCACGGTGGGAGCCTGGAGAAGACGGGTGGAGAGGACGGCACAGCCCCCGGCGGGGACTTGTCTGTGGAGTTCAGCCTCAGGGCGCCCCGTGCAGTCAGTCACCAGTGAGGTTAAACCGTGCTCCTGGGTGTGCTTTGCTTGTGTGAAGCGCCAGAAAGCAGGACGGAAGTGCTGGTTGCCCAGGGCTCCTTCGCAGGTGAGCCTCAGGTGCAGGAGTCTGCACTCTGCTCAGGCTGTTACCCTGTTGCTTTATAACGCCCAGTCAGCCTCTGCTGCAGATAGGATCTGTTCTTTAAGGCAAAACCCAGCCACTGTTCTCTGCCCCTTGAGTCTGGAACACCCCCTCGTTAACCCACCCAGTGACCACTGGTGGGCGCTCTGCTGGGTGGTGGGCACAGGGAGGCCTGGGCAGGCCAGGGTCCACGCAGACTCCAGGGTGGGGAGCCCAGCAGACAAGCCTCTCCCCTGGCAAGTTACAAGGCCACCCTGTGCTTCCGTTTCCTGGTTGTCAGGAGGGGGTTGGCGGTCAGAAGGGAGAATCCCAAACGTGTCGTTTTTGTGTTTCAGACCCACACAACCTCAAGATCTGCTGCCGAGTGAATGGGGAGGTGGTGCAGAGCAGCAACACCAACCAGATGGTGTTTAAGACAGAAGAGCTGATAGCCTGGGTCTCCCAGTAAGTGGGGTGGAGCCTGGCCCCAACCACCACCTGGGGGCTTCACTGGGCCCCCCAGGCCAGGCTGTGGCACCCCAGCCCCTGACCTCACCTGGCCCTTCTGCCCGTAGGTTCGTTACTCTTTACCCAGGGGACATCATACTGACCGGGACGCCCCCAGGTGTGGGTGTGTTCAGGAAGCCTCCTGTCTTCCTCAAGGTAGGTTGGCTGAGTGAGGACAGGCAGAAGCCTGGCACGGTTGGCTCAGACCCGAGAAACCCAGGTCTGTGTATGTGTAGACGTGTGTGCGCCACACCTCAGGCCTGACAGCCTCATGGCCCACTCTGTTGCAGAAGGGCGATGAAGTCCAGTGTGAGATTGAAGAACTGGGTGTCATCATCAACAAGGTGGCGTGATGCCTTCTGCTGCAGGCAGAAGGGGCATTTGTTCCCATGGAGCCCAACATGGCGAGAGGCCCAGTGCCAGCCGCCTTGAGGCTTCTCTTCAGGTAGAGGGGGAGGCGATGGTGCTCACCTCAATAAACTTTTTATCTTCCTTTAGGATGTGTTTCAAGGAGTGAGAGGTCATTCCCACCCAGTGGGGAAGGAGAACAGATACATACACATGACCACACCAGAGAAACAGTGCTGAGCCTGGGCACAGAGGGCTCGCCCAGTCCTCTAGTTTATTGCGGCAAAGGGTGCAGAAAGCAAGGCACAGTCAAGCCGCAAAGACGTGACGGTCCAGCTAGCAAGTCTTCTCCCCAAGGCAGGGCTGCGGTCCAGGGCTGAAAAGGCTCGACTCGGGCCCCTCCCCACGGCTCTAGCTGCAGATGAACTGCTGGATGAACCGTTGCAGCCTTTCCTGGCTGTCCCGGCTGGCAAAGGCCGGGGACAGGTGGAGCAGGGGGCCTGCAGGGCCAGGCATCTGCTGCAGCACCTGAGCCACAGAGAGGGGCTCTGAGTGCCCATGGGCGCTGGGCCCCGCCCCTGTCAGATGCCGCCTCTCAGACATCCCGATGCCCCACCTGGGAGCACGACGAGCCAGGGGTTAGGGAGAAAACTATCCTACCTGCCCCAGCTACTGTCCACACGCCTGTTCTTGGGAAACCCTGGGTAAATCCCCGAGTGGGTACAGCCAGCTCCCCTCAGCAGCTCTGTCAGGGTATGGGGGTGGGAGGCAGGGGGACAGGAGGATGGAGAGACCAGCCCCTCTCACCCCCAAGTCTCTGAAGGTCCAGATGGCACTGATGGCAAGATTTGGGTCCGCACACTCTGGATGAAAGAGAAGTGAAGGCTGTAGGTGGGGACAGTCCCCTGGCACAGCTTCTCTTCTCTTTAAAGAAGGAACAACCCAAGGAGAGGACTCAAGCTGGACCCAAAGGCCTCTGTACGCCGCAGTCAGTACTCCTGACCTTGGGCTTTCACTGCCCACTAGGGGGCAGCAGCCAGCAGCCGACCTCCTCCTGCACCCCGGGGCCTGGGCCTAGCTGCTGGGACTCACCGAAGAGCCCTTCCTCCTGGGCTGTGGCCCGTAAGAACTGGAACAGCTGCTCAGCGTAGCCGGACTCTGTGAGGGAGAGGGTCTGAGACCTGGGCCCCACGCAGGCAGAGCTCACCCCACACCGTGTTCGGCCTCTCCTTAGGATGGCACGGTGTGCGGGCCTCACCAGTATCTGGGAGCCGTCCCTGATGGAGGAAGGCGGCGGCCTGCGCAAAAGCCTTCAGCACTGGGCTGAGCAGGCGGCAGAGGAAGAGAAAGAAGTCGGGGCAGCGCGACTGCTGGCTGAGCTGGAAGGAGACAGGCCAGGGTGAGGGCAGCTCCCACCACCTCCCCTGCGCCCTCCCCAGCAGTGCCCCCAACGCACCCTGAAGTAGCGGCCCTCCGCCTCCTCAAAGTCGTCGCTGTCGCTGTCGGTGAAGTCCCCGCTCAGTCTCCACAGCAGTCTCGCACTCAAACGCTGCCTCCCCGTGTCACAGGCTGGCTGGGAGCCTGGGGTCTGAGGGCCGGGAGAGCCACGGGGCCCTGTCAGGCTGGCCAAGGTCCAGTCTCGAGGCCCCCCAACGGGGCACATGGCCATCCAGACGCAGGGAGGTGAAACCAGATGCAGACCTGGGGGCGCCGAGGAGGATGCCCCAGGCCACGCCAGGCGGTGACGGCTGCTGAGGACATGAGCACCTACCCTCAAGGGCCACAGCCCCTGTGGACAAGAGATGTGGAGGGCAGGGGGTCTGCAGAAGCCCCCCGAGATGCGCCTGTCAAGTCCTGCCAGTGCAGCGTGGTGACAGACCCCGAGGTGGAGTGTGGTGGCGGCAGGACCCGGGCGTCTGTTCAGCTGGGGCGGGCGCTGCCCTCCCCCACCCCCCACACGGGGCAGAGGAGGAGCCGGGCCCCAGGCAGGCGCTTCCGTCTGCAGCCCCCTTCCTACCTCCTCAGCCACGAGGAGTCCACACTGGATGAGCCGGTCCAGCACCTCCTGACAGTAGCAGTAGGAAGACTGGCAGGGCTGAGGGGCGACAGGCATCCGCGTGACCTCAGGCAAGCCCGACCAGGCCTGCCGCCACAGGGCTCGGGCAGGCAGGGCCCGCCCCCGGCCCGGCAGGGAGGCGCAGGACTGAGTGGGCTGCGGAGGCCCGACCTGCAGCAGCAGCAGGTCCTGTGGCAGCAAGTGCAGCAGCAGCAGGATCTGGCAGTGCAGCTCCTTCTGGCTCAGCAGCTCGATGCCCTGCAGCTCCCAGGGGCCCTCGGGCGGCACCTTGCCTGCCAGCAGCCCTCGCACAGCACAGGCTGGGGGAGGAGGCGGCGGACATGAGGAGGCGCGCCACGCCCCTCACCCCTACATGTTCCACCCACCGCAAGCCCTGGGGACTCACCACCCACAGCCTCGCTCAGGAAAGTGGGCAGCAGCTCGGCGCTCAGGCGTGCCAGGGCCGTGAGGCCTGGGCCAGGGCGCGGAACTACCAGCAAGTCCCCCTGCTGGATGCGCAGCAGGGCCACGTGTGGCCGCAGCAGGCCCAGCGTGTGCTGCACCAGGCACCGCAGCTGCCCTGAGAAGCCCACGTCAAAGCCACGCAGCAGCGTCTCCTCTGTCAGCCAGGAGAACTCCCCCAGGAGCTGCGACAGGAACACGCCCTGGGTGGGCAGAGGGGCACTGAGCCAAGGGCCGGGCTCCCCCCCTGGGCCCTGAGCACCCCGGGCCCTACCTTCTGGTGCTTGAACAGCAGCAGCGTCGCCATGATGGCCGTGCTCATCACCGCAGAGCTCGCCACGCTGGCTGGAGCCAGAGGTCGGGGATGCTGGTCAGGGCCGAGGCCCAGCAGCCCCGTCCCTCTGTCACTGGGCAAGTCTTCCAAGCCAAGAACACACCTCCCTGCCAGCAGCCACATACACACTCCCACACAACTCCACCCTGGGAAGGGCACAGCAGGCCTGGTCCTTGCGTGCCACCCTCCCTGGTGGAGAACTGACATTTATCAAATACATGCTGCAACCCAGG
The DNA here is from genome assembly GCF_001704415.2 of Capra hircus. Taxonomy (NCBI): domain Eukaryota; kingdom Metazoa; phylum Chordata; class Mammalia; order Artiodactyla; family Bovidae; genus Capra; species Capra hircus. The sequence continues at coordinate 2,109,664 of NC_030818.1, forward strand.
CTGGGAGCTCAGAAACCCTCCCTGCCTCCTGCAGGCCTGTGCTGTGCTTAGTCACTCAGTCATGTCTGGCTCTTTGCAACCCCATGGCGCTACCCACCAACTCAGTCTCTGCCATGGCAGAGACACTTGAGAAGATGGTAACTATGCTGTTAAGAGCCCCCTCTGTTCCAGGTACCTGTTAAGCCCCTGACATACATTATTCAGTTCAGCCAATGTCACCTCAAAGTGTGCAGTGGGCCGGGCAGCTGCTTGCTTGTGTGCTCTGACTTGGTGGCTCATGCTCCCCCTGGCTGCCCCTCCTCAGGGGCAAAGACAGGGACAGGCTCCACTCTTCATGTGCCCCAAGTGGGCCCGCAGGAGGGGCAGGTGCAGAAACCCACCTGGAACGGAGGGCCCTGACCCACTGGCCAACTCGGAGAACACAGTGCTCAGGAGCCTCCCCCAGAGGCCAGACCAAGGGCCCCTCACCATTCAGGACGTGCCAGCTCAGCCTCCTGACCAACAGCTGGTCCTCCTCCCTGAGGGCCAGAAGGGGCCCGGTTACGGGTGTCCACTCCTGCTCCTTCTCCGTGTCGGGGACAGCAGTACTAGGATAGAGACACAGGTCACAGGATGAGGGGACCAAACGTAAAGACAACCACGGGGGCACCCAGAGCTTTCCAAATACAAAGGTGAGGGTGCTTCCCATCCCTGCAAGAGCAGGCCCGTGTACCCTTAGTCCTTTCCAGGCCAGTGTGCCATAACCCACACCCAACTTACAGGCGGGGTGGGGGGCACCTGGATGGTTTGAGATGACAAAGATTAGCTGGTGAGGGAAGGCTGGGGCTGGTGATGTGTCTGTGGTCAGGAGAGGACGGGGTGCCAGCTCACAAGCCGGGGTCTGAGAGCTGCCTCCCTTGCCCAAGACCTTCACACTCCTCTGCCCTTACCACTGGCCCAGCACGATGGGCTGCAGCAGCTGCTCCAGGGTCTGCCTGCTGCCCCAGCAGCTTCTGGCACTGATGGTGTATTCCTGCCCAGGACAAGGCGCTCAGGTGGTCTGCCCTGGCCCACCTGGAAGCCTGCATATAGCCCACCTGCAGTAGGCCAGGCCGTCCTTGCAGTGGCCTGAGGGCCAGGCTGCCAGAAGCCCTATGACAGACCACAAGTACGCCCAGCCTTGCCCAACAGGGCCCACACCTGCAGGGAGAAGGGCTGGGCCAGATGCACACGGACGCAGACTCGGCGGCCGCAGCCCCAGCGTCGCAGGCTCCGCAGAACAGCCAGAGCACCTGTCCACAGCCCCAGCGGGGCCAAGGCCTGCAGGGAGGAGGAGGGCGCTGAGGGAGCCAGCTTGCCTGGGGCACGCTTTCTGCTCCACTCCATCTTAGGCTCAGCCTGGTGCATGACCATGACCTCTCCAGGCTCACTTTCTTGCCTGTGAAACAGGAGATCCTTCCCTAGCAAGGTCTTTTGGGAATGAAATGAGAGGATGACTGTTACAGCCTTGGCGGGTGCCACAGGATAATGACCATAGGGGTGAAATTCCTTTGCACTTCCCCCTTAACCCCAGCCCCGAGGGGCCTCAGTCACAGGATACAACACTGCCTCCTCTCTGGAGATGGTATCCACCTGGGGACCCAGGGCAGGAAGGTCTTACGTGGCACGTATCATGGGGTGCCTCTGGAACCAAGTCATAGGTGACAGCCACTGGCACAAGCAGAGCGTCTGGGACGATGCCTGCCTGGACCACCTGCACCACCAGGCCCAGCCAGGACAGGCCCAGAGCTGAGAGCCGAGGCCCCCGAGCCCCAGGGGGCTCCTCCAGGAAGATGAGCAGGGGCTGCCTGCTGGCCAGCAGCTGCTCCACAGTCTGGAAGTAGGTGGAGGGAGGCAGGTGTCAGAACCAAACAGCCAAGGCCCCTGTTCCTTGGCCTGGCCCCATAAACCACCACTGGGGGCACAGCACTCACCGCGTGGACCACAGCTCTTGCAAGAACCCCCTCAGGGCTGTCCGGAGAGAGGTTGGCCTCGGGGGGCAGAAAAAGCCCCCCAAGTTTCTTCAGCAGAGCTCTGTGGGGCACAGGGCAGAGGAGGTAAGGTGCTCAGGAGATGGGACCAAGCAGGAGGCTAGTGAGAGCCGTGGCCCCCTCAGGGCCAGCCTGGGTCCTGCCTCACCACCTTGAGGCCAGGCATGGCCCTAGAGCCCACAGCTGACCCTCCATCTGAGCCCCACAGGCTGGGCTGCACAATATGTTGAGAGCAGAGGGGCCAGGAAGAGACCCTCTGGGGAGCTGATGCTAGCAACACCACCTTCCTTCCCCAACACCTCTATCCCAGTCTGGGGACCTCGCTGCTGTACATCTAAGGGCACAAGCCTTTTACCTGAGGATGGGGGAACAGGTGCGGGGGTCCCAAGCCACACGGAGCACACCCATGCCCTGGGAGAGCAGCACAAAGGGCAGCAGGATGCCATCCAGGACTGACTTGTGGGTAGAGAGGAAGACGAGCGGCGAGCCCTGCTCCGGGGAGAGCCAGAGGGAAGTGCCAAGCCACACCCCCGCCCTGTAGATGCAGGCAGCTGAAACCTAGCGCCTCCAGACCCAGGGCAGTCCCAGAGGGAGGGAGGGTTCGGCTGAGCAGGCTTTCTCTGAGCACATTTCCCAAAAGCGGAGGAGCTCTGTCAACAACTTTTAAGGTAATGCATTGACGTAATGGTTGTTAAGACATGATGAAAAGCCGTTAGAGGAAGCCTCTAGGGAGCAGGACCGTGAGACACGAAGACAAGGTCGTCAAAGAGCAGTGCGTTTTTCCCACCCAGCTGACGGGGCTGGTCCCGACTCAGGGCTTGGCCTAGCCTCTGCTCCTGTCCCCGCCCTCCCACCCCATCCCCATCCCAGTGAGGGCGGGCCTTACTGCCTGGGCAGCCTTGTGGACCATCTTCATCTGGCCCCTGTACAGCTGCACGTTCAGGAAGAGGCAGTTCAGGAACCGCAGCAGTGCCCAGCTAAATAGCCTGCAGAGCAGTGCCCAGTCAGGTATGGGCCCCCCAGAGGGCCGCCCAGAACTCCTCTAAAGCAGGCACTACTACTGTCCTCATTTTACAGAAGAGGAAAGTGAGGTTCAGAGTGGCTGTAGAAGCTGCTGGGTAGGAGAGAAAGCTAAGAAGTGGGGGTGCTGGGACTGGAAGGTGGGCCTGACATCAGAGCCCACACCTGCAAGGTGCTGATACTCCCCTAGGAAGACGTCATGGGCCAGCTGCCTCAGAGCACGTCTGTGCCCCCATGCATCCCAAAGGAGATCAGAGAACCGAGACTCTCTCTAGGCATAACCAGCCTTGTCTTTGCAAACTGCTGGGGCAAGTGAACTAAAAGGGAGGGGTCAGTGATACAAGAAGGAAAGCGGACAATGAAGGGGCAGAACCTCTGGGGAGGGGATGTCCAGAGCCTGATGAGAGGACTGGCTTTAAGCGGGGACAGAAGCCTAGATGCAGGTAGCATGACAATATGGAGGACACGTGGCATGTCCCCATCAGATGGCTCCTGTTTCTCCATGAAGCGCGATCAGGACACAACGCGTGAGTCAGAGAAGCAGCGGTCCAGATCAGAGCCTTGGAGAGCACGCTGTGCTCCTCTGAGAATCACACTTAAAAAGGAAGCAGGTCGACCCACTGTGCGTCTCTCCAGTGACATTCGGCTGCTTCAACGCAGAGAAGGCAGGTGGCTGGGTTCAAACACAACTGGGTTTTGCCCAGTGACTCCCTCCCAAGGACACATCTGTCACCAGGGGCCCTGGAATCTAAGCTAGGCCTGGAGGGCAGGAAAGACAGGAGGTGGGCTGATGGCTGGTGTAAGGTGCTCAGGTCAAGGGACTGGAAGTTGTGACAAAGCCAAAGAATGGATGCATGGAAGGCTGGTCATAGGTCACCAACAACCTCTGCTTCCTGTTCCTGTTCACTTGGCCTTTCAGCACTTTCAGGACAGCTGAGCCTCACATGTGCTACCCTGCACCCTTTCCCCCAGTGGCTCACTCCTCCCTGGCTTTAAGCATCACCTACGTGCTAAAGATCTGCAAAGACCCATTCCTGGCCTCAACCTGTTTTTTGCACTCCAGACTCATATATTAATATATAAGCAGCTGCCTCAGTGTCTCCACCAGTATGTCAGGTGTCAGAAGACTTCTATGTCCAAAACACCTTTTGTGGGCCAAACTCACTCCCCCACAAGCCTGCCTCCTCCCCCCAACCACACTGCCAGGCGCTCAGCCAGACACCCAGCTCACCTGCAGCCCCCTTTCCCTCCACTGGCCCCATTCCAACCCTCCTGTACATCAGTGAGTCCTGTTAATTTCACTTTGGTTTCTCAATCCATTTTCCCAAGTTCTACTGCCATCCCCACCCCCCATCATCTCACCTGGACTAACAAACCAGCCTCCCCAGAGGACCTGTTCTCTATTCTTGACCTCAATTAACCTTGTTGTCATTCTCTGTCTAAAACCTTTCTGTTGGTTTTCACTGCACTTAGAAATCAAATCCAAACATCTTGTATACCGCTCTGCATATCTGTTCCCTTCTACTTCTCGATTTTGTTTCCAACAACTCACTCCCTCCCTCACTTGCCAGCTCCCAACCACATCAGCTTCTTGAGCACACCTGGCCTTTTCCTGCAGCCACAGCTCACGCTGTTCCCTCGGGGAGAACTGCTCCCTGACGTCCGTCCTTCCCCAAGGCTGGCTCAATTTCCCCTCTGTCCCTGGCTTACAGGTCTCCTCCCCGCCTTCAGGTTTTCTCAGTCCTGCCCTTGTTCCGTCCTTCCTGCAAGCATGTGCCACCTCCACTTCCCCAGAGGCTCGCTCTGCATCTAAGAGGAGCTGCACCCTGTGCAGGACGCGCATGGGAGGAGCCAGGGGGCGAGAGTGGCAGGTGTGTGTGAGTGAGTGGGCAGGCCTGCAAGACAGGGGACCACCGTCTCCTCTCGCCACAGGAGCCAGACCTGGGGCGAGGTGCAGGGACAGCGGCGGCACTGAAGTCCAGGTCACAACCAGGGGCTCCTGAGGTGACCCCCCTACGCCCCCACCCTCGCAGGGCAGATACACACAGGACAGCAGTGTGAGGACCTGAGCTGGAATCCAGGAGCCGGCTCAGGTCGAAGCCCCTGCCCTCCCCCAACTGGTCGCCTGAAGGAGCCAGCTGTTTTCAGAATTCTTAGTGTCCAGATCAGGGCTCCCTCAGGCTGTCTGGCAAATACACCACCCAGCTCCCCCAGGAGGGGAGTCTAGTCTTTCCCCAAGCCCAGCCAATGCTCTCTCCCCAAGGGCAGAGGCCCCAGCCCAGGGCGCCCTTCGGCAGAGTTACCTGAGCAGGAAGGGGCGGGGCGGGGCCTGGATGTGGCCCAAGATGCGCTGTACCTCTTTCCTCACGTGGCTGGGCACCTGGCCTTCCCCAGCCCCTCCCGGGGCCCTCCCTGAGATGATATTCCGCACCCTGAGGAGTGGGGGGAGGTGGTGGTTGCGGTGTAAGGCTGAAGCAGGCCTAAGGTCACTTCCCTCAGCCCTGCAGTCCCCAGGGCACAGCCTCCAGCCTTCACCCTCCATCTTTAATAAAGGGTCCCTGACCAAGCTAACACTCTTCAAACCAGTCCTTTCAACCAGCCCCACCTAGAGCCTTTGTCATCCCCTTAAGGATCCCAGAAGTACCAACCAGATCCCAATCCCTGCCTCCTCACCCAGCGCTTTCCATGATCTTCTGTGAGGCATCCTGGCAGGGTGGTATGTGTTGCTCCAGTGACCACAAGAAATAGCAGAGCCTCCGAACCAGCCAGCCCCGAAACCTGGACACAGCCCCCAGAGCAGGGGGTAGATATCTCAGAGGGCTGGGAACACCTGAGCTTGGCTTATCATGGAGCAGGAAGAGGAAGCACTTGCCCACCTGTGGCCCAGTCCTACCCCCTCTCCCCAGGGAACAGGGTACAGGTTCGGGGCTTGAAAGCTCACAAAAGGAGCTGCAGGAAAACTCCAAGCCTGCCTGTCCCCACCCGTGGGTTTGGAGCAGAGGGCACAGTCCATTCTTGTCCCATCAAAAGAAGAAAATGACACCACAAAGCAGGGCCCCAGCAGCCCTGTACCCAAGGGCGCTGCCCCCCACCCGGCCCCACCCCCAGCTCTGACTACCTGGTGTTTTCCTCCTTCACCAGGATCACATTGCAGAAGCCGAGGTCCATTATGCTTCTGTGGAAGAGGGACTCCTGCCGGAAAGGGGCAGAGAGCATGTCCTTGGGGGGCCCTTTGCAAAGCGGCGAAGGCGAGCTCCTGCTCTGTCTTCTGCAGTCTTCCCCTGATGGGCTACACAGTCTACTGAGAGATGGATTATAGCACTGCAGTTCCCAAAGGCTGTCTGACCTCAGATCCTGAAGTTCACTTAGGAGAGAGGGCTCCATGGTCAAAAGGGAAGGGCTGCATCCTCTACAGAATCACCCTTTTGGAGAGGAGCACATCATCTCTGAGAAGTTCCCTCACCAACAGCAGGGAACACGTAGCCTGGATCTCCACAAGAGCCCCGTGTCCCACCAGCACACAGCACGGACCTACAGAGGCCCCAAGCACGTGCCGAGTGCTCGCTGACTCCGAGTGGACAGTGTCTCCAGGCCCTCCGCTCTGAGTGCAGGCATGCTCAGACCCCAGCCCTCTGGCCTCTCAGATCCCCCTGTACGTCCCCACCCAACTCTCCCGGGCCTGGGAGCCAGGAGCCAGGCCCAAACCAACAAACACTAGTGCACCCATTCCCCTGAAAGACAATGGGCGTGGGGAAGGGCTGGGCTTGGAAGACATAAAGGAAACTGCTTCCCAGGGCTGCGGCAGCTGTGGCTCCCAGAACCAAGCTTCCCAAGGTAGGGCCTGGCTTGACAGTCACTCACCCAGCTCTTAGGAGTACAGGTCTGGCAGCAGCGACCCACAAAGGGGCGGTATTTTCCCAAGAATGGGGTGACAGCCTCCAGCTTCATCCCAAAGCCTGAGGACCACAGGCTGGTCTGGAAAAGGGCCACAGGGAGAGATGAGAGGACTCAAAGTCCTTGACAGAGGGAGGTGGGCTCCAGGAGTGAGGGGCACAAGACGGGAGGCAGGAGGATAGAGGGTGTTCTGGGAACAGGAACGCTACCTCCTGACCATCCTGGCTGCTTTTCTGCTGGGTTTGGAGTCTGGCTTCCGCCATGGTGTTCATGGGGGTCTACAGCATCTGGGAACCAGCCACCTCTGTGCGCCTCTTCTCTTTCCAGAAGAACCTGACCTGGGAAGAGCAAACAGGATGAAGGAAGTACTGGAATCTGGGCCACAACCAGAGGTTACTGGAGGGACCCCCACCCCAAAAGAGACAGACAACATGCAAGCCAGCAGTCGTTTGATCCAGGGCTGGAATGTGGGGGCTGCCTCAGATCAAAGCCTTTCCCCTCAATACCCAACCGATCCCACCAAGGAGCCAACTATCCTCAAAATATCTCACAGGTCCAGATCAGGACTCCCTCAGGCTAGCACTCAGAAGATGGGTTGTCTAAACATTGATATCCACTCTGCCTTCTCACAGCACAGATGGGGCTGTATTAGAGACTCTGACACTTTCTGTGCACCAGGAGGGAACAAGGCTGGACTGGCAGGAAGGAGGCATGAGGCTGCCAAATAGGAACAGGACCACTGTCCCGAGGCCACCAGGGCCTGCTCAGCACCAGAAGACAGCCCTTTTCCTCTCAATCATTATAAGAATGAGGGCCGAGGGTACTGGATGGGTGACCGTTCTCTGGGTCAGAACTCAGAGAAATGCCACACAGACCTGTCCCCAAGGAATGGTCTTCTGGTTGGGGATAAGACACCTTTCCACAACTGGTATCCTCTCACACAGCACTCTCTACAGAAGATCCCACTTGGCATCGCCTCAGCCTCCTCCTTTCTACCACAATATAACATCCACCTTCCATAAGACAGCATCGAACCCCTCCTAGTCCAGAAACTGGGCCCTAAACACCCTTCTCCCCTGATCTCTCTCCATGTCCCCGATGGATAGGCTGATCCAATTATTGCTATCACCTCTACCCTCACTACACAGCTCCTACTCCTAGCTGGGAATGCCTTCTTCCTTCCCATCACCTCCCCAAATTCTAAGTCCACGGCTCTAAGTCCGTGACACCCCTGCATCACCTTCTAGGCTTTTCCTCCCTTCCTTGGTTCCCCCAGCCCAAGCCTGCCAGGCAAGAAGCCTCCTCCAGGGTTAGCCCACATCATCTGAAAGTGTCCTGAGGGCAAGAGCTACAATGCACTCATCTTCGTATGCCCAGCCTTCTGCCCTGCCCAGAGGAGGGACCCAGGAGATGCCAGTTAACTGACTGTAACTTCGTCTCCCAGAATTCCTCTGCATCTCTCCTCTTCTCCTCAGTTAGCAGTTTAGAACCCAAGACCAAGCAGTACCAGGATCACAATTCCCCACTGAACAGCTCTGGTAGATTCATCTGGAACATACCTCCTCCTTTGAAAATGTTCTCCCAGCCCAATTCACTGACACTTGGCACAGGAAGTCCCCAAGACCCGGCTCCAGTCTGGAGTCCTGCCTGCTTGCCAAGGAGGGTGTCTGCTCCCCAGCTTCAGAACACCCCAACTCCCCAATCTAACCCCCCAAGATCTGGGCTAATGCTACAGGGACAGAGAAGGGAAGGATATGTTAAGACAAGGCAAGGGACAACTCCCAGTCACCAACCAAGTCAGCTACTCAGCTCACACAATCCAGGGCTCAGTTCTGGGATACATCTTTCTAGCACCCCAGCCCCACAAATGGGGACTTCTCTGCAAGTCTGCAACTCCTGCCTGGACACCGCTCCCTGCAGGGCCCCAACAGCAGAGATGGCAAACTGGCCACTAGATGGCCAAATGCAGTTCACAGATGTACTTTCTTTGGCCCTGCAATCTTCTACAACTTGATGGATTAACCTCAACATTTAAAACTAGAGAGCTTGTCAGTCATAAATCAATTAAAAATAAATAAACACTTTTTAAAAGCCAGAGAGCTTGTTACTTTAAAACAACAGCAACAAAACAAAGAAGAAGGGAAAAAAAAAAAAAAAAAAAAAAACCCACGTCTCCAGCGGCTGTTAAAAAAAAAACAAACAAACCAGTGACCTGGCGTCTCTGGCACGCACCCCACAGGGCCTCGGCTGGCCAGAGCCCAGCGCCACTGTCCCCGTGCCCCTCGCCCGGCCGCACGCGCCCTCCCGTCCACCATCACCTCAGTCACACCTGATGCCCGGCCCCTGTGCGCATCTGAGTTCGCATCCCTGATCAAAAGATCGCATCCAAACCCCTTCGCCTGTCTGGTATGCCTGTTCCCTACAGAGAACCACAGGCTGAACATGACCTCTTCACCCTGCAGCCCGCACCTGGAGTTGGGGGAGAGGGGACTCAACTCAGCCCCTCACAGACCCACAGCGAGCGTCCCCCAAGCTGCCATTAGATGGAAGGAAGGGGTCCTGCCACACTGGCTCTGCGTCCAGAGTGACGAGAAGCCGAGGACCACACTCAGCTAGGCTCTCTGAGGGGCTGCCCTTCACACCAAGGACCCCGCAGTGGGCCCACATGGCCAGCCCCCCGTCCAACCCTCACCAATCCCCAGAAAGGCCCTCTGGGTTGGCACCCAAAGCGGGAAGGCCCCTGAGCAGCCCTGAGTCTGGCCCGATCCAGCCCAACCCCGGAGCAACTCCCTTGAATCCTACCTCACACCCGGCGCCAACTCCCGCCAAAGCAGCATCCGGAAGTGCACACCGACAGCCTCTGCGCGCCGACTGAAAGGCATCTCTGAGAGCCAATTGGAAAGTGAGCAGGGCCTGAAGCCCCGCCCCTGGCGCCCAGCCGCGACGCACGCTGCGTGGCCTCGCAGCCCTGAGGGTGGCTGGGCGGGGCTGCTTGTGTGGGTGGGGGTGTGGGGTCGTCTGGTTGTGGAGTGTTAGTCTGGTCACGTGTTGCTCACTTTCCCAGGCAGGCTCCGCAGGTGCATGAGATGTCCGTGAGACCCAGAGTACTTAAAGAATGGGGATACGTTGGCTGCCAAGTTCTAATGAAAGCAGTTCCCAGGGTTCGTGAGTGCGTGGTGAGTCGTGTGCGACTCTTTGAGAGCCCATGGACTGAGGGTCCTCTGCCCATGGGATTATCCCAGCAAGGATACTGGAGCGGATTGCCTTTTCCTACTCTCTTGGATCTTCCCAACCCAGGGATCGAACCCGCGTTTCCTGCTGCTCCAGCATTGACAGGCAGGTTATTATTATATATTTGGTACACATGCTGCCAAATTGACGTGAAGGCTCTAGCAAAATCCCAAATTAGGGACACTTGGAAAAGAAACCCCCAGAAGCCAGTTTGGGATCATGAAAAACAAGGCAGGCCTCCTCGGTGTCCTTTACTTTGTTGATTAGATTGCTAGATCACAATTAGGAATATACTGCAGTCACCGGATGCCTGAGTTTCAGCTAGCCCTGTGACTAGTGTGCTTATTGGTGTGGTTGTTTGGTAAATATCCAACTCCTATCTCCACCCTAACATCCCTTTGTTCTGGGAACACCATCTGTCTATGCAGTTGAATTTCACAGTTGTCAGTAGGACCCCACCATTCCTTCTTAGGGAGATTTAATGCTCAGAAGTAGCCCAAAATAGGTATTTCACACCCAAAAGTTGCATGGAATACTGATGGTAGAGACCAGGTCTGTCATCTAGCAGAGTTTCTCTCCTCGGTCATTTTGCTTCTTTGGAAGAAGTGTTTTTTGTTCATGTTGTTTGCTGCAATTTAGACATTCTAATAGAAGCATACTTCTCAGGCCTGGATTTTAGCTGGGATACCGAGAATTCAGTGTGCCCATCAAGCAGTGCACAGAAAACGTGGAACTCCCATGCCATGCAACCTGTGGGCCAGCTGCTGTGCAGACTGACTGGCTGACTGGGACCCTGGGAGAAACAGAGAAACTCTTTGGGTCTTCTTGGCCCCACCCGACCTGAACTGGACTTCAGGAGCCCCACCCCAGGCTCAGGCCAGATAGCATCGCCCAGAACATCCTGATGCACGTAACTGAGCCTCTGGACCCAGAAGGATGAAGAGCCTCCCTGTGGTTGGGAGCCAGTGTCCCCTGAATTAGACAGGCTTTCCTGCTGCATGTCACCTGAAGAAGAGGACTTGGGCTGGCGTCATCTGGGCAGGAGGGCTCTTGGCCCTCTCTGTGGGGTCGCCGGGTGTGTCCTCTCTTTTGTCAGACTTGGCGAGCAACGGAGGGCGTGGTGCTGAGGAACATTCCAGGCCCACTCCTCATCTCCCCATGGAAATTTCCTCCCTAGCATTTACTTATCAAAGGACTGAGTGCCTGCTCATTGCTGAGTGAGCACAAAGTCAAGGTGAAGACACCGCCTCAAGTAGCCAGCTCATGGGAGGGGTGGCCCAACATATGACTGTATTAAGCTAAGCCACTTGAGTCGTGTCTGACTCTGTGCGACCCCATAGACAGCAGCCCGCCAGGCTCCCCCGTCGCTGGGATTCTCCAGGCAAGAACACTGGAGTGGGTTGCCATTTCCTTCTCCAGTGCATGAAAGTGAAAAGTGAAAGGGAAGTCACTCAGTCGTGTCCGACTCTTAGCAATCCCATGGACTGCAGCCTACCGGGCTCCTCTGTCCATGGGATTTTCCAGGCAAGAGTACTGGAGTGGGGTGCCATTGCCTTCTCCGATATGACTGTGTTAGTTCTCCCTGAATTAATTTCTAACTCCACTATAATCACAGTGAAAATTCCAGCTGTGTAAACTTGCTCTGAAATCTGTGAGGAGAGATTAAAGGTCTCTAGATGTCTAAGTAAACAGAGGTGGGCAGGAAACTGCCTTACACAGATATTCAGACGTATGACAGTGACGTTGTTTTAAAAACAAACGAAAAACCAATAGGGTGTCAGTGAAAGAAGGGACAACTCCCTGGAACACCATGGAGAGCTCAGAGTTGGATCCTTGGTTATAGGGGAGCTTTGTATGTGATAAGAGGTGCACCACAAGCCAATGGAGAAAGAGTTGTTCTTATTGGGAAAACTCTGACTCACTTTATAGAGAAAAATGATGTTATCCTGTATAAGATGGTGGCTTAAAGAATCAATGTGAACAGACAAATTATAGCATTGATAAAAAAATACTTGAAGGGAACATGTTTGAGACCCAGAGGAAAGAAAGGATTTCTTAGACAAAACTTCAAAGCACAATCCATAAAGAAAAATAAAGGGAGGAATTTATTGTGTCACAATTAAAAATATCTGTTCCAAATGATACATTACACAATGAGAGAAGATATGTGCTAAGTCTAAAACAACAACAAATCCTTTGTCCATTTATTTTTCCTGTTAATTTGGAGGAGGCTCAATTAAAAGACGCTTACTCCTTGGAAGAAAAGTTATGACCAACCTAGATAGTATATTCAAAAGCAGAGACATTGCTTTGCCGACTAAGGTCCGTCTAGTCAAGGCTATGGTTTTTCCTGTGGTCACGTATGGATGTGAGAGTTGGACTGTGAAGAAGGCTGAGTACCGAAGAATTGATACTTTTGAACTGTGGTGTTGGAGAAGACTCTTGAGAGTCCCTTGGACTGCAAGGAGATCCAACCAGTCCATTCTGAAGGAGATCAACCCTGGGATTTCTTTGGAAGGAATGATGCTAAAGCTGAAGCTCCAGTACTTTGTACACCTCATGTGAAGAGTTGACTCATTGGAAAAGACTCTGATGCTAGGAGGGATTGGGGGCAGGAGGAGAAGGGGACGACCCAGGCTGAGATGGCTGGAATGCATCACCGACTCAATGGACGTGAGTCTGAGTGAACTCCGGGAGATGGTGATGGACAGGGAGGCCTGGCGTGCTGCGATTCATGGGGTTGCAAAGAGTCGCACATGACTGAGTGACTGAACTGAGCTGAACTCAATATTCAAGGAACTCCTGCAAATTAACAAGAAAAATAAATGGACAAAGGATTTGTTGTTGTTTTAGTCTCTAAGTGGAGTCCTACTCTTTTTGATCCCCTGGACTGTATACCCCATGGAGCTCCTCTGTCTATGGGATTTTCCAGGCAAGAGTACTGGAGTAGATTGCCATACCCTTCTCCAGGGAATCTTCCTGACCTAGGGATCAAACCAGGGCCTCCTGCATTGCAGGCAGATTCTTTATCATCTCAGCCATGAGAGAAGGTTCTTCCTTGATGGCCCAGTGGTTAAGAATTTGCCTACTAATGCAGGGGACACGGGTTTGATCCCTGATCCCTTATGCCAAGGAGCAACTAAGCCCATGCGCCACAACTAACAAGCCCAAGCACCACAACTACTGAAGCCCACACACCCTAGAGCCTGTGCTCCGCAACAAGAGAAGCCACCAAAATGAGAAGTCCCCACTCACAACAGCTTGGGAAAGCCTGCATGCAGCAACAAAGACCCAGTGCAACCATAAATTAATTAGTTAAATTTAAAAAATAAAGAGTATCTCTGTATATATAAAAAAAAAAGATCTTGTAGGCCTCGACTAAGAGCTCATACAGCCAAATAAATATTTTTAAAAGTACATATCTCACACCATACCTATGTGGTAGGCAGAATTCCAAGATGAGCCCCAGTGCCCAAGCCCTTTTATGAGCCTCTTCCCTTGAGCATGGTCAGGGCCCACAACTTGCTTCTAACTAATAGGATATAATGAAGAAGGTGATGGACTGTCAACCTGTAGTTAGGTTACTCTGGAAGAAAAAGGTGAAGGGAATTTGCTGATGTAATTAAAGGCCCTAATAAGTTGATTTTCAGTTCATCAACAGGGAGATTATCCTAGGTGGATAGAACCTAGTCTGGTGAGCTCTTTTAAGAGGGAAATAAAGATCAAAGACTCTCCTGCTGACCTTGAAGAAGCAAGTTTCCTTGATTTCTGTGAGCACAAATTGATGATTTCTGCTCACTACCTGAGGCAGCCTGGAAGCAGGTCTTTCTCTAGGTAAGCCTCTGATGAGAATGCAGCCTGGCTATTATCTTGATTGCAGCTCGAGCAGAAGACCCAGCAAAGTCATGCCCAGGCTCCTGGCCCACAGAAAATGCAAGATTAAAAATGTATGTTATTTTAAACCACTAAGTTTGTGGTAACATGTTACATGGCAGCAGAGAACTGATGCAATCTGTTACACTGGGTCAAACACAGCTGGATAAAGTCTGCTGGTGGTGTTGGGTGGGCACGTGGGGATGTTCATCAGGGTAGGAGAAAAGCTACTGTGGAAGTATTTTGGTTAATAGCACATCTCCCCTGTACTGTGCTTAGCCGCTCTGTCATGTCGAACTCTTTGCGACCCCATGGACTGTAGCCATCTGGCTCCTCTGTCCACAGGGATTCTCCAGCAAGAGTACTGGAGTGGGTTGTCATGCCCTCCTCCAGGGAATCTTCCCAACCCAGGAATCGAACTGAGGTCACTTGCATTGCAGGCAGATTATTTACCATCTGAGCCACCAGGGAAGCCCAAGAATACTGGAGTAAGTAGCCTATCCCTTCTCCAGGGGATCTTTCCAACCCAGGAATTGAACCGGGGTCTCCTGCATTGCAGGCGGATTCTTTACAAGCTGAGCTACCAGGGAAGCCCAGTACATCTCCGCTACAACCTGCAATTTCATTTCCAGGTATAGATGCAAAAGAAGTTGACACGAGTCCAGAACACATGCATGTCATGATGGTCACTGCAGAGTTCTTTGCCAGGGATCGGGAGCGGGCAGGCAAGTGTTGTTGGAGGCAAACTAGGTGGAAAGAAAAATGAGAGTGATTCACAGCATGGAGAACTGTGTGGCAGCTAGAAGAGAGTAAGTGCACACGGGGCAACACGGATGGGCCTTAAAACAATGCTGAGTTGTGTAAAGTAAGAAGCAACATGAGAATCAAAACACTGCCATTGGCATAAATTTAAAAATACATAACGACAATAGTCATTTTGCACGAACATATATAGTAGGGGGGAAAGGTCCATTAGCACGCTGCCTGTGCAGAGGAAGAGAATGAGAGAGCGATAGATACAAGAGAATGAATAGAACAAGAGAGGGGCTTTATGGGACCAAAGATGAAGTTGTGCCAAGGAATTCAACTCAGCCTGAGAGCATAATGCGCTGCCCCTGAGGTCCAGTGGCAGCCGAGGCCGCAGCACTGTCCACTCCTTCAAAGGGGATGGCTCTGTTGGGCAGGCAGAGAAAGAAACAGCCAGTGCTGCCCAAGTGGGTAAGTGCTGTGTGAGCAGCATACGGAGATTGAGGAAGGAGCAGTTAATCCTGCCTGATAGGGAGTACTGGCTTTCTGTTTGCACTGAATGACTTTCAATGTGAATGCCTGAAAGCCCTGCTCAAATTGTGTTTTTATTTTCAGGGTTTGCTTGTTTGTTTTTGTTTTCTTTGAAGAAAGGGAATTTCTTGACTCAAATGACTGAGAAGTTCAGAGGTAAGTTTCAGGCATAGATGGATTCAGGTGCCATAATCATGTCATCAGGACATCCCCTAATGCCTTTCCAATCTGCTTCCCTCTGGGTTGGTTTCATTCTTGGGCTGAGCCCCTTGGGGGACAAAGATGGTCCCTGGCAATACCAGCTGTATATTCTCCAGCTAACAAACCTAGCGGTGTGGGTGTCCCTTTCCTAGAGGTTCCCACAGAATCCCCAAGGCTGATGCTCCTGGGCCCAGAAGGAATCGCATGCCCAAGCCTGAACCAATTCATACAGTTCTGATGGCACAGCTGTCTCGGATCAGTAAGGGGATTCTGGCGTGGGGAATGGCATGAGCAAAAAGCCCAGCATCATGAAGCTGGACCAGCAGAACATGAAGTTCCCTACTCCCCAGCAATTCCAGGGCAGCAGGCACCATCAGAGTTTCTGGGCATGGGAAGGTCTGGTCATATCTGCAGTTTGCAGGCTTCACTTGGCAGCTGGGGTGGGTATCCTAGGGGAGCAGAGACATTCAGGCCCTCTAGCATTTCCCCCAGGAAAGAAAGTGCCTCAAGGAATACCTTCCAAAAAAAATAAATAAATGAAAGAAATACCTTCCTCTAGGGACTTCCATGGTGGGTCGGTGGTAAAGAATCCACCTGTCAATGCAGGAGACACGGGTTCGATCCCTGATTTGGAAAGATCCCACAGGCCAAGAAGCAGCTGAGCTCTTTCACCACAACTACTGAGCCTGTGCTCTAGAGCTCAGGAGCCGTAACTCCCGAAGCCCGTGTGCCCTACAGCCCATGCTCTGCAGCAAGAGAAGCCACAGCAGTGAGAAGCCAGCGCACCACAACTAGAGTAGCCCCCACTTGCCAAACTAGAGAAGAGCCCGCGCAGCAGGATCCAGGGCAGCCAAAAGTGAAGAATCTGCCTTGCAGCGCAGGGGATGCACGTTCGACCCTTGGCTGGGGAAACAAGATCCCATGTGCTGCGGAGCAACTACGATGGTGAGCCACAGCTGGAGAGTCCGTGCATCCTGCGATGAAGGTCCTACGTGTCACAGTGAAGGTCCTGCATGCTGCAACTATGACCCAGCACAGTGAGGGAAAGAAGGAAAGAGACCTTCCTCTAGGCCCTTCTTTCTACCAAAGAGGCTAACCTGTTCAGTGCTTCAGCACAAGTGGCCCTCATGGGGTCCTGGATCGTTGCAAGAGAGAGTCCACATGGAAGCAAATCTTTATAATCAGTCACCCCAAAAATACTTAACTGGCCTGTATTCATTCTGCACCAGGCAAGCTGCGAGGACAGAATGGTCACACTCTAGCAACAAAAACCCATTCTGGGCCAGCCCCAAACCCTGGGAACTCTCCAGCACTTAACCAACAGCCCTTCTACCCCACCTAGCATACGAGCAGCTGGGAGGGTGGCTAATGGCATTGTCTCCAGGGTCATTGAGGGCCACACTGGGTTGGGCAGGGCGTGGTGGGGGGCAGCATGGGGGTTCTGAGGGGCAGGAACGGCCTTTTATGCAGCCCCCACAACATCCCTTTAAAAACCACTCCTCACCACTGCCTGGGGCTTTGAATGCAGTTCTCAGCCCCTTCCTGGCTGTGGTGAGCAACTGAATGCAAGAGGCTGAGCTCCAGCCATGTGGGCCCGTAACGGGTAGCGTTGCTTCCCCAGTGGGGCTGCTTGGTGCTAGTCTGCACCTTCCTCCAGAGCAGGACACAGAGCAGAAGGAAGCGTGGGTGCTTTAGAAGGATTTCACCTGCGAGGAACAGAAGGCCCGCCTTAAAGGGGCTTAAACAATAAGGGAGATGGGCCTTCTGTGCAAAGAAGCCCCAAGGTAGGACAGCCTGGGGCTGTTTAACTCAGGGCTGCAGTGGCAGCAACAGAGACCTAAGCCTCTTGCACCTTTTGTGCTGCCTGCCTCTGTCCTCAGACCAGCTTCCCTCATGATCCCAAGGTGGCTGCCTCAGTTCCAGCCATCATATCCAGCAGGGGATGGCATTCAGGAGAGGAGATCACCTCTTTCTGGATATGTCTTTTTAAGAGTGAGGGAACTTTCCCCAGAATCCCCTAAGCAGCTTTTCTGTTACAGCTCAAGTGACCAGAACTACATTACACACCCATTCTTGGTTGGTCTCCAGCAGAGGGCACAGGAAAACCACAACTGGCTTACATGGACTCCCCCCAATAGCACAGAATTCTAATGCCCCAGCAGCATCTGCTGCACCAGGACACAGGTTCTTCCCACTCAGAGAGCAGTAGAAAGGAGATTGGAATTCCAGTCTTGTTTTCTACACCAGTCACTGTGACCCTGGATACATCAGGTCCCCCATTGGTCCTCCATCCACAGGCATCCTCTCCTCACACCTTGTCGACACTACTCTGATATGACTTGGTGGCAAAGTGCCCAGCCAGGGCATGGCTCATGACTGTGGAAAGAGTTGTGGAGTACCTCTGGCTTTTATGGGGCTTCCCTGGGGGCTCAGATGGTAAAGAATCTGCCTGCAATGCAGGAGACCTGGGTTTGATCCCTGGGTCAGAAAGATCTCCTGGAGAAGCGAATGGCAACTCACTCCAGTATTCTTACCTAGAGAATTCTGTAAACAGAGGAGCCTGGGTAGGCTACAGTCTATGGGGTCACAAAGAGTCAAACATGACTGAGTGACTAACACTCATTTTCACAGTTTCTGCACTTTGTTAACTACTTGCCTGGACAGCCTCCATTGAAACTAGGGGTAAACACATGATCAACTCCCAGGCAAAGAGAAAGAAGGAGGGCTCTGCTAGAGTCTGGGAGATTTTTTTTCTGTAAGAAAAGCCTCCTTCATTTTTCTCTCCTCTATCCTCCCTTCTTTCCAGTTTTATTTGCCATTAAATGAGAATGTGATGATCGGCGCGTTGGCAGCCATCTTGCAGTCATGAGGGAAATACTAAGAAAATTTCAGACTTGCCATCCTCATGCTTCGGCTTTTGGGGGCTGTGGGACAGTCCTGCAACCACATTGATTTGTTATGTGAGTAAAATAAACTCCAGTTTAGTTAAGCCCACATTACTTGAGCTTTTTTTACTTATAGCCGGGCGTATCCAAAGTGACATGGAGCTCAGTTTCTTCATCAGTAAAGTGAAGCAGATGGTTCTGAGGGTGGCCACCCTCCTTTGGGCTCTCATGTTCTGTGATAAGGGGTCATCCTAGAGCTCACCCGCCAGGGCACTGAGTAAAACCAGGTTCCTCTTAACTCTCCATCTGCCCTTGTGAACTTGAGAGGACAAAACGGTGTGATTGGAGGGTCCCTGAGCCCTATCCTTTCCTACCAGGAATCTCCACCCATCACCCAAATTCCCAGAGGACAAGGGTGAGGATCAGTTCAAACTGCACATGAGAAAAACCCAGAAACCTGACGGCAGTGTCTGAAGCAAACAGGGCTCGGGGGCTCTCTCCTGCAGTAATAAGAGGTCCAGAGGCCAGGAGGCCACGGGTGGTCACCTCCAAGGATGGACGTGAATGTCCTTTCGGCTCTGCCATTTGCAGCGGGCCTCGTCCTCATGGTCACAGGATGGCTTATGCCCCGGAGAGGAATAAGCGGCGGGACTTCCCTGAGGGTCCAGTGTTCAAGAATCTGCTTTCCAATGCAGGGAATGCCGGTTAAAAGATCCCACATTCCTCAGGGCAACTAAACCCAGACGCCTCAACTATTGAGCTCAGTTGCCTCAACTAGAGAGAAGCCCGCACACCCCAAGGAATGATCCCGCCTGCCACAACTAAGACCAAATAAATAAATAAGTTGAAAGCAAACAGAAAAGGGGGTGGCAGAGGACGAGATGGTTGGGTGGCATCACTGACTCAATGGACATGAATTTGAGCAAACTCCAGGAGATGGTGGTGGACAGCGACGCCTGGTGTGTTGCAGTCCATGGGGTTGCAAAGAGTTGGACACAATTCGGCAACTGAAGAACAGCAAATATATATATATATATATAGAAGGTTAAGTGGTGGGTGAAGGACAAAGTTGAAGAGCCACTGGGTCTGACAGGAAAGCAGCAGCCCTCCTGGCAACCCCGCTGAGAGGAGACGCCTGTCATCAGGCTTCCTGAGTTGTGCAGCCATCCTCTGCTTTGAGGGAGAGGAAGGGGAGAGTGGCTGGTAGGCAGACAGCTAGCCACGGAGCCGCCAGGTTTGGGGTCAGAAGACCTGGAACTCAGGCCAGCACTGCTTCTTGTCATCCTCCGGCCCTGGCGCTCAGTTAATACTTTAGCCTCAGCAGTCTCACCTGCCTGACACAGAGGAAGGGGGCCACATTTCAAGTGCCCAAAGCCACATGCGGTCAGTGGCTACTGTGGCGGACAGCGCAGGCCTGGTGGCTATTCCTCTGGTTGTTAGGCTGGCAGTGGTGGGCATTAACCAGAACAGGGATTCATTTGTTAAGTTAATTTATTTATTTTAATTGGAGGCTAATTACTTTACAATACTGTAGTGGTTTTGCCGTACACTGACATGAATCCGCCACGGGTGTACATGTGTTCCCCATCCTGAACCCCCCTCCCACCTCCCTCCCCATCCCATCCCTCAGGGTCATCCCAGTGCACCAGCCCTGAGCACCCTGTCTCATGCATTGAACCTGGACTGGCAGTTCATTTCACATATGATAATATGCATGTTTCAACGCTATTCTCTCAAATCACAGGGATTCATTTGTTAGAGAGACAAGAGGGAAACTGCCAGCCCCTGCGGATCTGTGGCTGTGAGAAAGACAGCTGAGAAGCGAGTTCTCTCCTGATGGGGCATGTTTCCGATTATGTTTATGCATCTCAGAGTCCAGAGCTGTGGGCTCAGTCATGTGAGCAGGAAGGCCCTAGAGAAGAGGGTCTGTGACTACTTGTTGGGGCGGATGACAGTTCCTTGGGTTAAGGGCAGGGGGAGGAGTCCCAGTGGAACGCACATAGGTTAGGAAGGAAATTTTTAAAAGGCCTGTGCCTGGAAAGCTGACTTTAAAAAAATCAGATGAACTCAGAGCATGGAGCCAACTACAGAGGGAGGGCGAGAAGCCTTCATATTTGGAAGAAATGGTTGCTCAGGTTTTGGACACAAAGCATCAGAAACTCCAGGAGGAATGAGATCAACTGGAAAAAAAAAAATGGGTTTGATCTTGTAGATCAAAAGGGAACAGTGGCAAACAGTCCAATAAACGGAGAGGAGAGCAGTCAGCCACTTCCGTGACTGCAACCCTGCCCCTCTTCAATGGAGGACAGTGGGGCCGGTTCAGAAACAGGCTGAAGGGGTTGCTGGAGAAGTGGCAGAGTAAGGGGGTGGCTGGGAGAGGAAGTGAAGCTGCGGACATCGTGGGAGTGGGGTCAGAGGAAAAGCCTGGCTCCTGACAGGTCACTAGCGTCACGCGTGGCTTGAGGACTTCAAGAACCAAGGGAAGCCTGTCTGGGTCCTAGACTCTCAGGGAGGAGCACTTACTGGTCCAACCAGCCCTCCCGAGGCATGGACAAGGGTAGCAGCCCTCGGCATCTCTCCGCACACTGTCGAAAAAAGAGAGCTGGAGAAGGCCGAGAGGGAGGGAGCTGGCTAGGATCCCCCCTGGGACGGTCAACCCAGGCCTCCTGCATCCCATGGACCTTGCCCATCACCCTGGGGGCTCAATCTTTAAACTCTTTGCTCAGCACTAGAAGAGTTCCAACCATTAGCAAGGGCCAAGAAAATGCCCCTGGCCTTTGACTTTGGTACATGGCAATGTTCCTCTTTTTCAGAGGAGGTGTGGGGCCTTCCCTAGGGGCTCACTGGTAAAAATCCACCTGCCAAGCGGGAGACATAGGTTCGATCCCTGGGTCGGGAAGATCCCCTGGAAAAGGAAATGGCAACCTGCTCCAGTATTCTTGCCTGGGGAACCCCATGGACAGAGGAGCCTCCAGGCTACAGTCCATAGGGTTGCAGATGAGTCAGACATGACTTAGTGACTAAATGGCAGCAGCAGGGACCCAGGAATGGAGAAGATCCTTCAGCCAACTTGTATATCATCTCACTTAACTTCCCAATAATCATTCATGGTGGGCGTCATTCTTACTCACTTTACGGATTAGGAAACAGAGGCTCATGGAGGTAAGGGTCACCCTGTGTAATAGCCAGGATAGGCTTGGTTATGCTGCTGTGACAAACAGCTGTAAAATCTCATACTGTAACACAACGCTTCTCATTCCCACTAGATATATCCTGGAGGCTGGCAAGGGATCTGCTCCACGCAGGCTGATAGGGACTCAGGCTGATAAAAGCTCTATTCTCCGGAGCAGCCCGTGCATGTGTGCTTAGACACTAAGTTGTGTCCGACTCTTTTGGGACGCTATGGACTGGACCCTGCCGGGCTCCTCTGTCCAGGGGGTTCCCCAGGCAAGAGTACTGGAGTGGGTTGCCATTCCCTTCTCTAGGGGATCTTCCCAACCCAGGGAGTGAACTTGTGTCTCCTGCTTGGCAGGCAGAGTCTTTACCACTGAGCCACAGGGGAAGACTCCTCTGGAGAAGTGTCCTTCTCAAACTCTCCAGCAAGGGAAGACACAGCCAGAGGGCCCACACACCGGCTCTTTGATGCTTTGGTGCGACACTGTCTAACTAGAAAGGAGCTGAGGAGTCCAGGAGAGCAGCTGGGATGTCGGATGAGCCACCCCAGTTAGGAAGCGGGAGCAAGATAAACCCAGGAGAGTCTAATGTCAGTCTGCTCTCACCCCCACATCATGAAGCCCTGGATGACTGTGCAAGCTTGCTGTGAGCCGCATGGCCACACGCAAATTCAAGAGGGTGTCAACACCGTGACCCCCAGACATTCTCATCCACCTCCTCCAGAGCCCATCCCCAGGCAGACATTTCTGCAAACCTAGGGCCCTTGCAGGCCAGGGGACAGTTGATGGCCCCTCCCCTGCCCTTCTGGTTCTGCCCTCCCGCCCTCCAGCTGCCCTCTGGCTCCTGAAGCTTAAGTCATGTTTTCATTCTGGTAAAACCTGGAGCCCCACCTCTAGCCCCCCATCCCACACCAGGCCCAGGCACCTGCCCACTCCTCCTTCTTGGCCGCAGCCTCACTAACAGCCTTGCTAATCTATTAATTATCTACTGCTAGCGGAGGTGCCTGTTAATTGAAAACTCAGCCCCCTCCTTTAATTGCTTGCCTGCCTCCTGGCTGTCTCCGGGTTGTCTGGGTTTCTTCTGGGTCCTTTCCACGCCCCCTGGGGCCCTCCGTTCTCAGTCTTGGGCTCCTGATTTCTCCCTGGTCAACACTGGCCTCCTGCAGAGCTCAGTCAGTAAGGCTTCTCAGGTCGGGGATGCAGGAGGTATACCCTCAGCAGGCAGGAGACATCACACCCCTGCCTGGTCTTTTGTGGGAGGCCAGAGCGGTTAGAGCAATTTGCCTGGGGAATTAATGGAGAGGAGCTGGGCCAGGGGGAGGACTCGATAGGGGAGCAGATTTCAACTTAAACAAAAGGCCGGACTCCTCTGGGACAGAGCTACCTGGAGGAGCTGCTGCCTGGAGAGCTGTGAGTTAGTTCAGTCACTTAATCGTGTCCGACTCTTTGTGACCCCATGAATCGCAGCACGCCAGACCTCCCTGTCCATCACCAACTCCCGGAGCTTACTCAAACTCATGTCCATTGAGTCGGTGATGCCATCCAGCCATCTCATCCTCTGTCGTCCCCTTTTCCTTCTGCCCCCAATCCCTCCCAGCATCAGAGTCTTTTCCAATGAGTCAACTCTTCGCATGAGGTGGCCAAAGTACTGGAGTTTCAGCTTTAGCATCATTCCTTCCAAAGAAATCCCAGGACTGATCTCCTTCAGAATGGACTGGTTGGATCCCCTTGCAGTCCAAGGGACTCTCTAGACTCTTCTCTGGCTGTTAGCAGTCCTGAAAGGGGCTGAATCAGGCTCTGCCCTGACTCTCCCCACACCCCCCAGTTCAGTTCAGTCGCTCAGTCAGGTGCGACTCTTTGCAACCCCATGGACTGCAGCACACCAGGCTTCCCTTCCATCGCCAACTCCTGGAGCTTACTCAAACTCATGTCCATCAAGTCGGTGATGCCATCCACCCATCTCATCTTCTGTCATCCGCTTCTCCTCCTGCCCTCCATCTATCCCAGCATCAGGGTCTTTTCCAATGAGTCAGGTCTTTGTATCCGGTGGCCAAAGGATTGGAGTTTCAGCTTCAACATCAGTCCTTCCTGAATGAATATTCAGGACTGATTTCCTTTAAGATTGACTGGTTGGATCTCCTTGCAGTCCAAGGTATTCTCGAGAGTCTTTTCCAACATCACAGCTCAAAAGCATCAGTTCCTTAGCTCCCAGCTTTCTTTTGGCCCAACTCTCACATCCATCCATGACCACTGGAAAAACCATAGCTTTGACTAGATGCACCTTTGTCGGCAAAGTAATGTCTCTGCTTTTTAATATGCTGTCTAGGTTGGTCAGAGCTTTCCCTCCAAGGAGCAAGTGTCTTTTAATTTCATGGCTATAGTCACCATCTGCAGTGATTTTGGAGCCCCCCAAAATAAAAATCTCTCACTGTTTCCATTTTTCCCCATCTATTTGCCATGAAGTCATGGAACCAGATACCACGACCTTCGTATTGTTCCAGTGTTAGCATATGTGCTGCTGAAGTGAGTACCCACACCCCCTACCCCCAGGATTTTCTGACCTGATTTCTTTGAGGCCCCTGACCTCATTCACCACCTCTTTCCTGCATAACACCAGATGGGACAGGTATAGATACTAGGTTGGTGCAAAAGTAATTGCGGTTTTGCATTGTTGAACTTTGCCATTTGATATTGGAATACATTCTTAAACGTGGTTATACTATACATCATTCTAATGCACATTTCCCACTTTATGGGTTTTTTTTTGGTAATGACATTACTTGCTGTTTATTTTATATTGATTTTAGACTAAGGAAATGGTGTTAGACAAAAAGCAGATTTGAGTGATTTTCTTATTTGAGTTCAAAATGGGTCGCAAAGCAGCAGAGACGACTTGCAACATCAACAATGTATTTGGCCCATAAACTGCTAATGAACATAGAGTGCAGTGGTGGTTCAAGAAGTTTTGCAAAGGAGAGATTTAAAGATGAAGAGTGCAGTGGCTGTCCACTGGAAGTTGATAACCACTAATCGTGAGCCATCACCAAAGCTGATCCTCTTACAACAACACAAGAAGTTGCTGAAGAACTCAACATCGACCACTCTACGGTCGTTCAGCGTTTGAAACAAAGCGGAATAGTGAGAAAGCTCAGTAAGTGCGCACCTCATGAGATGACTGCATATCAAAAAAATCATCATTTCAGTGTCGTCTTCTCTTACTCTACTCAACAACAGTGAACTATTTCTCGGTTGGATTGTGATGTGCGATGAATAGTGGGTTTTATACGACAACCGGCGACAACCAACTCAGTGGTTGGACCAGGGAGAAGCTCCGGAGCACTTCCCAAAGCCACACTTGCAGCAGAAAAGGTCATGGCCACTGTTTGGTGGTCTGATCCACTACAGCCTTCTGCACCCCAGAAAAACCATTGCGTCTGAGAACTATGCTCAGCAAATCAGTGAGATGCACTGAAAAACTGCAGCGCCGGCAGCCACACTGGTCAACAGAAGGGGCCCAATTCTCCTGCACAACCACACCCGACTGCTGACCAGTAGGACAGCCTTCTTCCCAATCCAATCTCTCCCCTCCTCCAGAAGGAAAGACTTCTGAAGGTGGAGGAAAGTGGGGGGTGCAGGGAGTGGGCACGGTGTTTGGTAAATCTTGCCTGAGGATTCAAAACACAAAGGTAGTTGCTGTTCACTCAGATGGTCCCTCCCCTGCTTCGTTTTCAGAAACACCATCTCCATGTGGTCATTTTAGGAGGAGTCACCAAGCAAACAGGAACTTGAGGACCCAGAGGTCTGGGTTCAGGCCCAGGCTCTCCCACTAACTGGCTCTGTGATCTGGGCAAGTCGGCTAATCCCTTCGAGCCTCAGTTTCCTCATCTGTAAACTGGGTTCATTACAATGTCTGCCCACCTGACGGTCCCTCTGGATTTTTTTTTTCTCTTTTGGCTGCATTGGGTCTTCCTTGCTATGTGCAGGCTTTCTCTAGTTACAGCGAGTGGGGGCCACTCTTCATCATGGTACACAGGCTCTAGGCCCAAGGGCGTTAAGTACTGATGGTTGTGGAATGTGGGCTCAGTAGTTGTGGCGCACGGGCTTAGTTGCTCTGTGGCATGTGACCTCTTCCCCAACCAGGGATCAAACCCGTATCCTCTGCCTTGGCAGGTGGCTTCCCAACCACTGAGCCACCAGGGAAGTCTGGGCCCTCTGGATTCTTGTGAGGACTGTCGTTCTGGCTGTTTTGGCTCCTCATAAGGGGTGACACCCAGGCAAACATAGAAGATATCATGGTTGCTGTGGGTTCCTGGGTTCCTGCCCCCAAAACCCACCCTATCTCGTGCCTCCCCACCCAGACATGAAGCAGTCATTCTGCAACTCAAGAGAAGAGCTCGTCTCTGAGATTTTAGACAGGATAATTTCTTCTACCTCTCACACCTGCCTGTCCGGGAAAATCACACAACCCACACAGCAACCCCCCGTGGGCACCCACACGCTCCCGCAGCCATTGTTCCCCTCATCTGCCAGCAAAAAATCTCCCCATCTCTGTGAAGCAGGGTGAGGCATGGGAAAAGGAGGGGGAAGCTGAAGAAAGGAAGAGGGGCTGACAGCCCTAGCCCCCGAGGGGCCCCCTGTGCCAGGCTGCCATCAGGAGGCAGGGAACAGCTTCCTTTCAGAATCCCACCCCATCTGGGTTCCAGCAACATAGCTAGCTCTGCGCCGGGTCAGCCATCTGCAAGGCTCACCCGGCTGAGACCTTGTCCCAAGCCACCGCAGGAGCCGCACAAGGCAGGAGAGAGTGAGCGTCAGCGCCCTGGTGTCACGCCTGCAGGCTGAGAGGGCCTGGATCACACAGCCAGTTAGTGGCAGAGACGGCATGAGAGCTGCCAGGTCCTGTGCTCTTTCTGCACTGGAGGCCTGGAAGCCAGAAGGGCCAGGGAAGGAGGCACAGAGAGAGCCTGCACCCCGCTCTGGAGAGGAGAGTTCAGGGACACAGCACCCCAACTCCTTGCTCCCAGCCCTGACCGCACCCAGGTCCCTGCTGCCCGTCACTGCTTGGGGGCTGGGGCTCCGCCAGTTCTCAGAAACAGCAGACCCCTCCCTCCCCACACTACTGTTTCCAGTGTACCATGCCATCCGTGCAGTAAAACCTCAGAAGTGAAAGTCACTCAGTCGTGTCTGACTCTCTGCAACCCCACAGACTGTAGCCCATCAGGCTCCTCTGTCCATGGGATTCTCCAGGCAAGAATACTGGAGTGGAGAGCCATTCCCTTCTCCAAGGGATCTTCCCCACACAGAGATCAAACCCAGGTCTCCTGCTTTCCAGGCAGATTCTCTTCCATCTGAGCCACGTTATTCCTGAGGTCCCCATTAAGTCTCCCCAACAGGGAAGGCATGCCTGGGAAGGGGTGCACCCTGGGCACCCTGCCCTTATGTAGGAAGTGAGCTCTGGGGCCGGGACTCAGGGACTGATGTGGACCCCTCCCCCTGCCCCTCCAGGCCCTGGGCTGGGTGCTAATGATGGGTTAAGTGGGCTCAGGGAGCTGCAGAAGTGGAGGTGGCGGCTGAGGACTGGGTAGAAGGCAAACAGCATGCTGAGGGAGACTGGGTCTCAGACCCATTTTTTATTAAAACAATGGTACAAACTTCTGCTCAAAATCAGTTTCCACATCTGTTTCTCTCAGGCACAGCCTTCTACTGAGGGTCTGGCAGAGTGAAGTCAGGAATAGCTGTGGCGCCAGAGTCCCCCTCCCTTCTTCCAGTGGACCCCCTGGTGGAGACTGCTCCCTGCTCTGAGACTGAGTGGGGCAGGGTGGGGGCTGCTGCAAGACAGGAGAGAGCTGACCCAGCAGAAAGAAGAGGGTCTGGGAGAGGCAGGGCCTTCCTATGCCCCCAAACAGGGCTCCTGGCCCCAGAAATGGGGACAGGCTTCATCTCTACCCTCCCTACTGACCCCTCTGTCCACCCCCGTGAGCTCCCGCACCACTGCCCCTGGCCCCCCACCCATCAGGAGATGGAGAGTGAGTCCCTCAGCATGCCAGGGTCACATCTGGCACCAAAGGGAAGGGACTTTCATGGGAGTCACTCAGAGGCAAACCTTGGGGACAGCATGGCTGGCCTGGGGGCTGAGAATAAGCCAGTCCCACCGTATCCACAGCCATAAATACTCCATGATCTTTGACCCACAGTAATCCCACTGTTTGGAATCCTCCCAAAGACATAATTGCAAAGGGAGAAATAGCTATATGTGCACAGCTGTTTATAGCAACATTATTTATAATAGTACAAAAGTTAACTTAGCCAAAATGCTCTGCAAGTTGTGGAAGGGAGGGGATGACATGTCAATAAGGCAGAACATTTATTACCCAGCGAAGAAAAATGGCAAACTTGGGAAATTCGTCGTGAAATAACGTTAAGGGGGAAAAAGAACTCAAAGTTTTACATATTTATTCTGTCGACAAATGATGACTACCCTGTCTAGGCAACTGGTCTAGGCACTAGAGAGACCACTGTGAATGCATAGAGCTGCTCGCCTCCAGGAGCGGACATTCCGGCACTGAGCCATGTGGTCAAGGAAGCAAGGCATTATGAGTGCCACCCCCGGAGACGGGAGATGGACAGACAGACAAGCGTCTTGGGACTTCCCTGGTGGTCCACTGGTAAGACTTGGCACTCCCAATGCAGGGAGCCTGGGGTGGATCCCTGGTTGGGAGACTAGATCCCACTTGCTGCAACTAAGAGTTCTCATGCTGCAACTAAAGAGCCCTTGCGCCACAGCTAAGACCCGGAGCTCCCCTGGCAGTGCAGTGAGTAAGAATCCGCCTGCCAGTGCGGATTCTGGCTCAGTCGCTGGCCCGGGGAGACGTGCCACAGAACAGCTAAGCCCACGCGCCGCAGCTACGGAGCCCACACGCCGCAGCTACGGAGCCCACGCTCTACGGCCTGTGATGCGTAACGACTGAAGCCGCGCTGCAGCTACTGACGCCCGCGCACCTAGAGCCTGTGCTCTGCCACGAGAGACCCCACCGCAGTGAGAAACCCGTGCACCACCGCAGAGAGTAGCACTCTCACCCCAACCAGAGACTGCCTCATGCATCAACAAAGACCCTGCACAACCAAAAAGCTTTCTAATTAATTACATTAAAAATTTTTTTTAAGTGTCCTCAACCCAGCCCTCTGATACCCACTGTGGGGTCTGGTCTGTCTGGCTGGTGGGTCACCAAGGAGTGGCCCAGCAGAGGCCATGGACGTAAGGGAAAGCCATTCACCAGGCAGGAGCTGAGCCCAGGCGCAAAGAAGCCAGGGCCCCCACGAAGGCACCCGGCCCCTCAGTGGGCACAGCCAGGCTGAGGGTCTTCTCCCCGGGGAGGGGAATCTGTCAGGCTCCTCTGGGGAAGCCTACGAACCCTTAAGGGTCTCTAGAGTGTGGGCTGGGTTTTCTACTGACCTGGCAAGTGGGGCCTGAGGACTGGGGGTTGGTTTTGCTCCCAGGGTGAAATGTGGCCTGTGGAGGTCTGCGAGATGTAATGGGGTTGGAGGGAGGGGTGAAAGTGTCATCTGAAGGGGGGCTGGCCCCCGTCCTGCCTGTCTAAGATGTCCAGTCTGCGTAGAAGGGCTCAGAACCTTCCCACACTTGTCCTGTGTGTAGATAAGAGATTTCATGGAGTGCTGAGCTGAGAGGGCTGGGACACCCAGGTCTTCAGGAGCAGGAAGCCCTTTCACTCTCCCAGAGCCTGGAGGGAGCTCCCTGGGAGATGGCGGGGAGCCGAGGCACAGAACTGCAAGGGGGTCCTCTGAGGCCCTGGGTGGACCAGGGCTGGGGAACGGGCAGGCCCCCTCCACCACACTATTCCACCCTAAGCAGGAGCAGAGACTCCCAATTCTGGGCCCGTGGGAGGCACCAGGCAAACAGAAGACTCAGCGAGCTAAGCATGCTATTAGCAGCAATGGAGATGTGCCGATTATCTGCACAGCTGTCAGCATCTCCGGCCCCCTCACACCCGCCCTCGGGGAAGGGCCCCTGTTCCTCTGCCTCCCAGAGACCGGATGGCCCTGGTGCCGGGCTGGTGAAAGGGGCCCTGCAGGCGAAACTAGCCCCTGAGCCTGTGCCCCTATAGCTGGGCCTTTGTTTCTCAAACTGTAAGTTTGGGGTAAGGGCCAGGGATGAGTGAGCCACCACCTACAGGGTCGTCAGGAGCACCCTGATGACATGTTTTAAGTGAAAGCACCTTGCAGATGATAAAGGGGTAATGGGGTCACTGGTGTTACCATTTTTCCATCAAAAAACTTATCTTCAGCAGCTCTTACTACGTTTGCTCCACCCGGAAGGTAATGGAGGCTATGGAAGGTCAAGTGATTTGACCAAAGTCGCAGCTGCAAACAGAGGTGGGTCTTGGTTTCTGATGTAGAACCAGGAGGAAGCTCAAAGAACACCCTTCTTTCACCTTTGCTGCAAAAGGGGACCTGATGGAGCAGGAAACTGCAACCCACTGCAGTATTCTGCCTGGGAAATCCTCCGGAAAGGGGAGCCTGTCGAGTTACAATCCGTGGGGTCACGAGAGAGTTGGACACAACCGAGCAACTGAGCACACACTTATATCTGTGTATAACTGCTTCACTTCGCTGTACATCTGAAACTAACACAGCATTGTAAATCAACCATACTCCAATAAAAATTATTTTTTAAAAAAAGAGGACCCAAGATTCAGAAAGGTGGCTGCAGAGCAGGATGGAGGGCCCAAAGCAGGGAGGCCAGCTCTGCCTGCTCCTGCCAGGCTCACTCCCCAGCAGGGCCTTGTCCTGAGTGGGGAGCAGATGGGGTAAAGGCACAGTCAAGAATTAAAGCGACCCAGCCCGGGTCCCTTCATCTCAAGGGGACTCTCTTGGAGCCCCAGTACATAGCCTGGAGTAATACTCCTCTAATGGTGCGAATGTGGGCTCTACCAGCTGAAGGGAGGGCAGGCCTGCAGCAGAGCGCTGAAAAGCCTGCCCAGACACCTTGGGGGTCATGCCGTCTGGAGCCTCTCGCTCCGACTGAGGCCCTTAGGCACCCAGCCTGTTTCCCAGACCCTGCCCCTGCCCTCACCTCTCCAACTCTGTCAGTGTCCACACCTGACGAGAGACAGCACTGGGGCCCGGGGGAGGCCCAGGAGATGGACAGGTGAGAGGCTGAGTGAGCGCCCTGCCCACCCGCCCACCCCGCCTCCAGTCAGCCTTTGCCTTCTGAAAGCGCTCATGCAGGGAGGGCAGGCTGGGGAGGCGGGATGATGCTGGATCACACAGAGTGGGAGGGATGCTGAGGGTGGAGAGGTGACTCACGGGACAGTGGGGGACAGGAAGCATCTCAGGGAAGCACGTGGAAGAGAAGGGTGCTCGTGGCTCAGGGATGGTGCGGGAGGAGCTCATTCCCCGGAAGCTGCCAGGCGTGTGCCCAGCACTGCGCACACAGGGTCCTCTGACTCCTGCCGGCTCTGGGGGCAGCGTTCACCCGGAGCCTCCCAGAGGCTCTGGTAGAGTTTCAGAGACCCGCACTCACAGCTGCCAGCAGACTCTTGGGGAAACTTGCTGAGAGGACTGGGGTGGCTGCAGACACCCCTTAAGACCATTCCCCACAAACAGCAAGTGCCCCGGGCTCCCTGGCTCCCTGGCACCCTCTGCACCCCTGCCCTGTGCTGGGCTCCAAGACTGGTGGCCTGTTTTACTTTCTCTTAGTTTTGCCTGCTGCCTACAAGGCCCCTCTGGTCTCTTCTAATCAGTGCACTCTTAGCCATCCCTGAAGGCCCAGATCAAACGCCCCCTCCTCTGCCAAGCTTCTGAACTCCTCTCAGCAGAAGCCCACAGTCCTGCTGCTTCAAGTACCTTCATGTGGAACTTCCACACAGTTCTCTGTCCACTTGTCACGTGGCCGCCCCACTGCGCTGCGAACTCCTCAGTGGGAAGACCCTTTCCACTTTATCTGGGTCTCCCCTCGCATTGCACCTGGTAGGCTGCAGGTGCTTCGTAAATGCTGAGTATCAAGTGAGTGAAAACTGCTTCCTTGGCCTCCTCCAGCCCTCAGCTCTCCCAAGGTTCTTGCCCGAGGGGGCAGGAAAGTGGCGCATCTCTCACTGTCCAGGGAAAAGGATGCCCGAGGTCACCAGGCTGGGTGGGGCAGAGTGAGAGCACTGAGCTGGGCTTCCTGGCCCCTGCCCAGGGCTCTTTCCAGAACCAGGTCGGGGGAAATGGGCATGTTCCAGACCTGACGTGACAGCTGTCCAGGCTGGCGAGACAGTGCGGGAGGCAGGAGCTGAGGGAGCCGAGGGAGCTGAGCACTGCCACCGCCTGCCGCCGCCTGCCCCCGAGGAGCGGAGGGGCGAGGAGGGCGGTGGGCGCTGGTCCCGGGAAGGGGCCCTGGGCCTCCTCCTGTAAATGCACAGTCCTCCCCGCGCCCTGCCCATGCTGGGTTAAACCTCACTCCAGGCAAAAGTGGACCCTCGGACTGGTGGGCTCAGGGACCACCAGGGCACCCTTGGGGAGCCCAGTGAGGGGGCCTTGGAGGGCTTGGGAGATTGGAATGGTGCTTTGCCTATGAAGCCGGGCAGAGACTGGTGTCAGGAGCACCATCCAAGACTTCCCTGGGGGTCCAGTGGCTAAGCCTCCACACTCCCAGTGCAGGGGCCCAGGTTCAATCCCTGGTCAGGGAACCAGATCGCACGTGCCACAACTAAGACCTGGCACCAAATAAATTTGTTTAAAATTTGTTTTAAAAGAGGGAGAGAGCATCCTCCATTTCTGGGGAGCTCCAATGGGCTCTCGAGTCCAGCCCTGCTCCTCTGAAGTTGACTGCAGGATTGGGTAGGTGCTGTGACCTCTGAGTCCCACCCGAGCCCCATGAGAGCTGGCATGCTAAGCGCTGAACTGCGCTGACCAGAGCACACAGCTTCTCTGGGCCTGGTCCCTGCTGGAGCCCAGCCAGTAAGGCCTCTGTAGGCCTTCTTCCAACTGCAAAGATCTACGTTCCTGAGACCTGAGCCTCCCAAGCAGAGTGGAAGTGGAGGAGGTGGAGGAAGCACGGGGAAAGGGGAGAGCAGAAGCCACAGCCAAGAATTTATTTTTTATTTATTTACTAGGTTTTTAAGAATTTTCTTATATTGCTCAAGAATATCTCTTTGCAAAAAAAAAAAAAATTAAAAGTTCTAAACAATGCTAATGTGTCTCTCAACTACCTCCTTTTCCTCAAAACATGTTTCTGACTCCAGAGGTAATGACTAAAGCTAGTTTTTTTTTTTTCTTTTTTAACAAAAGTCATACACCATAGAAAACATACGCGTGTTCATGGTAACAATTGAAGCAAATACCAAATGTCTGAGATGAAACATCTCTCTTGCCCGAATAAGCGTTATTATTAACAATTTAGGGGGTAGGCCTCTGTCTCTTTTAAAAGTCACATACAGGGCAGAAAAAGTTCGCTGTTTCCTCATAAAATATACATTCATTATTTTTCTGCACAAATGAGGTCACACTCGGCACGCGGTCCTGCTCCTGGGTGTCTCACAAACACTCTCAGAGGTCTATCCTCACACACCCTGTGTTGGCACCGCACACCATTTAACCCTCTCCCTGGCCTGGGTCGCTGTGGTGTCTCCAGCTCCCCTGGCAGCCTGGGGGGGAGCTTAGGAACCGTGATTCCACGTGGCTGTGCCAGGCACCATCAGTGCTTGGGGCTCCATGATGAGCATTCAGAGGGACCCAGGCAGCCAGCCAGGAGAGAGGGCTGCCTCTGTGGGGACCCAGGGCAGCCCTGAGTGGGAGGGAGGCGGGGACGGGTCCTGCCACCTCCTGGCTGCTGGTGACCTCAAGCCAGCCACCAGCCTCAAGTTCCCCCGCTGGGGCTGGGGGTAATGGAGTGAGTGGAGTCGACCCGTCCCTTCCAGCCTCCCTAAAGGTGGGCAGCGGGTCATAGCGGCTGCATCTTTCCTAGCAGATGATGCCTCCCGCCAGAACCTCGGCTAGGGCTCCACTGTACCTGGGCCCCCTTCTCTTTACTCCTCTGTTTGTCCTAACGGCTGAACCCCTCAGCAGTGTCACGCATGGACTGGGAGTGTGTGTGCCCAGTGTGGCCTCTGAGGGCCAGGGCAGCAGGCTTGAGGGCCACCCTCAGGCCACCCCCAGCCACGGCAGATACCTCGAGCCAGCTTCTAGTTTCTCCCATTTCTCTCTCTACCGCTGCTGCTACTGGTTCAACAGATAAAGTAAACACCCTCTCCATCGAGAAAATAAAAAATAAAAAGGAACAATAAAAAATTTAATACTCCTGGGATGTAGGTCTTCTGAAACAGGAGGCAGCTGTAGCTAGAGCCGAGTCTGGCAGAGGCCGGGAAGGGCTGTTTTATTCTTATCGGCATTTTTCAATTTTTCCCCAGGAGGGGCGTCTAGTTAAGACACATTCCTAGAATGGAAGCTCCACGCGCTTGGCTGGTAATTAAAGCCGCTGTTTGTTAATGTTTCCTCTGCCTATTTACCTAGTTCGTCTGTAATGATGGCTGAAGGCTTCTGAGTGACAGGATGCTACAGTGGAGGTCGGAAAGGGACACGTTTGCAAGGTCAAGGGGATGCTGCGCTCGTAGCTAGGGGCCCACAGGGCCAACCAGCCAGGGAGGTCACATCCGCCCTGGAGCCAGCCGTCTGAACACACTCACCAGACTATCTGTTGAATGGGATGGATGAAGACATTCTCAGGCATACCTGCCTCTTCTGTGCCTTTTCCCAGGAAATTTTTGGAGCCGGTCTTTCACCAAAACAAGAGACTGTTATTAAGAGATAGTTGGCAGCGCCCAGACGTGTCATTTTCAGTTGCCTGGAGGTGGCGGCTCTTCCTCTGTCTTTGCTCCACAAGTAACGCCAAGGCCAGGGTGGGGAGCGCCAGGGAGAAGCTGGGTTAGTGAACAGCATACAAACCCAGACAGCCCAGCCGAGTGGTTCACAGGGAGAGGAAGAACACAGGAGTGGATTCAGGATTCATGTTCCCAAGACCCCTTGGCTGTGCTCCGTGATGGCACTTGGCAAGCAACCCATTATATGGGTTGGTCGCTGCCCAGTCAAATATGGCAGCCTGCAGAGACCAGCCTCACACCCGCAGAGTCCACCCGCCGCGCCCCCCGTGCTCCACGCCCCACCACGGTGCTGCTATGAAACAAACGTGTAGCCCAGTATTGCCCCTCCCCCTTGACCCCAAGAGCTCAGTGACACTGCTTGGAGCCCCTTCCTGCCCCCCTCCTTGAGCTGCGGTGGGGAGTCCAGGGCCCTTCTCTAAGGACAGTTTGGGACCGCCTCCCGCCGGTCATCCCCGCGTCCCCGGCTCAGGGGACGTCTAGTCTCAGCCCCGTGACTGAGGACCAGGGAGCCTCAGGCAAGGCCTCCTGCTGTGCTGCGTGCAGCCTCTCCCTCCCTTTCCTCTCTCTGACCCTCCGTTCCTCCCTGCCTCCTTGGGGGTCCAGAGTGGCCTCCCTACCCCCAGCCCCAACACATACATCTCTCCCCGCCTACATGTGACCTGTGTTATACCCCTGGGGATGTTTGAACTCCTAACTCTGTTCAGCTCTATACAGAGGAGTCAACTTCCATTCATGGGACCAAAATGGGACAAACCCTGTCCTTTCAATGCCCCAGATCAATGAGCAAAGACATGACGGGGAAAGAAAGAACCGGTGGACGGCACACTGCCTTTCCCACAGCTGAAGACCAGAGCTCCAGCTCACCGCGGTGTGGACTTGCGTGGACTTTTGGCGACATGAGGACTCAGTACATCTCCTGGCCTGAGCCAGAAGGAACAGGGCTGAGGACAAAGATGCCCAGCAGCTGCTCGGGTCCCTCAGCCAGGCCTAGGTCCCCGCTTCCTCCCTGTGCTCGGCGAGCTGCAGATGGATCCAGCCGCACCGCGCTGCGCTAGCCCTGGGTGTTGCTGTGGCTCTCCGCCCCTTCACTGGCGCTGCAGTCTGCTGTGGCATTTCAAGAGGATTCTGAGGCTGCCCTTGGGATCAGCAGGGGCAGATGTGTGATGGGTACAGGAATAGTTATGTGTGGCCAAGGATTTTCGAAATCTAGTCCAAACAGCCTCTAAGATCCTGGCCCACGTCCGTTGCTTTTCTCATGAGACAGCAAGGACCAGACACCTGGCCACAAGCCACCTGAGACGGCCCTAAGAGGCCAAGACAAGGGAGCGGCGGCCCCGGGGTTCTGCTCCTGACCCTTTTTCCCCCCTGGCACCCCTCTCCCAGAGGAGAGTCTGCAGCCCAGGGGAAGGGGCCAGGCAGGCGTGCCTCCCAGGCTCTCCCCATGGCCCCCTCCCCTCCTCCTGGACCCTTGGGGAGTGGCACCATAATTCTGTGACTGTTGGCACTGGCAGTTGTCAGAGCTGTCTCAGTTCCTAAACGCACCTCTTAAGGAGAACCCATTAAGCCTTCTTTTATTATTGCATACTTACTGCCATTAGAGGGGCTTTGTGCTCTTTATTTTGGAAAGAAAACAGTTTTAAATCCCCAAAGCAAGAGAGGAGCACACTCCAACTCGGGGGTTCTTTGTGGGGAAGGTGTGGAGGCAGGCAGAGGTTCCTGGGGTGGGGCTCCGGGTCCCTAGGCTCCTGTGGACCTAGTCAGGGGACCAACACAGCTTGGAGCCGACAGAACTCCAAGTGGCTGGTGGGCCTGCCGCCGGAGGGGAGTGGTGGGACTGCTCACCTCCTGGCCCAGAGTCGTGGGACACGGCCACGGGCCCCATCAGGCATCAGAGTCTCCCCACTACTCCTGCCCCCACCGTCATCACACAAACAGCCTCTAAGCCACTCCAGGGCCTGGCGAGGCAGGCAGGGCGGGGGTCAATATTCCCTCTACAGCAAGAAAACAGAGGATGGCAGGGGTCTTGCAGGAGGCAATGGGGATATTTTCAGTAAGAATAAGACTTGTCGTTCACTGAGGGTTCTCCTTCACAAACACCATCTCGCTTAGCCGTCGCCACGGCCTACGAAGGAGGCACTGGTGTTCCTTTTATGGTGAGGCGCAGAGGCATAAGGCAGCGTTGAGCTGGGATTTGAACCCGGAGTTTTCTGCCTTTGGAGCTTCTCAGCCTGTTCGTTCCTCAGTCTCCCAAGAGTGTGACTGGCCAGGGCCAGGCCTCCCAGGGCACTCAGGGATGCTGTGCTCTGCCAGCCTCTGAGGGATCAGAATGCATGTCCTGAACCCCGACTGTGTGCAGGCGCTGTGCGCTGGGTGGGCAGGAGGAAGAGTCACAGTCCTCTGCCAGGGAGGCCCGGAGAGCAAGGAAAACCCCTGGGGAAGCTCCAAATGGCTGTTCCTGCAGTCACTGGGCACCGCACCCATGCCAGGGCGAGAAGAGGCGGGGAGAGGGCGACCGAGGCACAGAGGAGCAGAGGGTGTGGGCCCCAGGGGGCTTCACAGGCAGCTCAGCGGTGAAGAACCCGCCTGCCAGTGCTGGAGACTCGGGTTCAACCCCTGGGTTGGGACGATCCCTGGAGAGGGAAGGGCAGCCCACTCCAGTATTCCTGCCTGGGAAATCCCATGGACAGAGGAGCCTGGGGGATTGCAGTCCATGGGGTCGCAAATAGGAAATGACTGAGCACGCGTTAAGTGCATTAGAGGGGCTTCGATGCCTGATGTTGAGACGGAACTGAGAGGGACGAGCCCCCCAGCAGGGGTCCCCTACTTCCCTCTGGGGCTTCGAGTAGGACTCCCCACCCCCGACCCCTGTCCAGGGAGGGCTTTGCTGTCTGGAGCTGGCCAGAGAGGCAGACAGGATTCAGGAGAGAGGCAGACAGGATTCAGGAGAGAGGCAGCCAGGATTCAGGAGAGAGGCAGCCAGGATTCAGGAGAGAGGCAGCCAGGATTCAGGTGTGGAAAGAAGTCTCCTCCAGCTCCTTTCATGAGGCAGCCTGATCGTGGTGGGGACAGAGGAGCTCAGAGTCCACCCCACGGCGTGGCCTTCCTTCTCTGCCCTGCGGATTCCCTCTACAATCTTCTACGGTGGTCTTGAGGGCCAAAGCTGATAACAAGACCACTTCTATAAAATGAACACGCTAGAAGGATGTATTGAGTTGGCCAAACAGTTTGTTCAAGGTTTTCATAAAATCTTAGGGGAAAACCCAAGTGGACTTCTTGGCCGATCCAGTAAGATAAAAGGGCTGGGATGTCAGGGAGGAAGAGCTTCTGAGCTATCCTAGAGTCCAGTTCTCATTTTGTGGAGGAAGAGTCAGACCCAGGGAAGTCAGATCGTTTGTTCAGGGTAGTTGAGTGGAGACAGAACCTTGCCTTT
This sequence comes from Capra hircus, assembly GCF_001704415.2. NCBI lineage: Eukaryota > Metazoa > Chordata > Mammalia > Artiodactyla > Bovidae > Capra > Capra hircus. The sequence continues at coordinate 2,147,533 of NC_030818.1, forward strand.
CCTCTTACCGCATGCTGCTCCAAAACAGTGACTCTTCCCACTTTCTTTGCCGACTCCTGCCCCAAATTATTTCTCCTTGTCCTCCCATGCTGGATGGGATCACATTATTAAGACAGTTTCTCGGAGGCGGTTAATACGCATAGCCTTTCAGGCAGGTTTTAAATCAATATCAGTTGCTCATACTGTAGTATGAATCAGTTTCATCAGCTGCTTTCCCCAGAGCTAACAAAGCAAGGGTATTGGTGGGATGAAGATCTGTTCTTTCATTTGGCTCCACCAGGTCCTGGTTGCAGCATACAGGATGTTCGATCTTCTTGGGGGCATGTGAGATCTCTAGTTGCAGTGTGCCGGGTCTAGTTCCCTAACCGGGGATCAAACCCAGTCACCCTGCACTGGGAATGCAGAGTCCCAGCCTCTGGACCACCAGGGAAGTCCCAGGATGGAGATTTCTTTAAGAAAAGGGCAGAGAAACAGATAGCTGTGGATCCTCCAGCTTTGTTCAGGAGGGCAAGCTTACATGGGCCCAAGGCAGCTTTTCTATTAATCGTACAAAGAGAAGGCCTGATTTCAAATCCAGTTTCTCGAGTTTATTCATTCTGAGCTCCAAGTCCTATCTCCGTAAAATGGCAGCAGGGAACTGACTGAATCCGAAGTCTTTTCCAGGCTGACGCCCCACCACGAGAGAGGGTCCCAGGAAGGGGGTAGGCTATCTTCCAGCCTCCCCGTTCTCACCCCTGCCTGAGTCCCAGAAAGGCCAGACCTCGAGGCCCTGCGTGTCATTGGCCAAGCCCTGTCGTATCTCTTCCTGAAGACAGGAGGACCGGCTCCAGCAGGAGTCAGCCACAGAAGGACATTCCGGCCTTGTCTGCGCAACAGGAGGCTGATTCAACCTCAGCTCAACTCCATCTTTGCCTTGTAACGGCCTCTTCCAGGGAAAAGGACTTGACTCCCTCATGACGAACGTAAACTCGCTCTATTTGTGAGTTCAGCTTACAGAGCTCTGTCATGTCCATTATTTCCCTCTTTTTATGTTAACAGAAGCACAGTATAATTAACATATAATGAAGCCCATCAGTCTTAACTACAGCTCCGCGAATCTCTGCAAATGCATATACATCCCTGTAGCCATCTTTCACATCAAGATAAGAAAGGAGCCCTGCAACAGTATGATTTACTTACTCTCTCTATCTTTCGTGCTATGGTCCCGTATATTTTACACTTTTATTATTTTTGCTTCAAACAGCCTAAAGTCTTCCTTGTTGTTGTTGCTAGGAAAACATTAGTCTCTTGCATTTGTGTACATGTTTACAATGTCTCCCCATTTCTTTCTGGTAGTCTAGACTTCCCTCTGGAAATCTTTTCTTGGCCTGAAGGACTTCCTTTACCATTCCTTTTTTTTTTCCTCTCTCTCTTTGCTTTTTGGCCATGCCTCACGGCTTACAGGATCTTGGTTCCCTGACCAGGGGCTAAACCCAGACCCATAGCAGTGAAAATGTAGAGTCCTAAATATTGGACTGCCAGGACATTACCCTTTAGCATTTCTTTCCAGGTGACTCAATGGTAAGGTATCCACCTGTCAATACAGGAGACACAGGAGACACGAGTTGGATCCCTGGGTTAGGAAGATCCGCTGAAGGAGGAGGAAATGGCAAGCTGCTCCAGTATTCTTTCCTGAATAATCATGTGGATGGAGAAGCCTGGCGGGCTACAGTCCACGAGGTCACAAAGAGTCAGACACGATTTACCAGCTGAGCACGCATGCACGCACAGGTTTCCTAACAAAGACTTCTCCAAGCTTTTGTCTGAAAATGTTTTAACCTGGCCTCTATTTTTGAAGGAGATTATTATTGCATATAGACTTCTAAGTTTGCAGGTTTTTTTTTTTAATCCTTTAAAATTGTTCTTCAGTTGTCTTCTGGCTTCAATTTCTAGTAAGAAGTCAGCTATAGTTATTAGTTTTCCTCTGAATGTAATAAGACTATACTTTCTGGGTGATTTTAAGGCTTTCTCTTTACTTCTGATTTCTAGCTTGATAATAATGTTATCCTAGAAACAGCCTTTCTTGTCTTCATCCTGCTTGTTTTACAGAGATTCTTAAATGTATGGGTTAATGTCTTTCATCAGTTCTGGAAAATGCTCTTTCTCTAGTTATTTACTCTTTCCCCATTCTCTCTCCTTTTCATCTTAGACTCCAGTCATACTACTTAATATTGTCTCATAGGTTTTTGTTGCTCTGTTCCAAGGGCTGGCAAAGTTTTTTTCTGAAGAGTGTAAATATGTTAGGCTTTTCAGGGCCCTGTCACAATCACTCCGCAATGCCATAGTAGTCCTAAGCCAGCCATTCAGTTCAGTCACTCATTCGTGTCTGACTCTTTGCAACCCCATGGACTGCGGCACACCAGGCCTCCCTGTCCATCACCAACTCCCAGAGTTTACTCAAACTGATGTCCATTGAGTAGGTGATGCCATCCAACCATCTCATCCTCTGTCGTCCTCTTCTCCTCCCGCCTTTAATCTTTCCCAGCATCAGGTTCTTTTCCAAGGAGTCAGTTCTTTGCATCAGGTGGCCAAATTATTGGAGCTTCAGCTTCAGCATCAGTCCTTCCGATGAATATTCAGAACTTATTTCCTTTAGGATTGACTGGTTTGAGCTCCTTGCTGTCCAAGGGACTCTCAAGAGTCTTCTCCAACACCACAGTTCAAAAGCATCAATTCTTTGGTGCTCAGTTTTCTTTATAGTCCAACTCTCACATCCATACGTGACAATTCCATACAAGCCAGCCATACATCCATACAATCCATACAAGCCAGCCATAGACAATACTTAAGTAGAAATGCCTGTGTTTCAATAAAACTTCATTTACAGTTACAAACAGCAGGCCAGATTTGGCCCATGTGTCCATAGACTGCTGACTCTTCCTCTGTTCTGCTCTTGGTGATGGTTTCTTTCTACGCTTCAGTCTGGATGCTTTATTTCACCCTGCACTGAAGTTTCACTGATCCCCTCTTCTGCTGTATTCAATATGTTACTAAGCCTGTAAAGTGAATACGTCATTTCAGATGTTGCATTTTAATTCCAGAGTTTCAATTTGCTAATTTTCTGATTAATGTATTTATGTTTATTATTTATTTCTGGCTGCACGGGCTTTTCGTAGCTACACGGGCTTTCCCTAGCTGCGGTGAGCGGGGACTACCCCTCGCTGTGGTGCGTGAGCTGCTCATGTGTGGTGGCGTCCCTTGTTGCGGGGCGCAGGCTGTAGGCACACAGGCTTCAGTAGTTGCCCTGCACAGACTTAGTTGGTCTGTGGCACATGGGGTCTTCCTGGGCCAGGGATCAAACCTGTGTCCCCCGCGTCGGCAGGCAAATTCTTAACCACTGGACCACCAAAGAAGTCTCTGCTTATTTTTTAATAGACTTTATTTTTTTATAGCAGTTTTATATTCACAGTAAAATTCACAGTAGAAGGTTCAGAGAATTCCCATATACTGCCTGTTCCCCGCTGTCAACATCCCTCACCAGAATGGTACATTTTTTTATCATCAATAAACCCACGTTAACACATCATGGTCACCCAGAGTCTACAGTTTGCTTTAGAGATTACTCTTGCTGCTGTTCTATGGGTTTCAGCAAAGGTATGATGAGAGGTGTCCACCACTGTAGTGTCGTGTAGTAATACAGTATCACTGAGCAGTTTCAGTACCTTAAAAATTCTCTATTTGTCCGTCACCACCTCCCTCAACCCCTGACAACCACTGATCTTTTTACTGTCTTCAGAGTTTTGCCTTTTCTATAATAGAATACAGTTGGAAGGCCACTATGTTCACCACGATACCACCAACACTGCACCGGAATAGTCCGTGTTCAGAATGGCTTCTTTCACTGAATAAAATGTGCTTAAGATTCTTCTATGTCTTTTAATGGCTTGCAATCTCATTTATTTTGGGCACTGAATAATATTCCATGAGCTTCCCAGGTGGTGCTTGTGGTAAAGAACCTGGAGATGTGAGAGACAGGGGCTCAATCCCTGGGTGGGGAAGATCCCCTGGAGGAGGGCATGGCAACCCACTCCAGTATTCTTGCCTGGGAAATCCCCTGGACAGAGGAGCCTAGCAGGCTCCCAATCTATGGGGTCGCAAAGAGTCAGATACAACTGAGCAACTAAACAACAAAGCTTTGGCAGATTATCCAGGTTATCAAATTCAGGGGCATAGAGTTCTTCATAATATTCCTTAAACCTGGTTTTTCCAGTGGTCATGTATGGATGTGAGAGTTGGACTCTAAAGAAAGCTGAGCACCGAAGAACTGATGCTTTTAAACTGTGGTGTTGGAGAAGACTCTTGAGAGTCCGTTGGACAGCAAGGAGATCAAACCAGTCCGTCCTAAAGGAAATCAGTCCTCAATATTCATCAGAAGGACTGATGCTGAAGCTGAAGCTCCAATACTTAGGCCACCTGATACGAAGAACTGAATCCTTGGAAAAGACCCTGATGCTGGGAAAGATTGAAGGCAGGAGGAGAAGGGGATGACAGAGGATGAGATGGTGAGTTTATTTTCATTTTTATTTAGTTCAAAATATTTTAAAATATATGTTGAGAAATTCATTGACCCATGTATTATTTAGAAATGTGCTCCTTGATCTCCAGTTATTCGGGGCTGTTTTTCTGCTAGCTTTCTGTTACTGATTTCAAGTTTAGTTCAGGTTTGGCTTGAAAGCAGATATTGCATGATTTCTATTGTTTTAAACTTTTTCGGGTATTTTTATGGCCCGAATGTGATCGACATTTGTGAATATTTCATGTAAGCTTGACAAGAAGGTGCTGTTGTTGATGTCTATGTTTTTCTGCCAGAGGGATCTGTCCATTTCTGATAGAGGAGTGTTGAAGCCTCGATGGCTTCATCTGTTTGTGCAGTTCTATCAGGTTTTGCCTCACATATTTTGATGCTCTGTTGTCAGATGCATATGCATTAAGAATTTTTATGATTTCTTAAACAATTGACTGCTTTTTAAAAAGTATTTAAGATTCATTCCTTTTTTTGACATGCACACACTGCTATATTTATTTATTATATAATATTTATTATAGATAATATATTATATAATATGTTATTAATATAATTAATATTATATGACAAATTATATTTACATATATATGTAAATATGTGTGTATTTATGTGTTTTATATAAATATATATTTATAAAATATATTTTCAATGTTTATGTGAGGTTGTTCTGGTTTTGCTTTTTTTTTTTACAGTGTTATACTTGGTGTTCTCTGAGTAAGTGCTAAGTGCTAAGGGAACCTGGCACTTACCATGCCAAATGCTATGATCTGAGAGTTTGTATTCCCCCAGAATTCGTATGTTGAAACCTAGTGCCCAATTTGGTGTATTAGGAGGTAGGGTCTGAGAGGTGATTATCATGAGGGGAGAGATCTCATGAATAGAACTCAGTTCAGTTCAGTCGCTCAGTCGTGTCCGACTCTTTGCGACCCCATGAATCGCAGCACACCAGGCCTCCCTGTCCAGCACCGTCTCCCGGAGTTCACTCAGATTCACGTCCATCGAGTCAGTGATGCCATCCAGCCATCTCATCCTCGGTCGTCCCCTTCTCCTCCTGCCCCTAGTCCCTCCCAGCATCAGAGTCTTTCCCAATGAGTCAACTCTTCGCATGAGGTGGCCAAAGTACTGGAGCTTCAGCTTTAGCATCATTCCTTCCAAAGAAATCCCAGGGCTGATCTCCTTTAGGATGGACAGGTTGGATCTCCTTGCAGTCCAAGGGACTCTCAGGAGTCTTCTCCAACACCAAAGCATCAATTCTTAGAGACCTAATAAAAGAAGCTGGAGAATCCTCCCTTACTTCTTCCACCACGTGAGGTTACAGCGAGAAAACTGCCACTTACGAACTAGGAAGCCTGCTCTCACCAGGCACAGTACCTGTGCCTAACACCCTGCTGGTACAGTACCTGCCAATACCTTGATCTCAGACTGCCAGCCTCCAACACCGTGAAAAGTAAGTCTGTGTTTATCAGCCACTCAGTCTGCGGTATTCTGATATAGCGGCCTGAACTAAGACACTGAACTTCCCGGATCTGGGGTTTGGTGTCTGACATAACGTGGAGACATCTTCAGCCGTTCCTCACTGCTGTGGACACTCCCTGTTTCCTCGTCTCCCGGCGCTCCCATTATGCATATATTATGTCTGTGGCACTTGTTCCGCAGCTCTTAGATATCCCATACCTTTCTCTTTTTTTGTCTTTTTGCGCTTTGCTTTTCCATTTTGGAAATTTCTATTGACATATCCTCAAGCTCAGAGATTCTTTTCTCAGCCATGTCCAGTCTACTAATGAGTCCATCCAAGGCATTCTTCATTTCTGTTACAGCATTATCTCTAGCATTTCTTTTCAAGTCTGAGAATTTACATCTACCTGCTTGTATTGCCCAAATGTTGTATGCTGTCTACTTTATCCATTAGTGCCCTTGACATGCTAATCATTGTTGTTTTAAATTTCTGATCTAATTATTCAAACATCCCTTCCTTATCTGAGGGCTGCTTCTGATATTTGCTCTGTTTCTTCAAAACTTGCTTTTTCTCCTGGGCATATATCCAGGAAAAAAAAAAAAAACCTCTGATTCAAAAAGATACTTGCACCTGAATATTCACGGCAGCATTATTAATAATAGCCACGACAGAGAAGCAATCTAACTGTCCATCAACAGATGAAGGATAAAGAAGACGTGGTTCACATGTACAATGGAATATTATTCAATCATAAAAAGAACAAAATAATGCCGTTTGCAGCAACATGGATGCAACTAGAGATTATCATACTAAATGAAGCCAGAAAGAGAAAGACAAAATACCATATGATAGCATTTATCTGCGGAATCTAAAATATGGCACAAATGAGCTTATCTCTAAAACAGAATCACAGACAAAGAGAACAGACAGGCTGTTGACAAGGGGAAGGTACATGGGGAGGGATGGAGTGGAAGGTTGGGGTTAGCCAAATGAAGCTTTTATATACAGAATGGACAAGCAACAAGGTTCTACTGTACGGCACAAGAAACTGTATTCAGTATGATAAGCTGTAATGGAAAAGAATATTTTTTAAAAGGAATACATATATTCAAATATATATGTATATATAACAGGATTACTTCGATGTACAGCTTAAACACAACACTGTAAATCAACTATTCTTCAATAAACAACAGCAAAAACAATATTTCAAAGGTGAGTTCAGCACTTCCCCCCGTCCAGCAGAACTCTGGATCTAAGCCCTTTCTCTAGCTTTCTATTCTCCAGCTCTGCCCGCAGTTGGTGCTTCCTCAGTCAAACCCCTATGGAGTTGGCAGGCCAGCTAGACGGGAGTAGCTCCATGCTGCAGGCTGCCCCAGATTCAGACTGCATACGAGTTCACCCAGGTGGTGAGAGTTGGGGCCTTTCCTCCTTTCCCGGCAAAGTCCCCCCACCTGTGGCAGGCCTGTTCCTCCACTCCCCGGTTTAAGCAGCCACCCCCATAAGGCAGCACAAAAGCAGCTGCCAGACTCTCCTCTCCGAAGGGCTCATCCTCTCTGTAACTTGGCTCCTTTTGACTCTGTGTGTGTGCACAGAGCTTTCCTTCGGCTTTAAAGAAAGCATTTAAAATTTTTGTCTGCTGTGCTCTTCGGTTTGGATAATTTATTTCAACCTGCCTTTGAGCTCACTGGTCGTTGTTGCTATGGAAGGAACAATGGTCTTTCACAATCATCTACATCCTACCAGAGCGCTGTCTATTATCTCTTTTCAGTCTCCCATTCGCTCTGCGGATTGGTCAGGTCAGGGGTTGGCTTCATTGTCCCCATTTCACAGTTGAGGTCACAAAAAAGGAGAAGGGTCTGAGAATGCGCAGAAGACACAATGAGACCTGGCCTAGAGTCCAGTCTCCCACCCCAGCTCCCTTCCCCACAGCACTCTGCCTCAGGGCCCCTGCCCCTGAGATCAGCCTCCTGTCCTCTCAGCTTAAGGTGGACCCTAGGGTTCCGGTCCCCCTACCTGGAGTTGCCTGATCTCTGTGCCCAGTCCTGTCTCTCGGATTGGAAGGAGGGCTCAGGCATCCTTAGTGAGGCTTTTTCGTTCAGTTGTTCAGTCATGCAGACTGCGACTCTACAGACTGCAGCACGCCAGCCTTCCCTGTCCTTCACTGCCTCCTGGATATTGCTCAAACTCATGTCCACTGAGTCGGTGATGCCATCCAACCATCTCGCCCTCTGTCATCTCCTTCTCCTTCTGCCCTCAACCTTTCCCAGCATCAAGGTCTTTTCCAATGAGTTGGCTCTTTGCATCAGGTGGCCAAACTATTGAAGCTTCAGCATCAGTCCCTCCGATGAATATTCAGGGTTTATTTCCTTTAGGATTGACTGGTTTAATCTCCTTGCTGTCCAAAGGACTCTGAAGAGTCTTCTTCAGCACCACAGTTCAAAACCATCAATTCTTCGGTACTCAGCCTTCTTCATGGTCCAATTCCCACATCCACACATGACTACTGGAAAAACCATAGGCTTGCGTGCCCCCAAACTGAAGGTCCCTACAGGACATTCCCAGAATCCAGTGGGGCACACAAGCCTGCTCATCCTTAGACACATGGACAAGTGTTCTCCATTTTCATCCAGGCTCCAAATATCCCTGCTTTTTCCTCCCCAACCTCTGCAGTTAAACCCTCTAAACCCAGGTTTTCAAGCCAATAGCTCAGCTAACAGCTAATTCCACAAAGGTGCCACAGATGAATCAGGGGACCGTCTCTGGTACCCAGGTCCTCATCTGCTGGACTTTTCCTTCCAAGATATATAGTAAATGAATGTAATAAATAAATACTCCAGTCTCTCTTATACAATTTTGTCTAATTAAGTGCCCACTGTATGCCAGGTTTTGGGCACTAATGCCACAGTTCTTCACCTTAATATGCAATCTGGCATTTCAACCTTATCCTCCCAAATTCCACTGCCCCTCACACATCTGGAAATGAAGTATACCTCAAGATCATCCCTGATTTGCAATTTCATGGTGACCAACAACCTTAAACAATCTTATTAGCTCTAAGACCGAGTCATCACCTCCTCCCCTTCCCTGAAGCATCCTTACTAAGCCCGTGGTGCTCACGGTGGGGCTGATTGCAGGGCCCCAATATCAGACACTGATCTTGCCATATAATTTGTGTTACTTGCTCAGTCGTATCCAACTCTTTGCACCCCAAGGACTGCAGCCCGCCAGGCTCCTCTGTCCATGGAATTCTCCAAGCAAGAATACTGGAGTGGGCAGCCACGCCCTTCTCCAGAGGATCTTCCAAACCCAGGGATCAAGCTCACATCTCTTAGGTCTCCTGCTTCGGCAGGCAGATTCTCTACCACTAGCACCGTCTAAGGATCATGCAACCTTTCAAATCCCGGTCTGCCGCTAATCACCGCTGTGACCTTGGGCAATTACTTGACTTCACGGAGCTCGATTTCCCTATCTGAAAAGGAGGGTGATAACAGCACCTGAGATGAGATGTCCACGCAGAATGCACACGCAGTGCACAAATGTCTTCAGTGGTGCCTTCTTCCTTTCTCTCCCGTCCCCCAGACCCAGGGAACTACAGAAACCTGCAGACGTGATCAAGCAGACCTCTGAAAAGTCAGCGTGACTTGAAAGGTGTCCACAGACACGGGACGGAGGAATCTGTGCCCATTTTCAAAGAGGAGAGTCAGGAACCTGCACACAGATATGCTCGAATTTTATCTCTGGCAAGGTTCTTGAATTATTCAACAGCTTTATTTACAAGAGCTGAACGCAGCATCTGCAGGCTCTTCTAGAGGGAGGCAATGGTCCCTTTCTCCGCTTTGATATGTGACTGGCATTAGCAGGAGAAGGTTAAAAGCACAGCATTTCTCGATTTGGCAAACTACCTCATGACTCCCTGGAGGTGATATACACAGGCTACAGCTCAATAGCGTATTTTCATGTGTGTCTGAACAGCAAATTATTTACAGAGTGGGCCTCTGATACTCAGCCACAGGGGTCCATCCTGCCCAACAATCTAGGCAGTGAGTTAGATGGGCCATGGTCTCATATTAATCAACCTTGAGGATCACACTGACTGGAACGGATGGTGAGCTCATTGAATGATGGGATGGAGATTCAAAATTAACCCAAGAGGGACCTCCCTGGTGGTCCAGCGGTTAAGAATCTACCTTCCCATGCAGGAGATGTGGGTTCCATGCCCGGTCAGGGAACTAAGATCCCATGTGCCGTGTGGTAATTAAGCCTGCTTGCCCAGATCCCATGGCTAGAGAACCTGGGACTGAATGGCTAAGTTGGCTCTCACAGCGTCAGTCTTTTAAAATCAGCGTAGTATTTCTGAGATTCACCCACACTGTTGCTTGTCCCTGTAGTTTATTTCCTTTTGTCATTGAAAAGCTTTCAATTGTATGATTATATCATAACATGTTTATCTGTTCTGTTAAAGCTATTTCTAGTTGTTGGCTATTATAAATGAAGCTGCTAAGAACTGTTGTGTACAAGCCTTTGCGTGGAAATATGTCTTCATTTCTCTTGAGTAAATATTTCATATTAGAATTGCTGGCTCATAGGTAGATTTATATTTAATTTTAAAAGAAACGAACAAATCTTTTCCCAATGTGGCGGTGTCTGAGCGTGCAGCCGCTGCTCCACACTCGGGTTAATTTTTTAAAAATATTTATTTATTTATGGCTGCATTTGATCTGGGGAAGAGGGACAACATGATGGTTTCCTTCAGATTATTTAAAGGACACAGGACAAGGTTTGCTCTGTGAAGCTCCAAAGGGAAGCCTGAGGACACTTCCAACACCTGGGAGTCACTGGTTTTGGGTCACAACAGAAAGCGCTTTCTAGAGAGCGCCCATGATCCTGAGACCTGCATGGCCCAAAACAGTGCCCGACACTGAAGAGCTGATTGCATCAATCTCCCTATTCACCTGGAAACACCAGGCCCGTGCACGCATGTGTGCGTGCCAAGCCGCTTCAGCCTCGTCTGACTCTTTGTGACCCTATGGATTGTAGCCTGCCCGGCTCTTCTGTCCATGGAATTCTCCAAGCAAGGATACTGGAGTGGGTTGCCATGCCCTCCTCCAGGGGATGGAATCCTCCAGGCAAGAATACTGAGAATACTGGAGTGGGTTACCATGCCCTCCTGAAGGGGATCCTCCCGACCCAGGGATCGAACCCTCACCTCTTGCGTCTCCTGCATTGGCACAGTTGCCCATAAAGCAGTGAGTCCCCTCTCCCTGGAGGATGCAAGCAGACCCTGGATGGCCACGTGACATCCTGTGGATGGAACTCCTGCACTGGGAGGTCAGACCTGAGTGAGTCTCACATGAGAATGCCCTTGGGAGGGATGCTATGCTCTCAGCCAGGCTGCTGCGAAACCGAGGTTCCAAACATGCATGCTTTCTGGGAGGGCCTGCAAGGCAGAAACCCCCAGTACTGGGCTGCTACCCAGGGCTCTGAGACCTTGAGTGCTGGCCAGGACTGTTACTCAAGGTCCTTGTGACCTTGAGCAAGGGACTTCGCTGCAGGGGAGTGACAGCAAACTAGCACACTCAAGAGGAACAAAAGCGGCCACACCTGTGCTGTCTCAGGGACTCCTAAGTGCATCTGCCACAGCCAAGTGGTGAGAGGCTGGCAGGCTGCCCAGTGTGGCTCTCATGGTCCACTCAGAGCCTCACCCTGAGCGGGCAACCTCTAGGCCGCTCACTCTCCCACCCTGGGCCAACTGTGTGCAGAAAGACCAGCCACATCATTGATTTGCTTCCCAAGGGTGTCAGACCGGTCTCGCCATCCTAATAAACTTCCTCATGAGAACAGCCCCTTGCGGTTTGCAAAATGCAAACTGATGGAGCCTCTGCAGCCTCTAAACCTCTGTCCAGGTCAGGACGGAGGTCTGTCTTGGACTCACACTCACCCCAGACTGGGCGCTGGGCCCAGCTGCCCATTCTGGAATGGGAGGCAGGAACTTCCCTGGTGGCCCAGGGATTAAGACTCAGTCCTCCCAATGCAAGGGGTGCAGGTTCAATCCCTGGCTGGGGAACTAAGATGCATGGCCAAAAAGGGTTATTAAAAAAGGGAGGGGGATGTGAAAGAGAAGGGCCTTCCTGTCGCCTAGACATCTGCCCTCCCCCTGGGACCCCTCTGCTTGCCTGGTGAGGTCATCGGATCCTTGACCGGAAGGCCAGCTCTCCACACCACCTCCTACTTCAGGCAGCATGTAATTTACAAAGGAAGTCTACCTACCTCACACCTTCCTTAGAGATGAGAGGAGAGCTTGTCCAAGACCACGGTACTGGCAAAGGACAGGCGAGGTGGGGGGACGCACAACTCCTGTCTCTCCAAGCCCAGAGAACTGAAGCCACCCCTACCCCCTACCCTCTCATGGCGGGCTGGCTCTCTGGCTTCCATAGGTAAATGGAAAGCCCACCTCCCTCTTTTCCAGCCCCCACGACTCCCACATACCATGTAGGACTGCTTTCATTAAGAGGCAGATGGGATTAAGCTGTGAGGCTTTCACAGCACCTTCCCCTCCCTCCTGCCCTGGGGATCCCTCAGGCTCCAGTCCAGCTCCCCCCATTCCTTCCCCATAGAGGCACTGGCCTCCAGGGTGATGGGGAGGAAGGTCAGATCTGGCTCCAGGCTGGCCCGCCAGAGGCTGGGACAGTAGAGCCGCTCACGTCTGCACATTTCTGAGCATCCACATCCTCGGGCTTGCTTCCAGGGGCCAAGGCTCCCACCCCTCTGCTGGGAACGGCCACTCTCTGCCCTCCGCCAGTGGTGGCCTGTGAGTTCTGGCCTGACCTCAGCAGAAAGGCATGCGGGAGGCCAGGTCTCCAGGCCCTCCTGGGCCGCCCACGTCCCAGCTCCTCAATCAGAGGCCTACAGCGTCCAGTGCTGACCCTCCAGGCTGCTGCCAGGCACGGGCTCCTCCCACCCCGCCCCCTCAGGGCCACACACAGCTATTTCACACCCCCTGCCTCAGCTTACCTTCCCTTTGCACCCCCCACCGCCCCTCCCCATTCTGCCTCTTTCTTGCTAAGCGCCTCAGTCAGTCACATGCCTCCAAGCAAGGCCCAGCCTCACCTGCAGGCCCTGGGAGGGGCCACTCAAAGGATTTCTTCCAGGTTCCTTTCATCCTGGGTCCACCTCCTAACTCCCATGGATGTCCTTGGATACATATATATACTTGGAGCTTTCCGTATGGTCCAGCTGCAGGCTTGCGTATTCAGTTCACAGGGGAAGCGTCATAGCATAGCCTCATCCATCACATGCTTTCTCACTCGGCATCGTGTTTACAGGGACCGGCTCCTTGGTCCTGACGGCTCTGTGGCCCACACCTGTGCTGCACCGTGCTTAGTTGCTCAGTTGTGCCCGACTCTTTGCGACCCCATGGTCGCCCACCAGGCTCCCCTGTCCAAGGAATTGTCCAGGCAAGACTACCAGAGTGGGTTGCCATGTCCTGCTCCAGGGGATCTTCCCAACCAAAATCGAACTGGGGTTTCCTGCATTGCAGGTAGATTCTTTACCAGCTGAGCTACCAGGGAAGCCCGTGGCCCACACCTACCTGTACTCTAATGTTGGACCACTAAATTTTGTTTTGAAGTACAGCTGATTTACAATGCTGTGCTAGTTTCTGGTGTCTAGCAAAGTGATTAAGTTATACACATATTCTTTTTTCCAGATTCTTCTCCATTAAGGTTTATTACAAGCTGTTGAATATAGTTTCCTGTGCTATACAGGGACGTATTGAATGCAGGTCCCTGGAGGAACTTGCTGTTCATCTTTTTGGATCTCTAAGTTATATATATCTGGCTGCACCAGGTCTTAGCTGCGGCTCACAAGATCTTTGATCTTCATTGTAGCACGCAGGATTTTTAGTTGCAGCACGTGGGAAATAGGTCCCTGACCAGGAATTGAACCTGGGCCCCTTGCAATGCAAGTGCAGAGTCTTAACCCCTGGACCACCAGGTGAGTCCCTGGACCACTAATTTAATCCCAGTCGACATGGCCATAAATAACTTCACGAGAAACATCCGCATGCCGCTTCCTACAAATCCTGATGGGAGCTTCCTGGGAAAAACACCCAGCGTGGGATGGTGGCTCCAGACGTACACACACGTGTAGCCTAGGAGCTGTCAGATGCTCCCCAGAGTGATCGCACAGACCACAGCCCCCCAGCTGGCCTGATGAGAGGGGAAAGGATGTACCCGTTTGAAAAAGTCTTTGCAAGCCGTGGAGGCAGAAAGTGATGTTTCAAAGAAGGCAGGCTGAAGCGGCAGGAGATCAGGGGGGCTGTGATGGTCTCTTTGCACCACAGAGAAGGTGGAAAATGATGGAGAAGGAAGGGAGGAGACCAGGGTGGGGATGGGGATATGAGCTGAAGTGCTACGGGAGACTTGGCAAGTGAAGACCACCACCCACACTCCAGGGAGATGGAGCCATGAGGGGCAGGTTCCTGGCACTTCCCTGCAGACTGTGAGGGGGAGGCTCACTGGAAGCAGAGCTGGGTGAAGGGAGACGAAGCCCCACCAGTGGCCTGAGCCCTCTCCCAGCCCACCCCCAAGGGCCAGGCACACTCCAAAAAGTTGAAACAACCCGAATGTTCATCAGCTGTTGGGTAGATAAGCACATGGTGGTATACTTATTCAATGAAGTATCATTTGGCCATAAACAGGAATGAACCACTGACACAGGCCACGACATGGATGAATCTTGGACATATGATGCTGCTGAGAGGAGCCAGTCACAAAGGCCGCATGTTGTGTGATTCCACGTATATGAAACGTCCAGAGCAGGCAAACGCGTGGAGATGGGAAGCGGGTTTCGTTGCCGGGGCTGGGGGAGGAAGCGGTGTGAGACGCTGGAGACGACAGGTACAAGGGTTTCTTTCAGGTGATGAAAGTGTTCTAATATTGATTGCGGTGATGAATGCGCAGCTCTGTGAACATACTAAAAGCCCTTAAAGTGTGCACTTCGGGTAGATTATATAGTATACTATGAAGGATATCTCAATAAAGAGATACAACGATATGGGAATCATATCTCAATAAAGTTTGTTTGTTTTTAATCTCCTTGGAGGATCATTTGCAGAAGTTCGGTCCTCTTTCTCTAGACCACAAAAGCTTCAAGGAGAGGGAAAGAGCAGCCCCACAAACCTGCCGGGTCACCTTCATCGAGCCACCCCCCGCCTCTATAGCTCACCTCGTCATCTCAAGGATGGAGGGACCAGGTCATTTCTGAGGGCCGTTCTACCCCGTTATGCATTCACTCAGAACCCTGAAGCCTTTCGAGCCAGCAGCCCCAGTTCTGGAAATCTCGCCTGGAGAGCCAAGCTCATGCAGGAGAAAGCACTTATGTTCCAAAGTGTTCCATGCAGCGTTTTCTGTTGTGCTGAAAAAAACCAGAAACCACCTAAGTTTCCGAAAGCAAGAGAACAGTTACATAAATGGCAGTAGTGCCATTTGAAAACGTGGCCTGGAAACACTGACAAACATAGGGAAATGATGCGGCCGTGAGGTTCGGTGGAGAGGCCAAACCCGGAGCTGAGTGAGAGCAGTGGGCTCTGCGCCCCGCGAACGTCACCGGGTCGGAGAAGGGAAGACGGAAGCTGCGGTGTGCGCGGGGGTGGAGAGCTAAGACCGAGCTCAGCTCCCCCTTCTGCTTAGAAGTCCACCAGCGTCAGTGTCAATAACGGTGTTGGAAATCGGTTCTTTGGTGTGTCTTCTGCCTGTGCAGGGCACCTGCAGGTGCCTCCTAGGGCGGGTGGACTTGGGGGCAAGAATGTGAGGGGGCCCGGTGGCCACTCCCCAGGCTGCCTCACAGTAGGAGGGCAACGGGCAGAATTTCTGCAGGGACAGTGGCCGTGGGCCGTCGTGGGCTCTGGTGGAGGGGTCCTGCCTGCATGCCCTCACCCCACTGGGTTCGCCCCTCAGGAGAAACTGGGGCTCCGTCTGGGGCAAATCGCCGCCCCCACAGAAAATCGGATCATCTGCGTCCTTGCCCCTCCACTCAGGAGCCAGCTGGGATCCGAAGCATCAGTGACAGCGAGGAGGAGATGCTGGAAGCAAACGTTGCCTCGGGGTGCAGCCCGTGCCCCACGGCCTCAGGGGCAGGCTCCCCCCGCCCAGCAGCTGGGGCAGTGGTGGTGGGGCACTGGCCCAGCACCCACGCGGCAGAGTCCCCTCCTGTCCTTTCAGAGGCCCCGTCACAGCTGAACCAGAAGGTATACACTTTCCTCCCTCCGCCCCGACCCCAGGCCTCCCGTGGGCGACTCCCACCCCCACCCCTCATGTCACAGGGGCAGAGAGGTGGCCACACCCCGTCACCTGAGGGAGGAGATGAAGGACGTGAGGAAGGGCCCAACGGTCAGTAGCAGCCCCCAGCTGGCTCCTGGCTTGGGTCCGGGGTCACAGGCCTCACCTGAGTTCTGCTTCGGGCCGGTGGCCTTGGCAGCTGCTGTCTTTAGGCCTGAGAGACAGAGAACCAAGGCAGGCCAAGAACTGAAGTGGATAAGCTAGGGAGTAGGTGAGAAGGGAGTGCCCTGAGTCAAGGAGCTAAGCTCTCAGAGTCTGGGGAGACTTTTCCATTTTCCAGAGCAGTTTCCCATGAGGGCCTCTGTCCTGCCGCAGGTTGGTCCCAGCCTGAGGGGCAGGACAGACAGGCCACATTTTATAAACCAAAGGGCCACTTGTAGGGCCTGCTCTGCCAGGCTCCACACCGGCTGTTGGAGGTGCCCAGTCCAGCAACAGACAGACAACTGAGAAGGCTGCAACGAGGAAACTTCTGGCAGAGTGTGTCCACAGGCTGCAGAGACCAGGCAGGGGAGACCTAAAGCTGGGGCTCTTTCTGAGCAGCAAGGCCCAGAGTGGATAAGGAGGGGGAGAAACAGCCAGGTAGAGAAAACAGCACCTGTGAAGACCAAGGGCTGATGTCAAATAGTTTCAATTACTGAGCGCTACTAAGCTCTGGGTGCCCAAAGTCACCCCACCCCATAATTCCATGAGGGAAGTATTATCATCCCATTTCCTGGATGAGAAAACTGAGTCTTGTGGTACATGATTTGCCCACAGTTCCTCCTCAGATTTTTGGAAGTTGGGGTAGGCCCACCGCTATAGCGAGGACACCCAAATCTCTGTGGCTTAGCAGAAATAGCTCACATCACAGTTCCAGGTGAGTCAGGCAGCTCATGTCCCAGCCATGACTCAGGACCCAAACTCCATTCATGCCCCGGTGCCACTATCTTTAGCCTGTGGCCTTTGAGTTGCTACAGAGGGGAAACTGAGTGAGGATTGCAGGAGGGAGATTTCTATGGGCCAAAAAAAGCAGTATGGGTCTCTGCTGACCCCTTTCCACTGGCCCGAGTCATTCCTAGGTCAAGGGAGCTGGGAAATGCAGCCTAATGGGTGCTCAGGAAGAAGAGAAACCCAAGGATCACAGAGACATGGACGGCTCAGCCCTGAGCAATCCATCTGGAGCCCAGGTCCCTAACTATAGTCTCTGCCTCCATTCACCTGGAGGAACTGGGCAACTTGTGGGCACAGCAGACAACTGGGAGATGCAAGGGTGGGGAGAAATAGCCCTGGAGGGGCCCCAGACATCTGGACCTTGTCCTTGGGCAGTGAGGAGCCACTGACAGCAGCCAAGAAGTGCCACGGGCAAGTCTGGGCTCCAAAGAGATAAGGCTGCCAAGGAGAGCGAGGCGGGGGAAGCGAAGGGTAAGGAAATCAGGCCAGGAGGTCAAGTGAGTGGCCCAGGGTCCCTGGTGACCCAGAAGCCAAGTCTCTGGATCCCTAGCTTCAGGATTCATCCTCCTTTGTCCCAGCCCATCTCGAAAGCCTCAACCAGGTGGTCCCTGCAGGGGTCCTGGGCAGGACAGCCAGCCCCATCCCCAGGGCAGCTGAAGGGCACCCTGGCTCCAGGAGGGTGGATATGAGGTTGTAATTCTATTGCAAGCATCTGGGAGCTGCAGGGGCGGAGGGACCAGTAACCGTGTTTTCTTCATTGCAGGCGCCAAGGACATCACTCAGGGCCAGCAAGGAGCCATTAACCGGACTGAGTGGGCCCTGCGGGGACACTGTCTCCCAGCAGCCTCATTAGGCCAGGGCCTCGCAGTGGGAGATGGCGTGGGTGTGGCGGGACCACTGAAGAGACTGGGGGGCCTCCCCCAGGAAAGCGTGGGCAGGGCAGGTGGGTCATTTAGCCCTGGATCGTGGCTCGTGAGTGACTGGGGATAGAGATAGGTGTTTCCTGATGTGTATGGGCCACCTGGTGACCAGGTACCAGCTCCTGTAACACCCTGCCCCCCTCCACTGCCTGGTAACATCCGCTCCCTCCTCCCACCTGTCTAGACTCTAGACACAGATTATGCAAGGGGAGGTGGGAGGACCTCCTGTGGGGTTTTCCCCAGCCCCTGACCCTGATCACAGCTGCTGGCTCTTCCCCTCACCCATCCTCACTCCATCCACTGAACACCTGTTGTTCAGTCGCACAGTCGCTCAGTCACGTCTGACTCTTTGTGGCCCCACGGACTGCAGCACGCCAGGCTTCCCTGTCCTTCACCATCTCCCAGAGCTTGCTCACACTCATGCCCATCGAGTCGGCGATGCCATCCAACCATCTCATCCTCTGTCACCCCTTCTCCTCTGACTGCTCAATCTTTCCACCTCCCTCCCAGCTAACTGAAGTCACCACCGCAACCCTGCCGCCCCCGCCAAACCCCAGGGCTTGACTTGCGTTATCTGACCTCATCTTCAAGAAGGACCTTGTGAGCACGGTGCCTCCCTAATCCCGGGAGGAGGGGCTGCTGCCCAGAGAGGGGAGGGAGCTTGCCTGAGGTCACAAAGCAACAGGGGCAAGAGGAAGCACTGCTAGCCCTCCCCGCCTGCCCTGCCTCTACTCTCTGTCCCCCTCTCCCACTGCGCTCCCGCTCCAGCCCCCCGCCCATCCTTTCCCTGGGGAGGAGAGCTCTGGCTCCTCTCTGGGTGCAGCTGGGTCGTGAACAGAGCCTGTTGCTCAGGTCTGGGGTGGGGTGGGGTGGGGAAGAACCAGCCTGATGGGTGGACTCAGGGCTCCATCCCACCAAGCCAGAGGAAAGGGACGGCAGAAATAACTTCCAAAAAGCTAGCCTCCTAAGGGAGCCTCCCATGGTGGACTGGTCCCTCCAGCACCAGGGTGTTCTAACCACACACACAACACACAGACACACACAGCCTGGGAAGCCGGACAGCTGCCTTCTCCTGGCAGAAGCAGCCAGAGAGGATGTCCGAAGGGCCGCAGGGAAGGCTGGCAGCCGAGAGGTCCACTCGCAAGTGGGCTCTGGGGCCCTCTCCTCCACCCCTCCGGCCCGGGGAAGAATGGAAGGAGAAGGCTGGCGGGGAGGGGCTGGAGAAGATCACAGAGAAGGGTGTGGAAGGGCCAAAGAGAGGCCCTGGGCTGTCTCAGCCAGGATCTCGCCTCACCCCAGGCTAACAAGGTCACATCTTCAAGGCCGTGTCTACACGAACATGACTGGCGTTCCAGTCCCTTCACAAACAGCTTCTGCAGGTGCCCGAAGTGTGGCTTCACCACCTCCCCCATACGAGAGCCTCGTGAGCCTCGTCCTGCCTCATCTCTGCCTCCAGCTGCTGCACGCACGGGACCGAGGTGCAGGTCGGCTCCTGCAGAGGGGCTCCATGGCGCTAGTTCTCTGGCACAGGCAGCCTTTGGGGCCAAATCCTGGGTGTACCCTCCATCTTTCCAGTTCGGGAGCTGTGTGTCTCCGGGCAGGTTGCTTCACCTCTCTGAGCTTCCTGGCAAGTATCTAACATAGTCTAACTTACAGGGTCGTGAATACCCCGTATTCACCTCACAGGCCACATCTAGACTCGTAGTCCTTGGAAACTGGCTCTGCCACCTCCTAATCTGATTGCCCAGGATCCCGGTTGTCTCTGGGCACTTCTGTCCATCCACTTGGCCTCTAAGTCAGCTAGTGGAAGACTGAACTCATTGTTGAGCTCCACACCGGGTCCCCTGAAAATAATGGTCATACCAGATGCTGACGCTAAGCACTGGGAAATCATCTTTGACTTTGTTTCTCAGCTTAAATGTTTCCCATTGGTAAGTCCCTCACCCAAATCTGCTTTCACCCCAGCCCCCTATACTCAGACCTGCGTCAGGACCAGAGCCTGTCCGTGGCAAGGGCTCACTCTGTTCCAGCTATGGGGAGCAGATGGGGGATGTAGAGGCAGGGCCCTGCCCTCAGTGAGCTTTCAATCAAATACAGGAAGCCCCCTATGCAACTTTTCCTCCACAGCACAGAGAAACTGGGAAGACTCCAAGGAGGAGGTGGCAATGAGATGGGAACTTAAAAGACAAGCAGCATTTGAATCAGTGCTGGAAGGGCGTTCCAGGCCAGGGAACAGTGATTGTCTGTTTAGTGATATTTTATGGGGCTGTTAAGTGCGGGCACCTTCTGTCCAATAACTAGGACAGAAGACTCTGCTCTTATGGAGTTTACAAATTCAAGCATGATAAGCACTACGAAGAAAATAAAACAGAGGATGGGTGGAGAGGACAAGCCGAGAAAGAGAGAGAAGTGGCTCAGTCGTGTCCGACTCTTTGCAACCCCATGGACTGTAGCCTACCAGGCTTCTATGTCCGTGGGATTTTCCAGGCAAGAGTACTGGAGTGGGCTTCTATAACAAGACATTTGCAGAAGGTCTTAATGATAAAAAGGAGTCATGTGAACCTGAAAGGAGGGACTTCCCTGGTGGAGCAATGGTTAGGAATCTGCCTGCCAATGCAGGGGACGCGGGTTCGATCCCTGGTCAGGGAACTAAGATCCCACACGGCTCAGGGCAACCAGACCTGCGCACAGCAACTACTGAAGCCTGGGCACCCTGGCACCCGTGCTCCGCAATAAGAGAAGCCACAGCAATGAGACGCCTGCACACAGCACCTAGAGAATAGCCCCAACTCTGAGACTAGAGAAAGCCCAAGCAGCAATGAAGGCCCAGCACAGCCAAAAACAAGTGTGAATAATAAATAAATAAATGTTTTTTTTAAAAACTGAACAGAAGTGTATTCCAGGCAAAGGGAACAGTAAGTGTGAAGAAGACAAACCTGACTTCTTCAGGGAACAAAATTCACTTATAATCCAGTTGGCTAGACATACAGACTAACAAGATAGAACCAGGGGTCCAGCAATAAACCCATGTATCTACATCCTTTCAACAAGGATGCCAAGAGCATTCAATGAGGAAAGAATAGCTTTTGTTGTTTTGTGTTTTTTGGCCACCCCGTGCAGCTTGCAGGCTCTCAGTACCCTGACCAGGGCGTGAACCTAGGCCACAGCAGAGAAAGCCCAGAATCTTAACCACGAGGCCACCAGGGGACTCCTCAAGAATAATGTTTTTGACAAATGGTGTTGGGACAACTGGGTCTCCACATGCCAGAGAATGAAGGTGGTCCCTTCCGTCACAGCATAGGCAAAGATTGACCCCTAAAGGATCAAGTATCTGAACGTAAGCACTAAAACTATAAAACCCTTGGAACAAAACATAGGAGTAAATCCTCATGCCCCTGGATTTGGCAATGGATTCTAAGATATGACGTCAAAAGCACAAACAAGAAAAGGAAAAAGTAGGTGCTTCCCTGGTGGCTCAGTGGTAAAGAATTCACCTGCCAATGAGAGGGACACGGGTCTGACCCCTGATCCAGGAAGATCCCACATGCATGGAGCAATCAAGCCCATGCACCACAGCTACTGAGTCTGTGCTCTAGAGCCCAGGACCCCCAACTACGGAAGCCCCTGCGCCCATGCTCTGCAGCAAGAGAAGCCGCACAACGCAAACCATAAGCAGTGAGAAGCCCGCACACCACAAGTAGAGGGTAGCCCCTGCTCGGCACAGCTAGAGACAAGCCCACGCAGTGATGAAGACCTAGCACAGCCAAAAACAAACACTTAAGTTTTTTTAAAAGACATACATTTTTTAAAATGTATATAAGAAAGAAGAACATAGATATATTGGGCCTCATCAAAATTTTAAAAGTTTTGAACATCAAAGGATATGATCAAGAAAGTGAAAATAGCAAAGCCTACAGATTGGGGAAAAGTATTTGCAAATCAGATACTTTACAGACCTGAAGAGATCTGGTTTGTAGAATATATAAAGTACTTTTACCATTCAATAATAAAAAGATAATCCCACTTAAAAATGGGCAAAAGACTTGAACAGATGTTTCTTCAAAGGAGATACATAAATGGGCAAAAAGCACATTAAAAGATGCTCAATGTCACTAGTCATTCAGTTCAGTTCAGTTCAGTCGCTCAGTCGTGTCCGACTCTTTGCGACCCCATGAATCGCAGCACACCAGGCCTCCCTGTTCATCACCAACTCCCGGAGTTCACTCAGACTCACGTCCATCGAGTCTGTGATGCCATCCAGCCATCTCATCCTCTGTCATCCCCTTCTCCTCCTGCCCCCAATCCGTCCCAGCTTCAGAGTCTTTTCCAATGAGTCAACTCTTCACATGAGGTGGCCAAAGTACTGGAGCTTCAGCTTTAGCATCATTCCTTCCAAAGAAATCCCAGGGCTGATCTCCTTCAGAATGGACTGGTTGGATCTCCTTGCAGTCCAAGGGACTCTCAAGAGTCTTCTCCAGCAACACAGTTCAAACGCACTAGTCATTAGAGAGATGTAAAACAAAACCGCAATGAGATACCACTTCACATCCACTAAAGAGGCCAGACTGTTTTTTTTTTTTGGCTGTGCTCCACGTCATGTGGGATCTTAGTTCCCCAACCAAGGATTGAACCCATGTCCCCTGCAGTGGAAGCACAGAATCCCAACTGCTGGACTGCCAGGGAAGTCCTCAGAATTTTTTTAAAAAAATTAATTAATTAACTAAACAATATAATGTGTTGTTGAGGCTGCAGAGAAATTGGAACATTCACCCATTGCTGGAAAGACTGCTTTAGAAAACAGTTTGGCTTTAGAAAATAGCTGCTTTAGAAAACAGTTTGGCAGCTTCTCAAAAATCTATACATAGGACTTCCTGGTGGCCCCAGTGCCTAAGACTCCGAGTTCCCAAAGGAGCTGGGTTCGATCCTTGGTCAGGGAACTAGATCCCATATGCCACAACCAAGACCCAGCCTAGCCAAAAAATCAATTAATTAAAATAAACTTTTAAAAAACGGAGTGTTTGGATGATGAGCCCCAGGCCCAGAGAGGGGGCGGGATGCGTCCTGCTCACGTGGCAGGAAAGCAGAAGGGAGGTCCTGGTCTCCCAGCCCCGGCTCACACCAGCTGTAGACTGCTCCCACAAGGCATCCTGATCCCACAGGATCCTTGAAAGTCCTTGAAAGTCACACGAGAGGGCTGGGAGGGTCATTCCAAGACCTGAAGAATCTGGCATCCACATGGGGGTTGGTAAAGCTTCTCCATCCTCCTCGAGAGGAAGGCAGGCAGGCCAGTGCTCAGCATGGACCTGGCTCGTTGTGGGGCCTGTAAACAGCATGTCAGGACCGGTGGAGCGAGCCCTGAGGCGTCTAAGGAAATTGGGAACAGACAGGGCCCACGCTTCATCACGCTGTGTGTTCTAGCCGGAGCTGAGAAGAGCCTCTGGATTCTGAAGAATGAGCATCTTTCCTCAGAGGCGCAGAAAAGGCGGGCAGGAGGGCTTCCTCAGTGGTCCAGTGGCAGGGGACGTGAGTTCCGTCCCTGGTCCGGGAAGATCCCACGTGCAGAGGAGCAGCTGAGCCTGGGAGCCACCGCTCCTGAGCCCGCACTCTCGAGCCCGTGCTCGGCAACGAGAGCAGTGGCCGCAATGAGAAGCTCGCCCAGCGCCAAGAAGAGCAGCCCCCACTCGCCACAGCTAGAGAAAGCCCGCTCCCAGCAACAACGCAGTGCAGCCAAAGAGTGAAGAAGTAAATAAATCTTTGCTGGGGGGTGGGGGGTGGGGAAGGAAAGACAAGGCAGGGCCAGAGGCGGGGGAGAGGGGCAGGGGACGGAAAGGCACTTCCAGGGCTCCCGCCTTGCCAGGCCCTCCCTGGGGCTGACAGCCAGGTGGCAGCCACTCTCTACCCAACCATCCCACCAAGCCCCGGGCCTGCTGAAAACGCTGTGGGCTCTTAGGCCTACGAGCCAGGAGGACAGAGCAGGAGGGTGGGGACGGGAAGGGGGGACCTGGAGCTCTGGTCCCCGCCTTCCCTCGCAGCCTCTTCCCCTGGCCTGGAAGAGGCCCTGTCCACCCATGAGTCTCAGCTGTTAAAAATAACCCACCTCTCCATCATCCCGACAGCCGCGCTGCTCGGGGACAGTGTGTTCCAAGCCCAAGTTGCTCTCTAGGGACCAGAGTATCAGGGCAAGAAGGGCGTGGATGTTCCTGGCCGGCCTGGGCCAGGAGCGCGTGTTCTGAGGCTGGGGCCCCGCAGGCTGTGACAGTTCAGTCTCCCTCAGCCCTAAGTCGGCCCTCCTGCCCCCGCAGATCCTGGGGGTTGGGGCCCTGGGAGGCTTGGGCTGCTCATGCTGAGCTGTAGCCACCCTGGAGGCCCACAAGGAGCTACGGGATCAGGGGCCTCTCCTGGTGACCTGGAACTTTCTCCTCACTTACATGGAACCCCACAAAGAAGAAGACACCGTGGTCGTCGGCCACAATACAGCTTCCTGCTCTGATTCCCAAAACACACCCCTGGGTGGGCCTGGGGTGGGGCTGTCCTGGGGGTCAGGGAGGAGAGAGAGGGAGCTGGTGCGTGCGCAGCTGTGCCGTTGCCCCTCAGATGCAGCCCTCTCTCTGCTGTGGCCCCCTCCCCACAGGAGAGGAAGAGGGCAACTAGAGCTCTCAGAGGTAAGAGCCCAGCGTCTGGAGGCAGAAAGGCCGGTGTTCAAATCCTGCTCCCCACCCCTGACAGCTGTGACCTTAAGAAGGGTGCTCGACCTCTCTGTGTCCCAAGCTTCTCATTGGTAAAATAGATGCTTGTTTTCCCAACTTGTAGGGCTGCAAGAGCTAAAGGAGTTCCAAATGCTGCTCAATGCGTAGTGTCCAACATCTAGTGAGCGCTCAGCCACAAGGACCCCTCTCAGAGCGCCGTGGTTAAGAACATCAGCTCTGGAATGGAACTTCAGCTCCTGTCTCCTCTACTGACCAGTTGTGTGGCGTCAAACAAGTTGCTTAACCTCTGACCTTTCATTTCCTGGCCTGTAAAAGGGAAGAAGACCACTTACCTCCTGGAACTCTTGCAAGGCTTCTTGGGTGGATGTCCTAAGGATGGTGCTGAGCACGTAGTGAACATTCAGTAAGTGTGCGAGGCTCCTGGGAGAGAAACCAGAGAGGAACAGGCCCAAGGCAGGGGGTGGGGGTGAAGGAGGAAAGACAGCCCCTTGGGCCCACGGTTCTGCAGGAGCCATTGGAGGTCTTCCTGACCACACACTAAACGGACTGGAGGCTCTGGGGGTCTGCATACCCTGGGCTCACCTCCGTGCAGACCAGGGAGCCCCCATGGGCTATCTGAGGCCCCCACACAACAGACCCATTCCAGCTACCTTCATGCTACCCTGCTGCACCCAAGGGTGGGAGAGGAGGAGGGAGACAGAGACAGAGGGGAATTAAGAGACTCGGGATCCAGGGAAAAGCGAAGAGAAGGGGAGAAAGGAGGAGAGATGAGAAAGAACGAGGGAAGGGAAGAGGAGGAATGAGACCCAGCATGAGACAGAGAAGACAGAGGCACAGAGGAATCCTGCAAATGTGGAAACCAGGAGTGACCGCTGCAAAAGGCCCAAATAGAAGGAGGGCGCTGAGAGGGAGAGGGCCAGCTGGGGGACTCTGAGGCGGGGCTGGAGGCAGCCTGACCCCCCTGCAGACAGGCTTTACCTAGAGATGGATATGTTGTCATGATGACAGACGTAGCATTTAGGGCAATTAGTGGTGAATAGCAGACGGAAGTGGGAACAGCCCGGGCTGGTGCTGCAGCCCAGGGAAGAGGGGTCTTGGAGGCAGCCCCAGGCCCCCATCAGCCGCTATCCCATCCCAGACCCTCATCCCAGCCTCAGCTGAGCCGGGATCTTTAAAGTCCAAGAGTCTTCCCAGGGCAAAATTCCAAACCACATCCCCCTCCCCAGGCCCTGCCTCCTCTCCATCCCTCCTGGCCTGACAGCAAACTCAGGCACAGTTTCTGCGGCAGCATCAACGCAACTTAACTCTCCACCACCCTCTGAGCAAGGCACAGCGCGGGCTTCATCTTAGAGATGGCAGTACAGGAGTCGGAGAAGCTGAGTAACTTTTCTGGGGTCACGCAGCAAATAAGCTGGTGTCTGAAGGCCACTCTGGGATGATTCCCAGGACCTGGGCAGGCCTAGAGATGGACCATCGGTGAATATGTCACCCTCCAGCCCCTGCCGGAAAAGGTCCGAGACAGCATTTGTGGATGAGAAGAAAGTGAGGGACAAGATATTGAATGCACTGGTTCTCTACAGACACCGTCCCATTTCGTCTCAGAATAATTCTATTTTAGAGAAAACAGGCTGAGAGAAGTGGCTTCCCCAAGGACCCCACTTGGCCAGGAGCAGACGCCAGCCCCAGCCCGTGATGACGCCCCACTCCTGGGCTGCTTCCAGGCCTGGTTTGAAAGTGAAAGTCGCTCAGTCGTGTCTGACTCTTTGCAACCCCATGGACTATACAGCCCATGGAACTCTCCAGGCCAGAATAGTGGAGTGGGTAGCCTTTCCCTTCTCCAGGGCATCTTCCCAACCCAGGGATCAAACCCAGGTCTCCCTCATTGCAGCCGGATTCTTTACCAGCTGAGCCACAAGGGAAGCCCAAGAATACTGGAGTGGGTAGCCTACCCCTTCTCCAAGAGATCTTCCTGACCCAGGAATCGAACCGAGGTCTCCTGTATTGCAGGCGAATTCTTTATCAACTGAGCTATCAGGGAGCAAGGGCAAAGCAGCTCTCTGGACTCCGCAGGATTTTAGGAATTTAGGGGCTTCTGCAGGGTGATGGCAGGGCCTGGGCTCTGTTTTCTGGGGGTCCCGAGTCTAGGTAAGTAAGTAAGTAAGTAAAGCCACTCAGTTGTGTCCGACTCTTTGCGACCCCATGGACTGTAGCCTACCAGGCATCTCCCTCCATGGGATTCTCCAAGCAAGAGTACTGGAGTGGGTTGCCATTTCCTTCTCCAGGGGATCTTCCTGACCCAGGGATCGAACCCGGGTCTCCCGTATTCCAGGCAGACGCTTTAACCTCTGAGCCACCAGAAAGCCCGAGTCTAGGGGCTTGGGAAATTCAGAGGCCAAGGCTCCCATCTGATTCCCCGCCATCGCGGGCAGCCCCCGTTACAAGGCCTGAGTGTCCACAGCTGCTCTCTGTTTCCATCCACTGGGCTGTTGGCCTCTCACACCCACAGAGCCTGCAGGCCGACCTCCACTCCAAGGCCACCAGGCCGAGGGGTGCTGGGCCATGTGGCGTGCCTGAGCGAGCGGGCAGCCAGGAAGTGCATGCTTGGCCTCTGCGGGAGGGCACGTTTGTTAGTAATCCCAGTCTCTGGGAGGATGAGGTTCTGGCCTTTCACAGGCCTTCAGAGCTCGGCCTGCCTGGCGCCGGGGTGAGAGTGGGGCCCCCTTAGCACTGTCCTGGCCCACTCCGAGGGCAGTTCCAGGACTCCAGCATCTCCCTGAAACTGCCACAGAACCCAGAAAGGCTCGCCAGGGCCGAGACCTGATCCAGCTGGAAGGGGAGAAAGCTAAGGGGCTGGGGGCTCCCAAAGCGCTTATCACTGGGGTGCGGAGCTAGTGGAGGGATGGGAGGATCGTGTGTGTGTGTGTGTCTGTGTCTGCACGTGTGTGCATGTGCGTGTGTGCATGCATTTGCATGCGTGGCTGTGCATGTGCACGCACGTGTGTGGCACATGTGTGTGCGTGTATTTGCATGTGTGGTGTGCGTGTGTGTGCACGTGTGTGCGTGTGTGCATGCATGTGTTTGCATGTGTGTGTGTAAGGGAGCTCACTAACGGAATGGACTACAGTTGGTGGGGCGGGGCTGAAGATTTTAAGACTTTCTAGAGAATTTATCAACTGACTTGACAAAACAAAGGGAAAGAAGAGGAAGAGGAGATAGAATCAAGGGGCTGATGTCCCTGCACGGGGCCCCTCCTGGAAGCTGCCTGTCAGTTTGGGCCTCCCCTCAGCGCCTCCTCTCCATGCAGGCTGGCCCCTGCGGCTGCCAGTGGCACAGGGCCTGAACCAGCCCTCCCGAGGGGCTCACAGCCCCCTCACACAGTGATGAGGTGGGGTGGGGGATAGGTGAACAGCCAAAGGCCCCCAGAAGAACAAGAGTGTCCCAGCGCGGAGCTGCCCGGGCACGCGATCTCTGCATCGCCAGGTTTCAGGCCAGTGGAGGCGCTTCCGAGTGGGGATGAGAGAGAAGGGTGAGGGAGGTGTACCGGTCACAGGGAAGACTAGGGGAGCGGGCGCGCTAAGGGAGAGGCCAGGAGCGCTGGGAAGAGCCGGAGGCGGAGGCTGCGTCTTCTGAGCCCCTGCCCCAGGCCAGAGGTCAGGACATGAGGGGCTGCATCCATGTGGCTCAGATGAGCTCTGCATCCATGATGAACGGTGTGCTCTGCACTGGCCTCACCCCTGAGCCGAGGGGCGGAAGGTGCCGGGCTCACCAGGCGACCCCTAGGCATCTGCAAAGCTGCCCCCAACCTCCAGAGTGCAGGGCACGGGGGAGTATGTGTCACTGGCAAGCCAAGCCCTTGAGGGTACGGAAGCCTGATGGGTGGGGTGTCACGTGAACCCTGATGACTTGTGGCATGGCTGGTGCCCGCCTCCTCTCACAATTCCGCACACCCCACTGGCCCCTCCCCACTGCCTGCCCTTCCTCTAAGGGCGTCTGGGTCATGGCTGGGCCAGGTCTGAGCTGAAGCCCCTCAGCCCCGCAGAGAGCCGTGACATGAGTTCGGGAGACCGGGCTCTGACCGCAGATCCAGGCACCACCAGCCGTGGGACAAGTCCTGAAACCGCAGGGCCCAGTTTTCTGCACCTGGGATGGAGGGCAGAGAGGAGACTAATGCTCCCGGGATCATGCTCTTCCTCCAAACAGGGCCTTGGTAACCTGGTCCCCTTCTCCTCCAACTACGTGGTCCCAACCCCTGTTCTCCACTGCATGCTTGCATGCCAAGTCACTTGAGTCGTGTCTGACTCTTTGTGACCCTATGGACTGTGGCCCACCCAGCAGGCTCCTCTGTCCATGGGATTCTCCAGGCAAGAACACTGGAGTGGGTTGCCATGCCCTCCTCCAGGGGATCTTTCCAACTCAGAGATCGAACCCCCGGTCTCATTCATCTCCTACATTGGCAGGTAGGTTCTTTACAACTAGAGTCTCCAGTGACAGGGTCTCAAAGGAATGCATGGGAAGTGAGATGCTGGGCTGGTAGCCAGGGGTCCGGGGACACCCACAGGTCCGCAGAGACCAGCGCCCCTCACCCAGACCCTGGGAGGGAGCTGTGGCCTGAGAGACTCTAGACCAGAGAAGAAAATAAACAAACCAGTTCATGGGAGGCCTCCAGCTGCGGCTGCGACTCGGCCCCTCTCCTCCTCCCTCCCTCTCCTCCTCCCTCCCTCTCCTCCTCCTGACACTCATCTCTTCCCCACTTCCTGGAGCCAGGAGACCCTGACATCCCGATTTATTTTTAGTCTGCTGCCTCTGGAGCAGGGCTGCTGGCCCCAGACCTCACCCTGCCCTGCCCCCTGCCCCTAGGGAGAGGCAGCCTGGGGCCAGAAGGCATCTCAGAACGTGGGGGAGAGCACACCCGAGCCACAGTAAGGCTCACAGCCCTCCCCTCCGCCCTCTCCTGCTTGAGACTCCAGCCACCAGACTCCAGCAGGCCTGCCCCAGCTTCCCGCCCCCAACCAGCCCTGCTGAGCCCCGTCCCTCAGTGCTCTGGGACTTTGTGCTGGAAGCCCCTCCTCCACCGCGCACGTCTCAGCACCAGGGTTCAGGATGGTGCTTGTGGAATCCTAGCCCAAGGCCACAGACAGGAGCTCAGAGTCAAGGTCACCTCTGAAGTTGTCTGAGCCCCTTTGTAACCATTGCTAAAAGCCCCCCTGATTGTCACTAGCTAACTTCCTCACCCCCAACTAGGCAAAAATGCCCACCCTGGTACTCATCCTATAGCATCCCAGCCAATTGCTTAATGCTACCATTCTGGAGGCATTTTCTTTGCCTTGAGGCTATAGAAATCGGTTACTAGCCCACGAAAAACAGGCTCTCCCTGAAGCCGGCCCGCTGTTGTAACAGTGTCTCATCTGCTTTCCCTGATCTGTCAGGAGGTCGGCAAGCTGTGTTTGCAGCACCCACATCATCTCTGCTCTTTGTTTTTATTAAACTCACTCCCTTCTGAAATGCTCTGCTAAGTCTTGTCAGTCGTGTCCGACTCTGTGCGACCCCATAGACGGAAGCCCACCAGGCTCCTCTGTCCCTGGAATTCTTCAGGCAAGAACACTGGTGAAGCGAAAGTCGCTCAGTCGTGTCCAACTCTTTGCGACCCCATGGACTGTATAGACCATGGAATTCTCCAGACCAGAACACTGGAGTGGGTAGCCGTTCCCTTCTCCAATGCATGAAAGTGAAAAATGAAAGTGAAGTCGCTCAGTTGTGTCCGACTCTTAGTGACCCCATGGACTGTAGCCCTCCAGGCTCCTCCATCCATGGGATTTCCCAGGCAAGACTACTGGAGTGGGGTGCCATTGCCTTCTCCCCTGAAATGCTCTGGGTCTGGAAATTCTTTTCCAACCTGCACTCGGACTACCTCGTCAGTGTTGGCTCTCTCTGTAGCCCTTTGAACGGGTCACAGAGCTTGGCACACTGAAAGGGCAAGACAGGAGGGGACCCAGATGTCCAGGCAGGTTCAGCACAGGGCCCTCCAAACTGCTTATCCCGGACCAGCCAGCCATCCCAATACGGCAGCCAAGATGGGCGTGGGGGCAGCAGACATCACTGGGGGCCACCACTGCCCACCTCCATCATCCCAGCAATTCCCTTCCACCCGAAACGTCCACGCTCCACTCTGCCAAGCTAAAGCTGTGCAGTCGGGGGGACTCACAGCCCGCCCTCTGGGCTCCCCAAAGATGATTCAGCCAACAGCTCACATGTGCCTACTATTCCTCCCTCCCTGGGAGGAGTTCAAATAGCTGTGACTTCCTCCACCTCACCACACCCCCAGGGACACATTAGTGCCCTCGGGACTGGCGGGACTGGCGTCGGGGCAGCTGACTGCAATCTCTTATGTTTTCGCTCTTTGCCAGGCACTGTCAGCCCTGGGCTGCACCGGGAGCAAAGCAGATGAATATCCCGGCCCTCTCAGAGCTTATAGTCCAGGAGAGGACAATGGTAAGGAGCAGATAGGCAGGTTGGATCGCCAGTATGATAGCTGGAGATTAAGTGCTGAGGAAAAAACTTACAGCAGGGAAGGGAGGTAGGTGCATGGCTGGGAAAGAGGCGGGGTAGGTGCAGTGAGTAACAACGATCAGGGATGGATGGGTACTGCTGGACTGGCCCCCTGCTATGGAGCACTGTACAAGTGAAGGGACATGAAACTCAAATTCCTCTCCTGGAGCAGAGGGAGCAACAAGTCTGCTCAGACCAGGTGCTCAAACTCACAAGCAGCATAACAGGCCATTCAGCTGTGGGGACTGGGTGGCTCTTGAACCATCCTTACCTTGCTTTGCACGCTTCTGAGAGAATAAGACCTCCAAGGCGCCCCAGCATCCCTTTCCCACTCCTACCGCTCTGCTCCAGCCCAGGTCACAGTGTGAAGCCCAGAGAATTCCCTGGAAGTCCAGTGCTTAGGACTCTGAGCTTTCATTGCTGAGGGACCCCATTCAATCCCTGGTGGGGGAACTTCTATCCCACAAGCCACATGGGACAGCAAAAAAGAAAAGTGTGATAGCCCAGGAAAAGTCCCGTTCTCACCCAACTCCCGCCTCCCGCCATGATGTTTAGCCTCAATCCTGGAAATCTGCTCCCAGACCCAACCCCCCCCCCCCCCCCCGCTGGAAACTGTGTTTCCATATGTAGTTTTCTCAGAATCTCTGGGGTCCTCCTGGGATCTGACATCTGATCTCTGGGTGCCCCGGTTGCAGCAGCAGTGCCAGGACCCTAGACGTCTCCAAAGATGGCTCCCATTCTCATCCCAGTAGCTCCCCTCACATCACGCTGGCAGCCCTTTTCCCACGCCTGCAGAGGACAAGGTCAGGGCTCCCCTTAAACCTGAGAGACAAATAGGTTTTCTCTTGTACATTAGCTGCAATCGTTTGATTATGCCTTCCTGGCACCCCCTTTAGCCTCAGCTCATAGAGTGCTGGTCTCTGTTACTAATGTCTGTCATGGGCATAGTAGCAAGGCTGTAGGCACAGGTGTGGCATGCTGTATTTGACATTTGCCTGAGAACATTTCCCTCTTAGCTACACACTAGAGAAAGCCTGGCAGAAGCTCATGGAAGCATGGGGTGAGGGAAGGTGGGTAGAGGAGATTCCGTGAGCAGGATAAGGCCATTTTCCAGGGCAGAGTCCACCCTCCTTCTATCAGGCCACTGAACAGTGAGTCAGGGCACACTTGGGGGCCAGCAGCTTCAGCCAGCTCACCTTGGAGAAGACCCAGGCTTCCAGAGGGGTCATCATAACGACTCTGCCATTCACAGTGCCCACTCTGCCCTCTTGCCCTCTATCAGGACATTTTATGTATCATCTCTTCATCTCAATACACCTTCCCATCTTAAGGAAGTTAACATTATCACATTTGAAAAATGAGGCAACTGATGCTCAGAGAGGTTTTACACTTTGTCTGAGGCCACATAACCAGTAGAGGATGGAGCCAGGTTTGACTGCAAATCCAAGAGCTGCTTTCGTGCTGCCCTGGGATAACCCAGGCAGGCCCTCTCCCTGGCTGTGCCCCTCTGCCCTGCTGCCCCTGGGGTCACCCGGGCAGGCCCTCTCCCTGGCTGTGCCCCTCTGCCTTGCTGCCCCTGGGGTCACCAGGGAGGCCCTCTCCCTAGCTGTGCCCCTCTGCCTTGCTGCCCCTGGGGTCACCTGGGAGGCCCTCGCCCTGCCTGTGCCCCCTCTGCCCTGCCACGTTAGCTTGTCCCCACTCTGGGACAGGGCCCTGCCACCACCTCCCAGGATGCCCCAGTGTTTCCCCAGCTCCACAGGACGGTTCTCTGCCTGTAACTCAGCCAAGCCCAGGATGGAATCTTCCAAGAGAATTTCTCTAGGAAACTATGGGAAAAACATAACAAATCAAAGCAGAAAAATTAAACATCCAATCAGAGATGCATTCCCGGAGCACAGGGTTCTCAACCTTAGGTGACCAAGGCCAAGGCTGTCCCAAATTGCTAGGAAAACAAATGTTTCTGTGCGTTGTCTCCGTGCCGCACTGTGCTGTTAGGCGAGGGTTGGGCATCAAGGAAGGTGAGTCCCTGCCCTCGCCCAGGAGGCCTGCAGGCACGAGTGCCCACGGCAGGGCTTACTTAAGAACCGTATCTTGTCCTTGTATCATTCTGGGCCATGACCCTGTGGGAGTCTGTTTTCCCCGGGAGCCCCATCCTTTGCCTACCCCTGCTGGAGGACCTGGGCTCACTTCCTCCTCTGTGACCCCCAACCCCCAACTCAAGCCCCCTTCCAGCCTTACTTTAGACATGGTGTCAGGCGCAGGCTTGCTGCTGCCACCCCCAGGCACATGCCCACCCCCTCCCTTGTCCCACCAGCCCCCAGCCTGCCTTGAGGGAGCGACCTTCAAGATGGCCCTTCTGAGGTTCATGCCACCTAGATTTTCCTGGAACGCTGGTGTCACAAGCAGGCCAGGGGAAGTGACTGAGGGTCATTACTTGAGCCTCGGCTGGGGAGGAGATGGTGGCCCTAAATGCCAGCAGAGGAGGAAGCCTGATGGGGGGGCGGGGGGGCTGCTTCCTGAACGATAGACAGGGGTGAGGTGGGGGCGGGAGCCCGCTGACTCAGTCCCCTCTCCTCTCTGTGCCCCGTGCCCCAGGGCGTCATCTGAACCATGCTCTAGTCTGACTCCACCAGACGATGAAGCATTTGAAGCCCAGAGAGGTGAAGGGATTTGCCCAATGTCACACAGCCATTTGGCAGCCTGGTTGGGTGCCTCCGAACCAGCCGAGGAAATCCTTCTGAGGGCTGCCAGCCCTGTGCCCACCTTACCTCCAGCAGGGGGTGGAGAGGCCACAGCTGGGATTTGCGGCTCAGACAGCCTTGTCCCATGAGCAGCTGAGGACAAGGGGCGTCCAGGGAGCCTGCTGTCTGTGACCACCCCGCCCACCCTCCTCCTGCCCTGGGACAGGGAGGACCAGCTTTAACCCTCGCTGGCCCGAGTGTCCAGGGACTCCGAATGACAGGATCAGCCAGCCTCCCACGCTCCCTCCCTCCCAGCTGCAGCTGGGCTGGGGTGGGAACAGGGACAACTCAGGGACAGCCGGGCTCCCCACAGCCTGTGTGGCCCAGCCCTTTCCCTCTTGAAGCAGCCCAGGGTCCCTGCCATTTGGAGGTACTGGCGTTGCATCCAAGCCCTGGCTGCACTAAGATCGGAGAGTTCTCCACACCCCCCCCCCCACTCCCCCACCCCGCCCGACTCCAGAAGGGGCATGTCCCCTCCCCAGGGAACTCAAGAGGTCAGGATCTTTGCACACTTGGTTGGAGCCCAGCGCCTCCCCTGCCTGCGGGGGAGCCCAGGGGCCCCAGAGGGCTGCAGAAATAGCCAGAAATAGCTCCGACTCGCCAGGGAGGGAGGCTCTGTTTTTGGTCCCCAACGCATCTGGTCCCCTTGCCATCGATGGTCCATGGAGCCTGTGAGCCCCAGGAAGAGCCAGGCCCGTCCGCAAAGGCAAGGCAGGAGTCAGAGGGTCAGCGTCAGACAGAGGGGAGACCAAGAGAGGGTGGAGAAAACCCCCGAGGGCCCGGAAGTGGGAAGAACCAGAGAAGGGGAAAGCGAGGAAGGAGCAGGGCAGATCCCCAGGGGTAGAGGGTGGGTATCGCCAGGGGCGTGCCTATCCCTTTGAGATCACTCTTATCAGTAAAGGGTCACAAGGTCAAGCCAAAGGCAAGAGCCTTTGGCCAAAGGCCAGGTGAGGGTGTGAGAAGATCAGAGGCAGTGAGCCCTGGGGAGGGTGCAAGCTGACATCCAAGACTCCTCAAGTCCTGGCCTTCTGACAACCACCATCCCCACACACCACTGCCGGACGGAAGAAGGAGCGGATACGGATGCAAGAGCTCGAAGAATCTAATTTTAGCTGAGTGCTCCCTGCTCCCCTGCCAACAGCCAGCAGAGCCTGGAAGGGTGGGGACCTCCCACTCCCTGCCCAGTGTCAGCAGCAGGGAGGCTCCCCCCAAAGCTATGGGGTCTCTGCGGGTGAGACCCTCCAACTTACACAAGGCAGGGGCTTTGCTGGGCTGGGGGCCGCAGGGTCTGCTCCCTGGGCTTGAGGAGGTAGGCACTAGGCCAGTGAGGGCCGCAGTTGAGGTTAGATTGGGTGGATTTGTGTCCTGCTCTGGGTGATCTCAAAGAAGGTCCTCAACCTTCCTCGGCCTCAGTTTCCTCGGCTGTAAAATGGGTACGTCAATCTCTCCAATCTCGGATGCCGTGCCAGGCACTGGCCCTAATGACTCTCAGCAGTCACTGCCCCTCTCACCACTGCCCCGCTGATTCCCGAGCCGGTCTGCATCTGCACTGAGGTGCAAAGATGAGGAAAACTGTCCTAAGCTGCCCAGGATGTCGGTTCTAAGAACAACTGATTAACTCCAGGACTCTCTATGTCTGGACTTTCGTGGGAGCTGGGGTGGGAGTGGGGCAGAGGTGAATCCTCAAGCTAGGGGTGATCCCTCATGGGCAAACAGGTTCATCAAGGCCCCGAGAGGGACCCAGCCCTGCCCAGGAACAGATGGAGAGATGACAGCCGGAGGAGGGTATGACCCTGGCCTCTGTACCACCTCCTCCCTGGGATTTTCGCTGGCATGGAAATCCCACCACAGTCCTGCCCCCCACAGCAACCAGGGCCTCTGTGCAGAACTCCCAGCCTGCGCAGGGGACATGAAAGGGCCTGGTGTCAACCCCAGCTGGGCAGATGCCTCCTGAGGCAGAAGCAACCTCATTAGCAGGTCGCATGTCCCCTTCCCGGAAGACCCACCCCCTCCACCAAAACACACGCGGAGATCAGACGGAGGACGGGGAGGGGCAAGGGCCTGATGGACCCATGAGCCTCCCTCCACCTACAGTCTTGCTGGCAGGGCAGCAGTGCCCTCCTGCCATGGCTACCTTCTAAGCTGGTGGATCTGAAGTGCTTCCTGCAACAATGCTCCAGCGAGGAATTCCCAGCACCCTGGCTTTCTCAGTAGCTGGCCTGAGGCAGGGGCTGTGTCTAAACTCTGTTTCAGGGTTATTCCTTGTGACCTCAGGACCCAGATTCCCACAGAGTGGATGCAGATGAGGGGAGGGGTCTTCCTAAGCCCTCCCCCCGCTGTGCCTTCTCCATCTTCTCTGTCAGTGTCTCCCTTTGGTCAGAGAAATTTCTTTTTAATTTATTCATTTGGCTGCACTAAGTCTTAGCTGCAGCGGGATCTTTGATCTTTGTTGAGGCATGCAGGGTCTTTGGTCGCAGCATGCAAACTCTGAGCTGCAGCATGTGGGTCCCTGTCCACGGCTGGAACCTGGACCCTCTGCATTGGGAGTGCAGAGTCTTAGCCACTGGACCACGAAGGGAGGAGTCCCGGGAACATCCTAAGGAAAGGGGCTTCCAGAAGGTGGAAGTGCCCGGCCAAGATGGCTCACCCGCTTGCCTGCTGTCCCCTCCCTCACCTCCAGGCCATTCACCAAGAGTGCTCCTGGGAGGAGAAGGGCTGCACCCCACCCCCATATCTCTGCTGGTCTGAGCTCAGCTCGTCGAGCCACTAACCCTCAGATGAAATCTGAGGGCTCAGGGTGAAATCAAAAGTAGGTGCTGCTCACACAGAACAGCAGGAACAGGGTGTGAGAGGAGGAGAGGGCCAGGGTGGGAGCCAGGGGTCCTGCGATCCAGCTCCAGCTGCACAAGCCTAGCACAGGGCCTGTCAGACAGAGGACTGTCAGCAGACGTGTCCTGAATGTGGGCCTTTTATCCCTGTGTCTGGACGCAATCCCTTCAGTGTGAAGCTGTGGTGTGGTGGGCACAGAGTCAGACCGCCTGGGTTCAACGCCTGGCTCTCCCACTGTGTGACTATGGTGCCGGGGGATGAGGGCGAAGGCTCCAACCCAGTCATCTCTCTCTGGGCTTCCGTCTCTTCGGGACTGGACTGAGCTGTCAGGAGCAGAAAAGCTGTGACGCACACTATCACTCATTCATTCCCTGGCAGTGACAGGCATGAGCAGTGGGTCACAGCGCCACCACTAACTGAATCGAGCCAGATGCAGCCTCAGCATCCCCTGACACCCAGCAGGAGCTGGGTGACCTTGACTCCCAGTTTCCTCTTCTGTAAAATGGCCACACCCAGCTACGTTATGAGGACTAAACAAGATAATATATCCATATGGGACTGCCAGCAGTCGGGCTCTAGCAGCGGTCTTTTTCTGCTATCGTTTCCAGAGACTAGACCAGATCTTCTTCCAGAACAGCAAGGAACAGTGTGGTCCAGAAGAAAGAGCGTGGGCCTGGATGACCTCAGGCAAGCCATCCTACCTTTCTAAGACTCAGTTTCCCCAGAATAAGATGGGCTGATACCTACCTTATAGGATGAGCATAAGAATGAAACGAGTTGATCAGACAAAGACACCAGAAAAGCCATGAGCTCAGTAAATGGGAAGAGGTGAGCTACCTGGTGGCTCTCAGGATAAAGAGCCTGCCTTCCAATCCAGGAGACATAAGAGGTGCAGCTTTGATCCCTGGTTGGGAAGATCCCCTGGAGGAGGGCATGGCAACCCACTTCAGTATTCTTGCCTGGAGAAATCCGTGGACAGAGGAGCCTGGTGGGCTACAGTCCATAGGGTCACACAGAGTCGGACACAATTAAAGCAAATTAGCATGCACGCAAACATGAGCTACCTTGATCTGCCCTCATCTGGCTGAGGCTTTTAGGGGTGGGTATACAGGCTGGTGTGAGGTGATGGGAGCTCTTCAAGGCAGGGCGTGGCTTCCTTGTAAAGTCTCCCTTGAAGCCCCATTGAAGTCCACCAGTGATGATGAATGCATTAGAGTCTTAGGTTGTTGCCCCTCCTCCGCCGGCAGAAGCCATGTTCCCACTGAAGTGTGAAAGCTTGGTTGCGAAGTGTGAAAGCCTCCCCCCACCAGATCTGCGTCCTCCCCTCCCAGGCCTCATCCTTCCCTGGGGTCTGCCATTGGTACCCCTGCCCTCTGCCAACTGCTACTATTAATACAACCAGCCTGCTTCCTGGCCTCCCCTGCCAACAGAACCTGGCCAACCTAGTTCAGGTCCCAGAGACTGCCTTCTCTGAGGCGACAGGAAGCCTGCTGGACTCAACTCCTGACCCAACTCATGGAGTAACTTGGGGCCTCAGAAGCTTCACCTGGAAAGGGGGGAGACGGACAGGAGCCATCTGCAGGCCTTCCAGCTCTGAATCTTCATGCCGGAGAGCCTGACCTAAAGCAGGTCCGTCCCAATCTCCTGCCCCTTCCTGAAGTCATTGTTCTTATTGTTCAGTCTCTGTCGTGTCCAACTCTTTGTGACCCCGTGGACTGTAGCACGCCAGGCCTCCCTGTCTTTCACTGTCTCCCAGTTTGCTTCAATTCACGTCCATTGAGTCGGTGACGCCATCCAATCTCATCCTCTGCCACCCTCTTCTCCTTTTGCCTTGAGTCTTTCCTTAGGCATAGGGTGAAGGCAGCAGCTTAAAACACTCCTTTGAGTGACCTTTCCCTCCCTCCCTCCCCGTGTTCCTCCCATTCTGTGTGGGTGGTGCCTGTCCACCTCTGTCGGCCCCCCTGTGCTGGTCTCCTGCCCAAAACACCTCCTGTCCTCCTTCTTGGTGTACTCCTCCTCTTCAGCCAAGGCCCTGCCCCAAGGTTACCTCCTCTGGAAGCTTCCCTCCCTTCCTTCCCAGGCAGCCAGTCCCCAACTCCCCTGGCGACTCTCACCCCCACTGACCTGTAATGATGAATAAGGGAAGCTGAGTGGACAAACTCCGGCAGGTGGGTGGGGACCAGCCAGCCACACCCAGAGGAGGAAAAGGCAACTGGCCCTGGGAGGGCGCCTGTGCCGGAATCTGCTACACAAGTAGCTGAGAAAGAACTACTATCGGTCGTCTTTGGGCAATGAGGACACAGCTTGCTTATTACAAAATATCCTTTATTGATAAAATAGCTCAGACTTACAAAAAAAAATAAAAACCTGCATATCACAAGGGGACACCGGCAACAACAGCAGGGGTCCCGCGGGGGCACACGTGAGACTAGCCAGCAGATGACGCAAGTCAGCCCGTCCCGGGGCCCAGCCTCCCTGGCTCTGCCCCCAGGCCAGGCCCAGCCTCACACTGAGACCAGGGAATGAGCTGGATGGCCTTCTGCCCCAGGAGCAACTCTGGTCCCCTCCGTTCTCTCCACCCCAGAAAATTCCCCCACATCCTCCAAATCCAGCCAGGCCCATCAGTGCCTGTGCTGCTCAGCCCAGCCCCCAAGATAAGACCCTCACTGGCTTAATGGTGGAGCCAGGCATACCCACGGGGAAGGCTGGGAAACATCCTCCCCGTGCTCCCAGTTGTTCCAGGAGGGATGGGAGAGGGAACCAAGAGGGAGAGGCCCCTGGAGCCCCTTCAGTGGGGTGGGGCAACACAGCTGGGTCTGAGATGGGCAGACGGCACCCACCAGGGGCAGGGTCAGCTATGCATCACAGGGGCCCATGTAGGGCTTGGAGCCCCCCTAGGAGTCCACAGGGCCCCTACCCACCTGCTCCAGCCCCAGCACACTCTCATCTCACCCCATTCCCTTGAAGTGGGTATCTTTAGAGATCTTGGGGAAACATTCACCAGCTTGACGACAAAAGATTGCTCCCCCATTGTGGGGGAGGGGGGTCCAATCCAATGAAAACCCTCCTGGTGTTGCAGGTGAAATGTTGAGAAGTTGTCATGCAGCCTAATAACTCAAATCTTTGCAGGCATAAGAACACATTCTCAAGGAAATCCTTGAACTGAAACTGTGGTTCTGTCTGCCACTCCCCACTTCCAGTTTGGGGTAGGAATTCACACCCCAGGCACAGAACAAAAGTCTACAGGAAGACAGGCAGTGGTAAACACAGAAAGGGGGCATTTTTATATCACCGAATAATCACATTTTCTGGTTCTCTAGTGCGTTACCCCATGGAGCTCAACGCTTTCAGCCATGCCTTTCATCTCCCAGCGGCAAGTAGGCAGCAAGCTATTGTCACCCCAGTTTTTGCAGGGGGTGAACGCTAGTGATCAGGGCTCTCCCATGGAGGAGGAGGCCAGGCCTCCAGACCACTCCACTGAGGCATCCACACATCCACCCACTTTCCAGAGGGGCACCGAGTGAGGAAAACTATACAAGACTCTGGTCTTTAAAGGAGTTACAAACCCAAAAGCAGGATGAAGGCAAAAAAGGGCCCAGAGACAGTGCCAGCCCATAAAACCCCACCCAGTGCCTCACTGGGACATGGGCACCCAACATGAATGCCTGTCATCATTTCTGCTTCTTCCTCAGCAGCAGGCCTCCTGGAAAAAGTGGAAGGCTGGCTTCCTGCTGTTTTCTAGGGGAAGAAGAGAAAGAAAGAAAACACCGCAAGTGGTCAACCAGAAGACACGGGATTCTCAGGGGAGGGAAGCCCACCAGTGGTTGGCAGGGGTTTGTGGTTCTGGGAGGGGAGCCCAGAACATTCAGCTACGTTCAAGATGGGCCAAGCCTCGTCCATCTGCCCTTGCATAGGCAGTGGGTGGAGAAGATGGCCCCCCACAGCCAAGCCAGCAAGTGTGTGTGAGTGTGTGTGTGTGTGTGTGTGTGTGTGTGTGTATGGGTTAGTTGCTCAGTCATGTCCAACTCTTCGTGACCCCATGGACTGTAGCCCGCAAGGGGAGCCTTCAAATAGACCCCCTGACCCTCCCAGGGAGTCCCCAGGATGAGGCTTCAGGACCCGGAAGGGACCAGAAAGCCCAGGGAGGTGGCCACCTAAAACAGGGTGAAGCAGGGTGACCCTGGCACCACCGGGCACCACCCCACACGGGCAGCAGGCTGGCGGGCTCACCAGGCCGTCTGGGTCCACTGGCGGCACAGGATCCTCCGGAAGGCACGGCGAAAGTCCTGGTTGAAGATGGTGTAGATGACGGGGTTCAGCGAGCTATTGCAGTAGCCGATCCAAAAGAAGAACTGGAAGAGGCCGTGGGGCACCTTGCAGTGCAGCGGGCAGATGGCACCCAGGCTGTAGCTGAAGAAGAACGGGAACCAGCAGAGCACGAAGACGCCGATGACCACGGCCAGCACGAAGGTGAACCTCTTCTCCCGGCTCAGCTGCGTCCGCCGCCGCCACCACTGTGCCCCCGCAGCGCCTGTGCCCCTGCCCAGGAGCACCTGGCCACGCAGGGTTGCCAGCACCCGCAAACCCTGCGGCTGCTGCAGGGGTGGGCTGCAAGCTGAGGCAGGAGGCGCCGGCAAGGCCTGCGGCTCACAGCCCTCTTCTCCCTCCTCTTCTGCCTCCTCCTCCGGAGATGAACCGCAAACCCCTTCCTTCTGACCCTGCCCTGACTTCGGGATGGCAGGCCAGCTGGGTGGCAAGGCAGGAGTGCCAGGGGCTTCAGGGGTCTGCCCCTCCCCCTTCTCCGCTGGGTGAGGTTGGGAGCATCCGTTGGCCTCTCCAGGGGTGGCCAGTTGAGAGGCCAAGGTTGGCAGTTTGGCTGAGTCTGAAACTTCCCCGGGGACAGGGTGTGGCTGCTTAGACTCCCTCCCCCCAGGCCCCCCTTTGGCCCTGGGGCCTCTGCAGTGGCTGCGCTTGGCGATCAGGTAGATTCGCAGGTAGACCAGGATCATGATGAGGCAGGGTGCAAAGAAAGATCCGATGCTGGAGGCCAGAATGTACCAGGCCTCCTGGTTGAGCTTGCACTGAGGGCGGGCCAGGGGCTGAGGACCCTGGTCGCCCTTGTAGATGAGGGGTGGCAGCGAGATGACCGCTGCGATGAGCCACACGATGAGGATGATGAACTTGATGCGGCGCGGGGTGCGCTTGGAGTTGTACTCCAGGGCCCGGCTCACCGCCCAGTAGCGGTCCAGGCTGATGGCACACAGGTGCACGATGGAGGAAGTGCAGAAGAGCACGTCGAGCGCCAGGTACACCTCGCACCAGGTGCGCCAGAAGTACCAGTAGCCCAGCAGCTCGTTGGCCAGCGAGAAAGGGATGATGAGCGTGGCTACCAGGATGTCGGCGGCGGCCAGCGACACTAGGAACAGGTTCTGCGGGGCGCGCAGCGAGCGGCTGGTCAGCACAGCCAAGATGACCAGCGCGTTGCCGAAGATGGTGAAGAGGATGAGGAAGGTGATGACCGCCGCGATGGCCGCAGTGGCCTGCACCGAGTAGGGCTCCTGGTGGTCCATGGCGGGGCCGGACGCGGCCAGAGCGGGCGCTGCTCGCCCCAGCGCGCGCACAGCCGGCGACGGCGCTGTCCCACCCAGGTCGGCTGGACGAGGGGGTCGCCCCCCTGGCGGTGCTAAGGGCGCTGGAGCCCCATGGCCAGGCCGAAAGGGGTCGGGGGACGCCCCGGGGCCGGCCGCGGCCCTCCTACATCCTGGTGTACCGGCGCCCGGCGCCCCTGCCGTCCGCCCCAGAGAAGTTTACCAAGTTGTCCCTCTGAGGTCCCCGCCCCGCCGGCAACCAGGGGAAAGTTGCGCCCTGACGCGGGGAGGCTGCTGGACTCACGCTGGGGCGCGGGGCCC
Organism: Capra hircus; assembly: GCF_001704415.2. NCBI lineage: Eukaryota > Metazoa > Chordata > Mammalia > Artiodactyla > Bovidae > Capra > Capra hircus. The sequence continues at coordinate 2,190,475 of NC_030818.1, forward strand.
GGCCGGCCGGGCAGGGGGTGCGCAGCCGGTTCGGAGGAGGCGCGGAGGCAGACCCGCTCCCGGAGCTCCCGTCACCCGGAGCCGCGCCTGCAGGCAGCACGCCGCGGCCGGGGAGTAGGGAGGAGAGCAAGCGCGGCTGGAGGAGGGAGGAGACTGGAGGCGGGAGCGGGAGGAGGCAGGGAGGCGGGGCGGGCGGGGCGGCGGGCGGGACCCAGGGCGGGTGGAAGGTGCGCCTCGCTGGGGGGCGCGCGGGCCGCAGCCTCCCCGCGCCCCCGGCCTCCGCTCTGGCGCCCCTGCCCTTTTCCTCCCAGCCTCCACTCTGCGGCAGGTCAGAGAGGCCCGGCGTCTGGGATCTTCCGGACCGAGGGAAGGATGCCGGCAGAAGTGGAAGGGTCGGTGCACCAAAGGAGCCGGGACGCGGCGCTGGAGGGTCCGCGGGCGCCAGGCGGGATGTGTCTCCTGCGGATTGCGCGGCTAGGGCCGAGCCCTCGGGTCTGGGGGGTGGCCGCAGGCAGATCTCTCCTCCCCGCCGCCCAAGAGCCTCAAGGAGAGGGTGGGTGGCTGTGTCGGGGCTCTGGCGCATCATAAACCACACGCGCTCCCCGGAGCCCGAGGGGCCAGAAGCCGAGCGGAGGGCATGAGGCGAGAGGGCAGACCCTTCCCCAAATGCTTTCCCGCCGCGACTGGACTCCGTCGGGCCTGCGGACCTCGAGGAGGCGCGCGTGACAAGGTAGCGAGCGCCCCCTGCCGCCGCCCGCCTGCGAGCTTGTCCTCGGCCACCGAGGACCCGAACGGGGTCGCTGAGAAGGCTCCCAAGCCTGGGGTCAAGCAAGTGCTCAGAGCCTGGGATTGCCGACTTCAGCTTTCCTGTTTCTCCTGCACATGCCTCAGTTTCCCCTATTAAGGGCAAAGAGGTAAGAAAAAACTGGCCTCGAAATCAAGTCTCGGCAACACCTGAGACTCAGGCGGGGGAAGAGGGTTGAGGGGCGGGTGGTGTCGGGCAGTTGCAATCTCCGACCTCCTGACCAGCAGGAAGAGGATGTCGCCTGGTGCAGAGTGAGAAGATCTAGTCAAAGGCGGGGTCTTTTGACACAATCTCTCAGACAGTAGAGAATCTGCCTGCAATGCAGAAGACCCAAGATTCCATCTCGGGGTCAGGAAGATCCCCTGGAGGAGGGCATGGCAACCCACTCCAGTGTTCTTGCATGGAGAATTCTATGGACAGAGGAATTGGTGGGCTACAGTCCATGAGGTTGCAAAGAATCAGACATGACTGAGCAAGTAACTTTCGTTTCAGAGAATATGTAGGTTCCAGGGGCAACTTGCAAGGAAAGAGCTGTGCAGTGACCCTCTCCCTGCTCCAGTCTTGCTGATGGCGCCCGCCCCATGCATGCTGCACACCCCTCTTGAAGTGGCCCTGGAAAGTACAGCTGAAGTAAGAAGAAACTTCCAGTTAACCACACACTCAGTCCTGTCTGACTCTGTGACCCCATGGGCTGTAGCCTGCCAGGCTCCTCTGTCCATGGGATTTCCCAGGCAAGACTGGAATGGATTGCCATTCCCTTCTCCAGAGGATCTTCCCGACCCAGGGATCAAACACAGGTCTCCTGCATTGCAGGCAGATTCTTCACCATCTGAGCCACCAGGGAAGCCCAATTAAGCGCATACCCCACCCTGACTGCCTTCTGGCCTCAAAGTGCTTCAGAGGACAAGGGCTCCCCATGCACCCTCCTCCTACCCACACTCCCTGTGGCCACTGCAGTGCCGGCCTGGGGAGCTTCAAGGGCATTTTTTCACTGTTTGCAGAGCCTTTAATGCTATAACCCCGGCCTAGACCCAGCCCTCATATTTCTAGCCCATAGCTGTACACGGCATCCTCCCCTATAAATAAGCATCAATCTGCTTCTGAAAGTAGGGCTCCTCCGACGGACATGGCCTTGATCCAGCATGCCTGCTCCATCTTGATGGGAGCAGGGAGTGTGGCCTCAAGGTGCCCACAGTGTCTCACCCCCAGCCAGGCCTCCAACAGAGGGCAAGACTGAGGGGGCTCGCCCTTGATCCTGGGCTCTCCCTGCCTCCGCCAGCCCCTCTGTTAGATGTGAGTGCCCACAGCCTGGTGGGGAAGGTGCTGCCTAGGCTCAGTTAGAGAGGCAGCCAGCCTCCCTGGTCCCCTCCAAAGTCAGGTGTCGTGAATGCATTCTTCCACTTGCTGGGCTTCCACGCCAGGGTCGCCAGGGATGGGGAGGAGTCATCAGACCCTTCGCTGAGGACGGGCAGGCAGGTGGCCACTGGAGCCTGGGAATCAGCCACTTGAGCACATCCTGCCTGTCCCCGTGGTACCCTGCCCCATGCTCTCTGTCTCACGGCAGGGAATCTGGGCACTCTGGTGGCCCAAATAGGCTTCGGGAAGGACTACTTCTCATCCTCTCCAACCACTGTCAGGCTGGGGGGCCAGCAGGTATCTCCCCAGACACTGCAACTCACAGCAGCCTTTTGTCTGCTGGCCTGTTTTCCTTGAAAGGCCAGGCCTCCAGGGCTCTGCAGAGCTGAGGCCAGGGCTCCTCAATCCCACCCTGCCCCGCCCTCCCCATGCTGATTCTCAGCAGGGCCTTCCCTGTAGAGGCAGCTCACATCCACCTATTCCTGGGCCCTGCTGGGTACCACCCTTGGGTGAGGACAGCCAGAAAGAACCCACAGGAACCCACGAGGTTCAGCCAACACCCAGGCTCTGCGTCACCCACTGCCATCCCCCAGCCCCACCCAGCCCCAAGACCAGTGGCTTGCTCTCGGGGCAGTAGGGGCTGTTACATAATTCAGCTCCCCACTGCTCTCTGCCATCTCCTTCTCCCCCCCCACACCCCTTCCCCAGCTGCCTGCTCTGCCGAGCCCTTTGTGAATCAGAGCCTCAGGCCGCAGTAGGGCTTCCTCCAGCCCTTCCCAAACTAGCTCTGACCTACCAGTATCCTGCTTCACCAGGGCTGGCAGAGCTGTCCCAGACCTGCAGCCAGCCAGCAGCAGCTGCTGCCGTTACTCCCAGCCACATGTGAGGGGGAGGCGGAGGCAGTGACAGGCTCTGGCCCACCCTCCATCCCGCACCAGTCTACATGCTGGTCCCTGGATGTGCCCTGAGTGCCCACATCTCCAGTCCTTTCCAGCGACTGTTTGCTCTGCCAGAAACACCCTCCCCACCCTCTTTCTGTGCTTCGTGGAGCCCTACTCTCTTCTCAAGGACCGCTCACCCATCACCACCTCTCCTCCCTTGGTGCCACTTTCACGCCCAGAGGCTATCCCACAGTGGGGTGTGCTGGCCTGTTGTACCACCTCTTTCATCAGAGCAGACATCCCTCCTCGGTCCGCAGTACCTGGCCAAGATTGTTGAAAAGTGAAGTTACCCTTCACTTTTGGCAGTAGACATCAGCAGCTGAAATACACATAAGCTTTTTTCAGACAGGTGGTGCCCAAACAAAGGAACCCCCAGGGATGTCCTTGAAAAGAGGGGCCATGGTGGAAAGGTGACCTAGTAGCATCTTTTCCAAGAAAGGGGAGACAGTTGTCCTATCCTGGCCGTGAGAGCACGGCAGGAGATGCACCGTGTTAGCTGAAAGTCCTGGAACCACTTCTCCAGGTCCAAAAGGCAAGACTGGCCCCACTGTCTCCACTGCTGCACTTCCTGCCCCGAGAGCCCATGGGGGCGATCCCCAACCAGGCTGCACCCACCCCCAGCTTTCCCCAGGAGCCCCAGCCTCTCAAATCCCCAGGGACCTTACCCCCAGACCACCCTGTACCACCCAGCCTCCCCAGCTCCCCAGACCCCTGAGCCATGCCCTCTGTGGTGTCAGTCGGTCATCCTCTCTCCCCGCATCGTACCTCACCCGACTAAACCCCAACCCTGGTCAAACCTAAATCATCCACCCCGCCTTGGAAAAAGTGGCTGCTTTTTCCAGAGCAAAACGCTCACTTCATCAGCTGGCTTCGCTTTAAATTCGCGACCACAGATCTCCAGACGTTCCCAGTGTGCTCACTTTCCCCACGCCTCAGAATCGGCATCCGTCTCCTGCTCCTCTTCCTGCCTGAGCCCTCCTCACAAGCTGTGGCTTTGCCTTCTACTTAAGAGAAAAGGGGAGCCACCCCGCAGGCACGCAGCCCCCACACACCTGCCTCCGAGCCGCGTCTTGCCTCCTGGGGCAGGTCGTCTGCAGACACCTTGGACCTGGAGTTCTCTCGTGTAGCCCGGGGCTCTGCTCTGTTGATTATCCCTTCACCGGCTGTCACTCCCTCCACCCTAAGGGCCAGCCCCCTTCTTAGGAAGCCCTCCATGCCCTCTGCGTGCATGCGTGAGTGTGCTAAGTCACTTTGGTCATGTCTGACTCTTTTGCGACCCCATGGACTGTAGCCCACCAGGCCCCTCTGTCCGTGGGATGGATACTGGAATGGGTTGCCATGCCCTCCTCCAGGGGATCTTCCTGACCCAAGGATTGAACTCGCATCCCTTACCTCTCCTGCATTGGCAAGCAGGTTCTTCACCACAGGATCACCTGGGAAACCCCTGCAGCCTCCACCTTCTCGTCTGCCTGGTCACTGTCTCTAGCCCCTCACGTTCCCCTTCGCCCTCCACTGAGTCCACTCCTGGGCGTCATTCCTGCCTCCGAATCACCAAGGGCCAGGCTCACATCTGTGTCCTGCTCCCACACAGTTTCTCAGCCACATAAAACGACGGACCCTTCCCTGGGGCCACTCCACAGGCCCTGCTCCCTCCTAACAGGCCACTCCTCCCCAGCTTCCTTTCCCTCTCCCAAACCCCAAATCAGAGATTCCCACTAAGACTGGTTTTTGCCCCTTCCCAGGGACGTTGGGCAACGTCTGGAGGCATTTTTGACTCTCACCACAGGAGGCAGGAGGTTGCTACTGGCATCCCGCGGGTAGTGGCCAAAGATGCTATCAAAACACCTTACAAGGTCCAGCACAGCCCCCTCTCCCCAGCGAAGACTCATCAGTCAGAAAATGCTGCTAGGGCCAAGACTGAGAAACTGCAGGGGGCGATTCAGCACTGGTTCAGTCCTGGGATCCTTTCCTCCTGCACCTGAACTCTTCTTGGGGAATTTCACCCAGCCCCCGGTACCCACCTGCATGCTAATCACTCTCCAAAGTACGTCCTGTGCCCTGAACTTCAGACTCAGAAAGCCCACACACTTCTTGACCGACCCATTTGACATCCAGTAGCCACCAACTTCCCTGGTGGCTTGGCTGGTAAAGAATCCGCCTGCAGTGCGGGAGACCAGGGTTCGATCCCTGGGTTGGGAAGATCCCCAGGAGGAGGGCATGGCAACCCACTGCAGTATTTCTTGCCTGGAGAATTTCATGGACGGAGGAGCCTGGCGGGCCACAGTCCACAGGGTTGCAAAGACACGACTGAATGGCTAAGCACAGCCCAGCCCCCGACTTGCAACACCGATTCCGCCTGAACCCCCTCCCCTTGGTTCTCAAGGCTGAGATGCTTTCATCCCCTGCTCATCCAACCGCAGGTGCGCTCATTTCCACCTCCAAACACACTCCCCGAGCACCCACTTTCGCCCTTTCCCATCACCCCACCACTCTCGCTCACAACTGCAGGGGCTACCAGCTGTTCTGCCCGATTCCAACTCGCCTTTCAAGGCACATCCAAATAACTTTATCTTTTTCATGTTTTATATATATATTTTTACTTTACAATATTGTATTGGTTTTGCCATACATCAACATGAATCCGCCACGGGTATACACGTGTTCCCAGTCCTGAACCCCACCTCCCACCTCCCTCCCCATACCATCTCTCTGGGTCATCCCAGTGCACCAGCCCCAAGCATCCTGTATCCTGCATTGAACCTAGACTGGCGATTCGTTTCTTATACGATATTATACATGTTTCAATGCCATTCTCCCAAATCATCCCACCCTCTCCCTCTCCCACAGAGTCCAAAAGACTGTTCTATACATCTGTGTCTCTTTTGCTGTCTCACATACAGGGTTATTGTTACCATCTTTCTAAATTCCATATATATGCATTCAGTTCAGTTCAGTCGCTCAGTCGTGTCCGACTCTTTGCGACCCCATGAATCGCAGCACGCCAGGCCTCCCTGTCCATCACCATCTCCCGGAGTTCACTCAGACTCACGTCCATCGAGTCAGTGATGCCATCCAGCCATCTCATCCTCGGTCGTCCCCTTCTCCTCCTGCCCCCAATCCCTCCCAGCATCAGAGTCTTTCCCAATGAGTCAACTCTTCACATGAGGTGGCCAAAGTACTGGAGTTTCAGCTTGAGCATCATTCCTTCCAAAGAAATCCCAGGGTTGATCTCCTTGCAGTCCAAGGGACTCTCAAGAGTCTTCTCCAACACCACAGTTCAAAAGCATCAATTCTTCAACACTCAGCTTTCTTCACAGTCCAACTCTCACATCCATACATGACCACAGGAAAAACCATAGCCTTGACTAGACAGACCTTTGTTGGCAAAGTAATGTCTCTGCTTTTGAATATGCTATCTAGGTTGGTCATAACTTTCCTTCCAAGGAGTAAGCATCTTTTAATTTCATGGCTGCAGTCACCATCTGCAGTGATTTTGGAGCCCCCCAAAATAAAGTCTGACACTGTTTCTACTGTTTCCCCATCTATTTCCCCTGAAGTGATGGGACCAGATGCCATGATCTTCGTTTTCTGATTGTTGAGCTTTAAGCCAACTTTTTCGCTCTCCTCTTTCACTTTCATCAAGAGGCTTTTTAGTTCCTCTTCACTTTCTGCCATAAGGGTGGTGTCATCTGCATATCTGAGGTTATTGGTGTTTTTCTTTCTGGCTTACTTCACTCTGTATAATTGGCTCCAGTTTCATCCACCTCATTAGAACGGATTCAAATGTATTCTTTTTGATGGCTGAGTAATACTCCATTGTGTATGTGTACCGCAGCTTTCTTATCCATTCGTCTGCTGATGAACATCTAGGTTGCTTCCGTGTCCTGGCTATTACAAACAGTGCTGCAATGAACATTGGGGTACACGTGTCTCTTTCAATTCTGGTTTCCTCGGTGTGTATGCCCTGCAATGAGATTGCTGGGTCATATGGCAGTTCTGTTTCCAGTTTTTTAAGGAATCTCCACACTGTTCTCCATAGTGGCTGTACTAGTTTGCATTCCCACCAACAGTGTAAGAGGGTTCCCTTTTCTCCACACCCTCTCCAGCATTTATTGCTTGTAGACGTTTGGATCGCAGCCCTTCTGACTGGAATGACTTTAATATGACTATGCTTACTCTTGGCTGCTCTGAGTCTTCGCTGTCGCGCGTGGGTTTTCTCTGGCTTCTCCCTGCAGTGGCTTCTCTCGCTGCAGAGCACGGCTCAGTCGTGGCGCACACGCGTAGTTGCTCCGCGGCTTGTGGGATCTTCCAGGACCAGGGATCAAACTGTGTCTCCTGTGTCGGCCGGTGGATTCTTTACCACTGAGACACCAGAGAAGCCCCTGAATGACTTTTTAAAATTTTAGATCGGGTCTTGTCACACCTCTCCTTAGAAACTCTCAGCAGGGGCCCCTGCTGCTCTCGGAATAGACCATCCGTCCATGACTGACCAGGCCCTTGCCTGCCTCCTCCTTACCGCCCGCACACACCCCTCTGTCCACACACGCTG